>NC_088245.1:101085130-101450130 GCF_036013445.1 Caloenas nicobarica | reverse complement strand
ACTACCCGATCGTCTAGTCCACACTTCCTCAGTTTAGCTGTGAGGATGCTGTGGAAGATGGTGTCAAATGCTCTACTGAAGTCAAGGTAGACCACATCCACTGCTCTGCCATCATGTATCTGCCTCGTTATGTCTTCATAAAAGGCTATGAGGTTGGTCAAGCACGACTTCTCCTTAGTGAAGCCATGTTGACTGCTCCTAACGACCCTCTTATCCTTGATATGCCTTAAGATGGCGCCAAGGACATCATTTTCCCAGGGATGGAGGTGAGGCTGACTGGTCTATAGTTACTCGGGTCCTCCTTCTTGCCCTTTTTGAAGACTGGAGGGACATTTGCTTTCTTCCAGTCCTCAGGCACCTCTCCTGTTTCCCAAGACTTGGCAAAGATGATGGAGAGTGCTCCAGCAATAACTTCAGCCAGCTCCCTCAGCACCCGCAGATGCATCCCATCTGGACCCATGGATTTATGGATGTCCAGATTGCTTAATTGCTCGCTAACCCAGTCCTTATCAATCAAGGCAGACTCCTCCGTTGTCCTGACTTGCTCAGGGGTACGGGGCTCCTCAGGACAGCCTCCAGCAGAGTAGACAGAGACAAAGAAGGCATTCAGTAACTCTGCTTTCTCTGTATCTTCTGTCACCAGGGCACCCACCCCATTCATCAGTGGGCCTACATTGCCTCTGGTGTTAGTTTTATCTGCCCTGTATTTGAAAAAGCTCTTTCTGTTGTCCTTGACCCCTCTTGCCAGGTTTAATTCTAAGACGGCCTTAGCTTTCCTAGTTGCCTCCCTACATCCTCTGACAACAGCCTTGGATTTAATTTCATAATAAAAAAATAAGTAATCTCTAATACATTATATCGAAACACACCCTCTTCATACAGACTGTGCAAACAAAGCAAATATCTTTTAAGGTGTCCTGGATTTGGCAAGGATAGAGTTCATTTTCTACTTAGTAGCTGATGTGGTCCTGAGTTTTGGATTTGGTATGGGAATAATGTTGATAACACACTAATATTTTAGTTGTTAGTAAGCAGTCAAGGACTCCTTAGCTTCTCATGTTGGCCTGCCAATTAGAAAGTGGAGAGTACAGGGGGGACTGGGAAGACGTACAGCTGGGACAGCAACCCCAACTGACCAAAGGGATATTCCATACCTTATGACATCATGCTAAGTATATATTGTAGACAAAGAAGAAGGAAAGGGGGACGTTTGAAGTGATGGCGTTTTTCTTGCCAAGTAACCATTACATGCGACGGTGCCTGGCTTTCCCTGGAGATGGCTGAACACCGGTCTGCCCATGGGAAGCAGTAAATGAATTCCTATATTTTGCTTTGCTTGTGTGTGTGGCGTTCGCTTTACCTATTAAACTATCTTTATATCAACCCACGAGTTTTCTCACTTTTACCTTTGTGATTCTCTCTCCTATCTCACCGTGAGGGAATGGGTGAGCAGCTGTATGGTGCTTAGTTGCCAGCTGGGGTTAAACTATGACATAAGGTTACTGAATTAAACATTCAAAAGGTAGGAAATAGAAAAATAAAGGTGGAGTGAACAATTACGTTAGAATTAAGGTAGAGTGAACAATTATCTGTGTCACTGCTCTTTTTCTGTTTATCACAGTTCTTGAATCTGGTATTTTTGTGCAGTTCAGATTTCTCCCTAGATGCTCATCTTGGCATCTGATTCCTCATTCAGCCATTAGACTCCTGCTTGCTTCTTGATTTTCCTTACTCATTTCCAAATCATAGAAACATAGCAACCCTTCTCTCCCCCAATTTGATATCATACTCAAAGTTTCACTGTTTCCATCATCCAAGATGTCGATAAATACATCAAAAAGTACTTACACCAGTATTCATCCCTGAGGGACGTTACTGCTCCACCAGTGGGACTTCACACTGCTGATCACAATCCTTTGCTCCTGAAGATCCAGTGAATTTTAAATCCAACTTTTAGCTGATTTATGCAGTTCATATCTCAAAAGTTTGGCTGTTACAACACCCTGGGAGATCATATTGAAGGCTTTACTAAAGTCAAGGTAAACAACACACACAGCTCTCCATAGAGCCAGTCACCTAACTGTAAAATGTAATCGGTTTTGTCAGGCACTACCTCCTCTTGATAAATCCTTGTTGGCAGATCCCAGTCACCTCCTCCCCTTTCATAAGGCTGGCAACCAATTCCAGAATTAGTTGCTCCACCATCTCTTCAGGTACTGAGTTGAGGCTGACCAGTCTGTTTCTCCCTAGACACTCCTTTCTGCCCTTCTTGAAGATGGGTGTGAATTTTGACTTTTTTTTTTTTCAGGAACCTCCCCCAATCACCATGATCTTTCAGATAATAGAGAGTGACCTCACAGTGACATTTGCTGCATCCCTCATCACCCTTGGATGCACCCATTATATCCCATGGACTTTTGCATGCTCAATAGTCCAGGGTGCTCCCTCACTCCACTCTCCTGTGCTGTGGGTAATGTTCACTCCTGCAGACTGTCATTAGGCCTGCAGGCAGGCTTTCGCCTTACCAGTGAAAATGAAGGCAAAGAAGGCATTGAGATCCTCTGCCTTTTCCATGCCTCTTTTCATGACTTCCCCTGGCCCACTGACCCATGAACTCACAGTATTTTAAACCTTCTCTTGGATGCCAACCTTTTGAAAGATTCCTTTTTTTTTGTCCTTTACGTGTCTTACTATTTTCAGCTACAGCTGAGCTTTGGCTTTCCTAATTCCTGCGTTTTTGTAGAAATCACTTTACATTACAAGGTAACTTACAGCAGCATATCAGACTTTTTTTAGCACCCTACGCTTTCAGACAAAAGTCACTTTATTAAAGCCTTAATCTGCAGATGGCTGATTCAGCCCTCAACATCCACAGAGCAACCAGCTTTTACAGTATAAACTAGCAGAAAGTAGACTGAGTATTTTGCTTTAGGCCATTTCCATAGCAAAAGACAAAGTTTTCAGTTTGTACAAATTGTCTGAGATGGTTGTTTTTCTCTGATTGTTTTTCACAAATGTATTTTGGTCCATAGATTGCTCATTAATTGTGTGCTGAGGATATTACTTCTAGTAGTAGCTTGTGATTCACTGATCTTCATGTAGCAGCACATAATTCCCATCTAGTATGACATTTCAGACGTTCTAGTGCTTGGCAGAAATCAGTCTTTACAGCTCCCTCAGACTCTGGGACTATGTGCAGCATCAGCATTCACAAGGCAGTTATGTTCACTTAGCAGGTAGTGATATATGTCAGTATTACCATACTTGCACCACACAAGTAGTAAGGAGACCCCAAGTCTCTTAAGCTGATTTGCTTACTGCTTTGTGATATATAAAGTCCACTTTTGCCACTTATGTAGCTGTTGTTATTTTAAGTTGTGGTGGATTGGCAAGTTTCCCCTTCACCAAGCATTTCCAGAGCTCAGTCCACAAGGCAGCAATAAGCTTCCAATAAATATCTGAAAACAGCACTGCCAAATACATTTGGCTAGTCTCTAGGTTTAGCAAAACTCCATCAGACAAGAGCAAGGTAGGTAGTCAAAACCAGTTCTTCACCAGCTATGCAGCCCCAGCTGGACTTTATCTAACTCTGAAGCTGTTGGCTTCTTAGTAAGAGCGCCCAAAATATTTGGGTGGTGAGAACAGTACACATGACCATCTTGGTAAATCTTAGAAAACAACATGGTCTTTTATAGATGGCATATACATGACATATACAACTTACAGGAACTCTTAGACAAACTCTTCTTTTTTATCATATCGTCATTTTCTTCTTTGCACAAAAGACCTAATTCTTTCCCCTCAAACTCAGTCATGACCTGATTTATTCCGAGGCATATGCCAATGGATCTGGCACGTTAGGGAACAGGCCTTGGTCATCCTTAAAATCAGTAACATTGCCTCCAGCAGTTTAGGACAGCCTTGCAGTATCTCTTTAGACATTTAACATCATTTTTAGAGAAAGCTGTGTCTTGTATGCCAAGGGAAGGGCAGAAAGCTGCAGTAGCTTGTTGGAGATAAGTCCCAGTGCTGGCTCCGACTTCTTGGCTAGGAAGACATTTCTGGCTATGCCAAGAGATAGACTTATGACTGCAAATCTATTCTAGGACAGGGACAGGAACTCCTGCTGGACTATTAATTTTGAGAGAGCCCTGTAGGGACACATTACTTTCTTGGCAGCATCACAGAGGCAATCTGGACACATTGTGTGAGAGATGGAAAGATAGATAAAGCAGGAAAATGGAATAGTTACTGCCTTACATTTTCAATAACATTTCTGGCCTGAACCAGAAGCCCACAATACTCAAGTTCATTGAGCTGCAGTCTGACCAAATGGAACAACCGCAGACGCTTACAGGAGCTCAGCATCACCAATCGCATCATAGCATCTCTCTTCTGCATAGACGTCTTAGCAAGAAGTGTAGAGTTAAGTGAATCATTATATGAAATTTGGAGACAGTTGTCCTGTGTTATTCCTTTGGTTGCTGTGCAATTCTGTCTTTTTCGAAAACCTGGAAATTTTTCTGTGATGTGGAAGCTGGAGTGGCCATCAATGGCTAATGGTATCATGGGAAACTCAAAGACTTGTGCTTCAAAGAAGGCTTATGGACAATCATGAGATTTCAGGTTAAAAATTGTTTGGAGTACATAGAGACAAGCAGGGTGGTAGATTGTTACTTGGAGCAGTTCCTGAACAGTCCTGTTCACTGACTTCCTATGTTGACTCCTTACCAGATGTGAGAGACTGCAGCATGTCTTATCACTCTCTTCTTCTGCCCTCTTCTTTCTCTCCACTGTGGGGTAAGTAGCTGTTAAGAAAGGGGTACGTGATCTCAGCTACATTATTTGTAATATCTTCATACACAACCTTTCCCTACCATTTCCTCTGTTACATAGATGAAATCTCTGTCTTTTTCAGTTTTTCTGATGAATTGCATGTAACTTTTCTGTTTGTAGTATAGCCTGTTAACAAGTAGGAGATTTTGTCTTATTTTATAGATTTTATAATAAATTGCTGGTTTTCCCTCATCTTACAGATGTGAAACCTAGAAATGTGTAGCTCATTTTTGCACAAATTAATGTAGAGATAATGATATTTAGATTTCCTGCTACCAATCTGTTACTAGATAGAGGTCCCTGCTGAAATCAATAGGAATTTTACATAAAGTAAGATCTTCTATCACATCCTTTCATTATTGAAACAGGGAAGATGACCAGATGACATTTTTTTTTTCCTGCTCTCCCACTACTATAAATTACTTCCATTTCAAGTTTTTTTCAAGACTGGAATTAGTGTTATTGAATTCCATATGAAAAGCTTTTTGCTATCTAAAAAATTTATGTAAGTTGAATCTTTCATAACACATTTGTAGGATGCTGAAATGTGGTCAAACGGAAGACAGTCATGTATTCACTTACTGTAGCTTAACACAGAGAGAGTGTCGTTCAGTCAACTACTACAATAAGAAGTACCAGCTTCCATAGCTAATTTAGTATTGTCCTGTGGCTTCATTAAGAAGAAAATATGCATACAAATGGGTTCTGCCTTTCCATCTGGCTTTATAAGCAACATTCATGGCGCTACTAATGAAGTAAATAAAAGAAAAACAAATCCCTGCTGGATTCTAGTTTGTTCACTGAAATGAAAGGTCTCATTAAATGAATGGCTATTGTGTACAAGTATTCCATAACATTTTGGATGTTAACATTAAAATAAGGAGTGCAGTTGGGAACATATAGCATTTTCTGGCCTTATCCTACTACCACAATTATCTTGCTCTGAAATAAAGTTGGAAATATTTAATTATTAAATACAAAATTAACATTTCTGGCTTTCCATGGCAGATTTGTATTTAATAATTAAAGATTTGTTTCAAGTAAGCAATGCAAACATTGTTATTTAATATCTGCTTGGCAACATCACTATAACATTATTTTGCTGGCTGTTTCATTTTTTTCTCTGCAATTATGTACTCTGTGCCACTTACATGTCATCTAAAAGCTTCTGAAAAAAATTTCATATCTAAAACCCACGAGCAATACAGATAACAGCTTCTACTACTAAGTGTAAATATACTGCAGAAATGTCCTTGTTATTAGGTGGCTAAAAATATTGCTAAAATTTTTTGATAGAGGTTTATCAGCATAGAAGGCAAGCATTCTAACTTTTCCAGATTGCTTTGTTCAAGAAACTGTATAATGGTTAGGAAGTAATTATAATACAGTAGTCACTGAGAATATTACTCTTTCATTTCATTTTCAGAGAATGATAGACAAAAAGAGAGTTAATATTTTGGTTTTAGATAATAATAGCCTTTGGGCCTGCATGTGTAGCCTTCATCCATAAACGAATGATTCTGTATGTTCTAAAATGACAAGGAAGCTGGATAGGAAGAGGGAACCCATATGAGTAAGTATTCCCCAGGAGCATTATAACTGCAGCAAACCATTGTCTTTCCTAAAGCTACTGACCTTCCTAAAGTTAACATTCCTTCTAGCAGTGCACCCTATAGGAGTCTGAACATTCCTGGGAAAACAGGACTGATGAATCTCAAACAAATATAATTTACTCTTATAAATGTGCTAAATGCCTCTCTACCAGGAGAGAAGGAATGAAATACAGCATCAGTGAAGCTTCAATTTGTCTTTACTATCAGCCCATGGAGCATATATTGCCACACCCCATCCTGTGGTCATTCAGCCCTACCTCCCTTGTACAGAATGAGTATTCTTCTTTCTTTGAAGCAATCTTTAATCCAGTTGCCAATATTCCATGCAGACCAACTACATCCTCACTGTAGGGAAAAAGGACCTCAGACCAAGAAGTAAAAATCATCCTTTCCCTTATGCTACTGTGTTGGGAGGCTGACAACATTTGGGCTGACAGATTTTCCAGTCCAGTGCTGTGCTGAGCCCATAAATATCCCAGCCTTCCTACCCATGACTTATGTAGTGTAAACCAGAATAATTACAAGATATACAGGGTCAGATTTAGTTTATCTATTTATTCTACTTTTGATCATGATACTGTGATTTTTCTTTTTATTTCTTTGCAGACATGGATTTACTTCAATAGATTCAGCTTTTCAAATGAAACTGTAGCAGGTGTTTGAAGTTACATAGATTAAGCCTCAATGTAACCCCTCAGAACAATACTTCATACTCTGCATCACTTACAATTAGTATTTTATGTAAAAATGGGAGCTTACTGTTTTCTAGTCACACCCTTCTCTTTCTAATACTTTTATTAAGCATATCACATTGGAAAGGATCATTAGGTCATATAACTGCAAATTAATTCCGTATAGTTACTCTGCCATGAAAATCAAATTCCAAAGTTCTTTCTTAGTTTGTTAAGAAAAGCTTCTCCTGCCAAAGGTTGTCTCCTTCAGTCAATTTGTAACTGAATCTTAAGCTTACTCCTCATGTAGGGGGTGTATACTCATCACTGCCATTTGTTGCATGGGCGAGGTAACATGCTTGAAGTCCTGACTTCTGGCCAGGATCTTGAGGAAGCTTGGAAAATTACCTGCACAAAAAGAAACTGTGTCTTCAGTTTAACGTGAATTTAAATTTGGGGGAGGAATTTATATCAGCCAGGAAGATAGGACATACTGGTATTCCCATGCAAATTGCTTTTATTAGCAACAAAGTTAAATACTGACTATTGTGGAAATGGTATGCAGACAATTGCACGTTCAACTGTTGTGGGAAAAAATCAAGTATGTGACCCATCAGTAATAAATGTAGGTTAGACTGTGCAAGCAATCCCCTACTTTAGTACAAAGCTGCAAAATACTTTGTGTCTGCTTAGTTATCTTTGCTTGCTTGTCAGTTGCTAAGGCAAGCAGCTCAGGTGCTTTCAGGATGCACAATGAAGCTATTCAGCACGGTGTACAGGGGAGTTTCCTGATCTGGGGAGACCTCAGAGAGAGCCGAGAGACCTGCCAGGAGCCCACAGTTCTGCCACAGCAAGTGACAAGATATGAGTGGGGCCAGGAGCAAGGGTGGCCAAATTCCCCCACACATACAAAAGAAGCCCTTGGGGACTGCGAGCGACCAGGATAGGTAAACAGGGCATGGTGCCTCAGCAAGGGCATTGGGAACAGTTTGCTAGGAAGGGAGTGCAGGAAGGATGCTGAGTCTCTGTCAGCTCGACCAGGGAGCAATGTTCTCCACCTGCCAGAAAGCCATGGCCTCTCTAAGCTCTGCACCCACCACGACTGATGCAGTTGCCCAGACAGAGCGCAGGTGGAAAGATGTTGCCACCCAGGTCTCAGGCTGTAAGATGTGTCCTGCTCTTAACACCAGTATGGGACAACAGCAGTGAGACATCTGTGGGAGGTGTGCCCAGGTAGAGGAACTCCTCCGCTTAATGACATTGCTCCAGGAGGAGGTGAGTAGGTTGAGGAATATCAGGGAGTGAGAGAGAGAGGGACACTACTGGAGTCACACCCTACCTTCCCTGGGACAGGCCTGACAGGCAGACCGGGCTCATGATACAGATGATTCCCTTTCCTCTCTCCACCTGGCTGAACACAGTGACTTAAGGGACAGGGGCAATGGCAACAAGTTCCTGCCTGGCACAGCAGGAGCATCTCCTCTCTGACTGCCCCACCTTCCCAGGTGCCCATGTATAACAGATCTGAGGGTCTGCAAATGGAACCGAACGATAACGAGGACAATGGTTTGTCTAGCTTGGCAGTGTTGCCAAGGCTAAATCTGCTTACTCCTTGTGTCAAAACTGCTTCCATAGAGAAAAACGATGAATCGTCGTCACGGGAGACTCCCTCCTGTAAAGAACATAAGGCCCAATATGCAGACAGGAACCACTTCTTAGAGAAGTCTGCTGCCTTCCTGGAGACCAGGTTAAAGGTGTAATGCAAAAGCTTCCTACACTGGTACAACCCTCACATTATGATTCCTTATTGATTTTTCAGGTAGGCAGTGATGAAATTGCAACAAGAAGTCAAAGCACAATAAGGAGAGACACCAAGGCCTTGGGAAAACTGGATAGGGGATCAGAAGCACAAGTAATGTTCTCCTCTGTCCTTTCATTTGCATGGAATGATGAGGGAAGAAACAAGAAGAATCAGCAGATCAATATCTTGCTCTGAGCCTGGTGTCACCAGCAGAATTTGGGGTTTTTTTGAGCGTGGGTTGGTCTACACAACACCAGGCATGCTGGTGACAGATGGGACACACCTGTCTCAAAAGGGGGAAAGGATCTTTGCACAGTAGTTAGCAGGGCTCATTGAAAGAGTTTTAAACTAGATTTGAAGGGGCAAAGGGATAAAACCAGCCTCACTAGAGATAAACCTGGGGAGACCACACTCATGTTTAGAGGGATGGCATGCTAGCAAGATCCTTTGGTCTGCCATCTCAGTGAAGGTAGGGAATGGAGATCCACATGGCAGCAAAGATGCAAGGGTTACTGATGTGTTAGAAACCATGGAAGTGCCTCAGAATTATCACTAGGAAATGGGGTTTCTCCCCATAAAAGGTGGCAGGATCAATAACCCAATTGAAGTGCATCTACAACAATGCATGCAGCATGGGCAACAAACAGGAGGAAATGAAAGCCATTGCGCAGCTGGAAAACTATGTTATAGTTGCCATCACAGAAACATGGTGGGATGACTTGTACAACTGGAGTGTTGCAATGGATGGCTATCAACTCTTCAGAAGGGACAGGCAAGAAAGGAGAGGAAGTGAGGTAGCCATATATATTAGGGAATGTTTTGACTGTCTAGAGCTTAATGAAGTCTCTACAGAGGGATATGGACCAGCTGGCTTGATGGACCAAGGCCAATTGTATGAGGGTCAACAAGGCCAAGTGCCAGGTCCTGCAGCTGGGTCACAACAACTCCATGTAACACTAGAGGCTTGTGGAAGAGTGACTGGAAAGCTGCCTGGTGGAAAAGGACCTAGGCGTGTTGGTTGACAGCTGGCTGAACATGAGCCAGCAGTGTGCCCAGGTGGCCAAGAAGGCCAACAGCTTCCTGGCGTGCATCAAGAATAGTGTGGCCAGCAGGACCAGGGAAGTGATCGGCTCACTGTATTTGGCACTGGTGAGGTCGCACCTCAGATACTGTGTTCAGTTTTGGGCCCCTCACTACAAGAAAGACATTGTGTTATCCAAAGGAAAGCAACAAACTGATGAAGTGTCTAGAGCAGGCCTTTGAAGGCAACTGCGAAGCTGATGTGGCCCCCAGTGAAAATGAGTTTGACACTCCTGGTCTAGAGAACCAGTCTTATGAGGAGTACCTGAAGGAACTTGGGATGTTTAGCCTGGAGAAAAGGAGGCTTAGGGGAGACCTTCTCACTCTGTACACCTGAGAGGAGTTTGAAGTGAGGTGAGTGTCAGTCTCTTCTCCCAAGTAACAAAAAATAGGACAAAAGGAAATGGCCTCAAGTTCCACCGGGGAAGGTTTAGAGTGGATATTAGGAAAAATTTATTCACTAAAAGGGTTGTCAGGCATTGGAACAGGCTACCCAAGGAAGTGGTAGAGTGACCATCCCCGGAGGTATTTAAAAGACATGTAGATATGATGCTTAAGGACATGATTTAGTGAAGGACTTGGCAGTGCTAGGTTAATGGTTGGACTTGATAATCTTAAAGGTTTTTACAAATTAAACAATTCTGTGATTTTATGATTCTATAATGTGTGTACAATTCATATGCGGTAGTTTTTTAGTTGACATGTATTAGATAGGAGATAAAGGAAGATGAAGGGAGGAAAAGTTTTACTTTTCTGTTAATGACTTGTGTTTATATTAACCTTCCAAAGGGACAAAAGGACTCATATCCATACTACAGAAAAAAAATATTTTCAAGACTGAATTGGATTTTTGACATGTTCTCCTTTATATAAAGATAATTTTTTCTCTGTTTTGTTACTAAACTGTTGAGGAACAGGTTGTTTTCTAAATGACTTCATAACTAATAGAAAACAAAGCTTGAAGAAGTAATTGCAAAAACGTGACTAGGGACAGAATTTTTTCTCAATTTCCATACTACAATTATTCCTTTATTGGAAATCAGAGGCTTTGCAGAGGATTTTGCTGAGTGAATTATGTAGAAAAAAAAAGAGTAAGATCTTGAAAAGTGAGAAGAATACAAAAATTTTCTGGTCACGTTTGTTTTTTGGATGAATCAGGCTAGTTATGGTTGTGTTTAGAGATAAGAAAGGTTGAAGAATGATTTTCTAGGAAATGCAGAGTAAGCCACCATACCATGTACTGTATTTGAGAAGCAGAGAATATACACTTTCAACAAGAATTGCAATGCATACTACAATACTTTAAAATCCTATGATGGCATCCGTGAAACTGTAAAATCTGCTAACAGTCAAGAATTTAAGCCTCAGGCAGTGCATGAACAGTAAACATTTAACAAAAACAGTTTCCCTCTCATTTTTCCTCCTCTTGCTGTGTGCAGTTTAATTCATTTTATTGTTTCATATTTCAGTTCTTCTCACACTACCTTTTCCCTCCCTACAATACTAGTCAAGAAAGTGTATGGTAATTAGATAGCATGCCTCTGGCAGAAGTTGTTCACTGCAGTGGAGTTGGAAGGAATTTCTTCCAGTGCACAGTTTGGAGTTGCATTATGGGATAATTTAATTTTAAACTCCTATGTCTTTTCTGTGGTGAGAAAAAGCATTGAAGGAATACGTATGAGGCAGAGGGAAAGAAGGAATTCAAGATTTTTTCCTTAAAACAACCAGAATTAGGTATGGCTAAAGGCACGGATGACCAAAAGAGGTTTCCTTCTGCCTTTACTGATGGATTTAGAGTGAACCCTCCAATTTCATTTCCACTGCATACAGGGTTTTTTTTCTGCCCACTTACATTCTTTCCAACTTGAGCACTTTTCTTAGCTGAATACATCTTTTTTTCCAAGCAAACTCCCACAATTAATCTTTAGAGATTCTTCTCATTGGAGTGAATATCTGGATTTCCCCTGCATGTATTTTAAAATAGGCAGCTGACATAGCTGAGAAACCTTTGGGCAGCAATACCAACTGTTCAGGACAGAGGTCTTAACAATACTTACCTTAAAGAAAGATTCTTCCAGAAGACTTCTTAATGTCTCCATATAAGAAAAGGTAGCAGGAATACAATAAAAGGGAGAGTCATTACCAACTGTGTGTCTATATAAGACAATCCTCTTCCAAAAAGAAAATGAAGTTCTATTCTACCTCCCTCAAGCCTCAAAAGTCAGTACACCAAAATCTTTACTTTAGCCTTACGACCCGTATCTGGCCTCCAAGCATGTTTGAGAGGTATTTTTAGTGTTTTAGTTTCTGATTTCTCAGGGTCTTTGCTGTAGTCAGTGTTAGTGATGACCTATGGAAAACTGACAAGCTTCATTTTTTCAGACGTGACTATGGCGCATGAAGTAAAAAGTCACTTTAATGCACAGATACACCAAAACTAAGTTAACTACAGGACTATATTTTCCCCTTAGCTCATCTTTGGAAATGTCAGCAAAGTTTTCCTTTCCTTGGAATGTCCAGTTGAGCCTAGCAATACTGTTATTTGAGTATTTTGCAGGTATCTTCCACACAGATGAAGACAAGATAAGGCAGGCAGTGGACACCTGTCCGAATAGAATTGTTCTGCCAGAACCTCCCTGAGGGAGACAGGAAAATTTTCCAGCTGGCCCAGCTCCTGACTTCCATTAATGATTATACAGTGGTACAAGAGCTACCCTTAGCATGTAGATATTGGCAGATCTGTTCCTGATTTGGCCACATCCCTGAAAAAAGGATGCATCCCAGGAACAATAAAGAGGATGATGGCACTATTTTCATTCTTCCTGGATGGTGGATTTTGTATGTAAGCCAAGCTGCATGTCACTGGGCAGGACTGTGACAGAGATGAGGGAAGTGAATTGGCACAAGGGCAGGCCCTGGCTAGGAATGAGTGAATTGACCTACAAGTGTCCTGTGTTATCCACAGCATGTGCATGACATGTCCAGATTAGCTTTCTTATGTATATCCATAAATTCATTAAAACTTGGCTGGGATATGAGACAGTTGCATGTGGGTTGCAACAATCTGTTCTTAGACCTTTGTCATGCCCCAAGATCATGCAACTATTTAGATTAGAAGGGATCTCTGGAAGTCAGTAAGTAAAGCAGGGCTAAATTCAAAGTTAAATAAGGTTGCTTAGAGCCATATTCAGTCAAAGTTTAAATACCTCTGAGGATGGAGATTCCACAACCTTTTGGGGCAACCTGTTCTAGCATTAAACAATTTTCTTGGCCATGACTCCCACTGTCAACTTATCTCCAATGGGAATTGCCATTTTTGCAACTTGTCACTATTGCCTTTTTTTTTTTTTTTTTTACATTTTTGTCTGAAAATAGTTCAGCTCTGTCTTCTCTGTAATCACCCATTAGATACTGGTAAAGAGCAATTACATCCCTCTTTAGCCTTTTTTTCCTCAAGACTAACCTCTCCACCAACTCTCTCCAGTTTATCAATACCTTTCTTGCATCAGGGAGCCCATAAGTGCACAGTGTGCAAGGAGAGTACTCACAAGTGATAAGTAGGAAAGAAAAATTATTTCCTCTAACCTGCTGGCTGTAGTCTTAATAATGCAGTCCAGTATTCAATTAGCCTTTGTCTCTACAAGATGTACTGCTTATTCAGTCAACAGAGCCTTTTTTTTGCACAGCTCCTTAGCTAGTCAGTCCCCAGCCTGCATGTACATGTGGAGTTATGTTAAAAGTAAACCTGTATCCAGTTGTGTCCTGCTGTTTCTGAACTATCATTTTGCTTTCCCAGAATTACCTTGGACCTGACTCACTATCTAAACTTTTCTAATGATCTAATGAGCTTTGAAAGACCCTGTTACTGTAATAACTCCTACTTTGCTCACCCTGCTCTGTGCCCTGTTGCAGCAATGCAGCACCCTACATGGCCAGCGTTGGGTCACCTGTGGCTCCCAACTCACCTTCCCTGGGGAGAAGCCCTGCTCTAGCTGCTCCCTGAAATGGGCCTCAAGGTAGGACTTCCTTTCACTTGAACAAATCAATGTCTGTTCTGCTGAAATCTGGGATCTTCAGTCTGCTACTCGTCTTCCTCAATTTCCTCAAGCTCTTAAATTTTACCATCTCATAGTCACTTCAGTCAAGGCTCCCATCAGCTGATTAGTTCTTCCTTACTGGTGTGTGGGGAGCAGATCCTCCAATGCATTTGCCATTGCTGGCCTTCCCAGCACAAACATTTAAAAATTGTACCCAGCACACTTCAGAAATTTCTGTGTCAGCATGGAGTGAAAGTTCAAAGTCTCCTATGGAAAAAAAAAAAACCAAAACCCAACACATGTGATCATGAAGCTTTCCTTAGCATTTTAACTATGAGAGGACACGTAGAAGATAGGAAGCATGGGACAGCTGTACAAGAAGGCACTAGCATCATAACCTGTGTAGCAGAGAGAATATGCATGTCCAGCTAGACTTTTCTCCAGTTTTTGTCTCTACGGCACACTGCTTTCAATTACACACTGAAATAGCAGTTACCAAGGATTTCAGAAAAGCATATAAGTTTGGCACTACATTACCCTTCTAACTGTAATTTGATTGTGGTATTCTGTCAAAACTGGACACGAAAATCTGTATCACTGGGCAACTCAGGTCTCAACACAATTCTGGCAATGGAATAAGGTTTGCAGAGAAAGTGAGATATCCTATGTCTCAAAGCCACCACATCAGGGGAAAAGAGGTCCTGCTATGGCAGACCAACAGATCTCTGCTTATTAGTGTATATAGTTCAGTCCTGTTAATCATTATGCTCACAGTTTTTTGGATTATTTGGCATATGATTCCTTCACAGTGTGAAGGGAATTATGCTGCTGCACAAGCATCATAGATGCATGCTCTGTAAATGATAGAGAGTTTAGTCTTCTACTGGTGTGTATTAGCATAATATGACGGCATGGTACAAACTCTCCTGTGCATCCTCCTGAGGATACTTTAAGTATCTACAGTATCTTATGAAAAGACTGTTCATGACTGTTACATGATTTCTGGAGCATGTACTCTAACAGGTGTTTCCTGGGTGCTCCAATTATGGCTCAAGTGTGTTCCAAGGTCAAAACAGCATGGAAAACCAGGAAATTGGTCCTTGGGGATTTATCTAAGACTGTTGCAAATAGTCACTGTAGACACACCTAGCAGTGTTAAATGGTCTCCTAAGACAATCCAGGAGACTACTGGGGAATTTCATGTTGACTCCAGGTTACGTGAGTCAGAGTCCAGGTTACCTGAGTCTGAGTCAAGTGCTTTCACAGCAACACTGTCATTTCTCTGATGTTTATCTGAAGATTCTGGCTGATGATTGCTACTCATTTTCTATACATGGTATTGTGTTTGTGTGTTTAGTTTTTTTAACATTACATTCTCAAACATAAGTCCTAACTTTTGCTACTGATGTTAAAACTGCTAAGAACTGATCAGAACTACTTAAGGAAGCATGTACTAATGAACAGTAAGAGGCATACAGCAAAACTACAGAAAACAGACACTTCTTAATATCAAAGATAATTTTGTAGCTCTGTACCAATGAAACTTCTATAGCTTGCACGAACTTCTGCAGCTCTGTTTTTTTTGTTCTTTGAGAGTTTCTAGCTTAAACTGTCAGATAAAACATCAAAAAACATCAGATAAAGATTCAGGGAAAAAAAAAACAACACAAACAACAAACAGGAAAAAAAGAAAAAAGCACAGGAAAAAATATTAAAAAGTAACATGGAATACTGAATCTATAAATGTTCTTTGTTTCCTCTTTCTAAAAGTTGAACAACTCAAACTATATGTTGTAAGAGTAAAAGGTAGTACAGAGGAACTGAACAAAACTAATGTCAATGGTAGCATATTGGCACATTCTATTATCTAGTGCTTATACCATAAGCTGAATAAGGTTTCAGTTCTTGCCTTTCTTCTACTTTCTAGATTATCCTTCTCCTATGTTTTTGGATCTTTATTTCTGTATTTTAATAATTCTGTTTGTGTGTTGCAATACTTGTGAATGAATCTACAAGCCATTTGACAGGAAAATAAGATCGGCATTATATGTGTCTGATAAAAATATTAAGTGCAAAAATTTAAGCAGTCATTTTGTACTTTCTTGAAACCTATCAGATAGCTTTTCATTTTCTGGCTTAGTTTAAGCAGACTATGATAAGAAGCCCTATTTTCACAGCTTCCTATTGCAACTCTGAATTCAGGTGTTCTTTACATTAATACCGCAAGGTGGAAAAACAAAACAAAAAGCCCTGACAGTATCACTGTCCTACTCGGATAGTTTACAAAAGCATACATAGATGGAATGTAGGCTGTTGTTGCATGAAAGTTCAGGCAAGTTACTGGCATGGAGGAAAGTTGGAAATTCAGGTTATCTAACTTGAGCATCTACTGAGCCAGCCACCTAAGATACCTTTATAGTCAGTGAGAGATATGTTGACAATTTATAATATAATTCATCCAGCCTATTTGAGGATGATACAAATCACAGTCTATAAACAACTATTATTTTTCTGATAACTAAAAGGGGAGAATAACTTAACTGTTCTGATGTAGATGTCTGTGTTTAACCACATGAGCTACACCCAAAACTTAGTTTATTCTTCTGTTAACTTTGACAAAAATGTATACAGTAAAGGTCTTACTGATTTCCTTTGCCCTTTTCTAAGGCAAGAATAGCTTAGCTCCATAGCTTGCCTTGAGAGTTCTGTTATATTGCACTAAACATGATGAGACATGGCCCTTTCCTCTCCTCCTGTACTGACATGACTGTTTTTGAGGAACAACATACAAACTGTTCATCTTACACAAAGGAAACCACTATATGTCAAATTAAAGTCAAGTTTCCCAGAGCTTGTAATTCAGTTGTAGCTATTGCCTTCTCTGTACTAATAAATTGGATAATGTCAGGGAGTGTTCCTGGATGCTGAAACTCAACTGTCCATACTCTTAAGGTCCCTGGCTTGAGTTTTGCAATGGACCAAAAGGCATTCTCACAGGCATCTTCTGAACTAATTGTAGGAGTTAACAGAGGGATCATCCTCAACACACAATATGCATACGAGCACCTTTTCTTGAGAGTTAAGATAATTCAACTATACAGATGCAGGACACTGCATGTGAATGGATCTCTATGCTAGAGAATAGTTAACCTTCTGGAAATATTTTCTACTACAGACAAAATTCAACACCCTAGCCACCTAGATGAAGGAGTTCATATCTCTTTCATTTTAACATTTCTCCATGATTTCTTCTTAATGATAGTAAAAATTTTAACTAGATAGAATATTTGTCTGTAACCTTCTGTTCCTCCACAGTCTCCAAATACTTTATTTTGCAGGAAAATTACTGTGCATATTGAAGGAGGCTGTAATGTCAAAACCACTTGGTTTTATCACCACCCAATAAAGCAACTGGGAAAATAAAGTGGGTGTTAACACTTCAAATTCATAACAGTCGACAGAGTTAAGGGATAATAAAAAGATATATCACAGATTAATGAAGTTTTAGTAAGTCTCTCTAATAAATGTAGTTGTCTATTTCCACATAGGATTACACAAATTTATTATTGGAGGTGCAGATTATTGAGAATTAAGCATGCTTAATCTTAAAATTAAAAGTTCAAAATAATTTTTTGTACCAGTAGCATAGCATTTTTGGTGTATTTTTCCATAACTTTTTTTTTCTTCCATTTTTCTTTTATGCAGATTGAATTAATTGTGTAAAATAACTTCTGTCAAATGTGCAATGCACTCCCGAAGAAAAGCCATTACCATATACTGAAGTGTTTTGTACTATGAAGCAGTATGTAAAATACACCTGAGATTACTAAAATGGTATTGTACTTCAGGCTACGTCTTTCCTTTAAATAAATAGTGACTGTAACTAAGGAAGCAACAAAGCTCACCGAAAGTTATAGCATGGCTGTTGTTTTCACTCCTCACACTCAGAGGTTTCCAAAAAATCCTGCAATCGTTTCCTAGAAGGAGCATATGATTTTAAGTTGTCCCTAACACAAAGGAAGTAATGGGGTTTGGAGTCATATTATTTTGCCATAAATATGTGGAACTGAATAGAAGACAAGAATCTGGTCCCACATCCAGTTGCACTGTCAACTCAGCATTTTTCTGGACCTGTCTTGTTATCAGCTCTATAATTCATATAGATTATTTTTTTCTCTTCATATACCTTTTTTAAGCAAATAATTTTAAAATGAATAGTACTTGATATCTACAGCCTAATAGATTTCACTCCACTGCATGAAAATGCACATTATCCTAATTTCATTGTGTTAAGTTGGTATTAATATTTCTTTAACTATTCTTATCATGTTTTGCTATTTTCAGTGAGTTCTTGCCATGAGGAAAAAAAATCTTTCTTCATATCAGAATTGATTTATCAGTCCTTAAGGCACTCCTTATTTTTTTACATCTGAAGCACTTCTTCCTCTCTTGGCAGATCACTTAGGTTTTCCTTCCCTATTTTGTAATAAGAGTTTAAAAATAAAAAATATTAAAAACCCACCTTTTCTAACAAGTGTATTCAGTCTGTTGTAGATTATCTTCTTGAATGAAGACACTAACCAAATGAGGAGGAATGTATGGGTCAAAACATGAATCACAAGTCCTCCTTGGTATTAGGAGGGAGTGATACAAATATATTTTTCTAAGTAATATATTAGAAGCAGAGATACGATGGATAAAATTAACCAGACATTTAGAGTTTTTCTGGTGAGATATGGCTTAAGAATACTGACTTCGTATTTATTAATATCATTCATAACCTTTCTAATAAGGTTTAATGGAACAAAGATATACTGATTTTATACACTATGAGTATTTTGAACATTTCTAGTTATTTCTACAATACAACATAGTTATTAAATATTTAGTTGACTGATTATGTGTCCATAAGAGTGGTTTTGCTCCTTCTACTCTACTAGTTCTTCCTCTGAAGTCTGAAAATTCATATTGCATTTTTTCATATTTTTTGTTCAGATGCACTAAGAGTACACTTGTAATACAAACACTTTGTATTGTAACACATTGATAATATCTATTACACTAAGTAGAAAAGTACCAGGAAATTTGAAAGGAAAATGTAGATGAGAGTGGTGGAAAGATGAAAAGTAGTCTGATAAGCTTAAAAGTAAATTACTTCATCTTAGCATCTGTCAGTTCATATATTGCATGTAACTTAGAAATTTGCTTCTTGTAATAAAACTTTAGCCAGTGAAATGTTTACAGGAGGAGGAGAAAAGATGTATTTTAAAGTCCACTAGAAAGTTGCATTTTTCCTGATCCCCGTCCATCACTTCATTGTACCTCAAGAGACAACAGTCCATAAAGGAGCTATTGTTTATCAGTAATACTAATTTTTATTACCTTCAGTTAGAAACATTCTCTCCAAACATAGTTTCTGGGTAAGATCAGTTGTTTACATGATATCTTATTAGCAGGAATTTTTTTGGAGACCATATCTTAACTAACAAATTTGTAACAGAGTTTTTCCTTATCACTGAGTTAAAATTAAGACCTGTTGCCTTTGAAGCTAACACAAGAAGTCTGCATAGGTGAGAGATTGCACCTTAATTTGCCATCAACACGACTGTGCATCTGCAGTCATCATTTGAAGATTGTGCTCAACATAGAGATTATGGCTCAAAGACCTTAGGGAACTGAAAGTTTTTCCAGTTCAAAGAGCATTCCTTGTGGAATTTTGAGGTTGACAGCAATTCCTCAAAAGACCCACTTCTATCATGGTTGCCATATTGCCCAGCACCTGAAAATGCAACCAGGGACCTCCAAGGTAGAGACTAGCAGAATTAGACCTCCAGTGAGCTGCTGCCCTTCTAATTTTTTAGAACAACTTTGAGGAGGCATGCAAACACCCTTGCATGTAACTGTCACACAGTTGACCTCTTAAATAAAACACATTTTATTGCTACACATTTTTCTCATTTTCAGAGAGATGAAGAAGTCTATTTTATGTCATCTTCCCAACCATTTCCAGTGTTTCTGTGGAGTCTGACAAACCTGATGATTCTTTTCTAAGGAGGTAAATCACTGTTGACACTGTCAACCAACCTGATTAATTTGATTGAGACTATACAGTATAGTATTTATTTCTATGATAGTTAGCATAGATCATAAACGTTTCCAAAAAGTTTATTTTTTTTCTCCTGCCTTCTGACATATAATCCTGCATCATCATAAATCTTGTCAATTTATCAGTGTCTGTCCTCAAAATTGCCTTAGCAAAGCCTTGAGCCTTTCAGTTTTGGATGACAGAATTTACACATGATCCAAATTCTTCTTATCTTTCCAGTCAGTTCCATACAAAAGCTTAGCACATGTCCAAACATCTGTAGTGCTGGGCTCCTTCCTTCCTTCCTTCCTTCCTTCCTTCCTTCCTTCCTTCCTTCCTTCCATACAGATTACAACCCTGTTAATACAGTCTGAAAAGTTGGATAAATGAACATGAAGCATTTGCTGGAACGCTTAGTTGCCTTGGAAAGGATGCTGCCCAGAGAGGTTGTGGAGTCTCCTCCAGAGAGATTCATAAAACACCTGGACGCATTCCTGTGCAACCTATTCTAGGTATACCCGCTGTAGCAGGGCGGTTGGACTAGGTGATCTCCAGAGGTCACTTCCAACCCCAGCCATTCTGTGATTCTGTGAAAGTAGGTGTAACAGGGGGCCTCATTTTGTATTAACAAGGTTAATCTAATAATTAACTCTTTGGCTTTAATGAGTACCACCAAGCTAATGTTAAATAAAAATAAAAAAACCCCCACAAACAAAAAAAACCCCCACAAACAAACAAAAAACAAACCCCAGAACAACAAAACTTCATTCTTCTTGCAAAAGAAGTCAACATCAGCGCTTTCCTCAACAGTCTTGTGTAGGGATAAAACTCACATATAGGAACATAAAGAACTAGATCCACTTTAATTGCAGTTCCTCTACTAGTCACGTAGAGCAAATACCACAGCTGTGTTTAGTTCACACTCTTTGGTCTCTTCTCTCCCAGTGTACAGTCCTTCAATAGTGATGATGAAAATACTTTCATAGTCGCAACCTGCCTCCACTGATTTCATGATGGTGTAATCCCTGCATTCTTACGCAATGCAGAATCTCTTTCTTCCCTTTCTCTTCCTTCTCAGTCTTCCGTCTACTTAAGGTACTTAAGTCAGCTGGCTGTTTTAAAGGAGTAAGTTGCATTTATGATGTTGTGTGCTAATGATCAACCTTTTGAGCAGAAGGTGCATTATACATCACTGTTTCCAGAGGCAAAAGGTAACTTCCTTGTGGTGCTAGAGTTCTGGTCAATCCTTCGAATTTTCCTCTTTATGTTACTTGTAATTTGCTATTTTTTCTAATTGTCCATTGTTGTACTATTTTGTCTGCTGAGAGGCTGAACTGCAGCAGGATGTTTTGGCAATCTGGGCACTTCTAGTTTCCACACCAGTGCTTTTTCCTCCCCTGCTCAAGAGCTCCTTCCAGCCTCCAGGGCTTTCTTCCTCTCAGCCCCATAGACTACACTGGCCCTTGGGGCTCCTTACATCTGTCACTGCCACAGTCCAATACTTATCTCACCAAGTCAGGAGTAGCTGCCATTAGCAATCTGACATATTTTCCCTTCTTGGCACCTACTCTAAGGTGCCAAAGTTGTGTGCTGCATTCAACTGTGATATTGCACTTCTGGCCATAGCTACCTATTTTGACCTACTTCTACACAGGAAAAAGGCTTCCTGCTCAGTGAAAGTTCTTTAGATTATGATTATTTTTTTCATCCTGAAATGGAACAGGAAATTGATATCTTAAGTTTTCTTAAACACACTCTAAACTAGACAAAATGATCAAGGTAATTGAAAAAATTCAACTTCAAAATATTTATGCTTTAACTTTTCTTAATATAACTTAATGTCATTCTCGGAAGATATTACAAAATGATGAATGAAACTTTTACTTTAAAAAGTTAGCATAAAATGTTTTAGAAAATATTTACTTTTTTCCTCTTCAATTTTCTTTTTCTTCTATTAGGATGCTCACCTAAATGAAGGTGAATTTTTCTTTATAAGTCCACAGTTTCTGTTAATAAACTTCAATGGAATATTTCCAACCTGTTTTACCTGTACAACCAGTGATTCTTCATAGATATATAAAAGGAAGAAATGTAAAAATGCTGAGGTGTAATTAGAACCTAATAAAGAGTTTAGAATAAAATTTAAAAGAGAAAAAAAATCATCATATTTGAAATAATGTATAAACAAAACTATTGAATATAAACTGTAGAGAATACTAGACATGCAAAAAACTAAAATGGCAAAACCCATTTATGCCGTATTTTCCAGAATTGTAATCCCAAACTGTAAATCATGACTGAAAAATCGTATCTGAAAGTCATGCAACAGCTTCTAATGCCTGTAAAAATAAGGATTTTAGAACATTTAGAAAGAGACAGGGCTACAGGGCAACACTGAGTCTTCACTTTGAAGGTCAAGGAAAAAAAAAAAAAAAGAAAACCCAAACAAACAAGGAGACCTAGGAAAGTTAAGACAGTGTTAGAAAACCTGAGAGTCAAGCCTTGTAGAAAGCAGTCCAGGAGTAAAAATGTAATCAAGTAGATGCACAATTGCTAGACTCGTAAGAGTCAGAAACTAGGAAGTATGTGTTCCTTTACATATTGATTGATCAGGAAGAAAAATAAAACAATTTACCTCAAAAAAATAGAAGAAATTAAAACTAATCCCTTGAATACAGAAGAAGATGGTATAGTTTCATTCATTATAGTTCTATGGCATTTATTAGTAAAAGCTGTGGTCCTGATCAGTCTCAGTTGCCATAAATTTCTGTTAGCAGATCTCAGAGGATGAAGAAATAACAAAGGGAAAGAGATGTTAAGGGAAACTTAAGATAACTAATTTGCAGGAGAGTAACAACGGATCTCTCTGACTTTGTAATATCTTTTGTAACACAGAATTAGTTTGTCAATTTTAATACTACTTTTCCATGTGCTGCTGGTCAAGCAGAGCCAGCAATAAGTAAGTTGAAAATTCCTAAATGGCTTCTTGTCTGTATTTCCTATCTAAAATTTATGCTTATCTTTCTCTGTTGTGTCTATAAGTTTAGCTTAAAATTATTAAGTTGTGTCTTGTAACTAGTTCCTCTATTGCCGTGAGAATTTTACTCCATTACTTGTTCTTTCTGCTTTTAATTTTCCCTATTCTACCTAAGTATTACAGGTTTGTTTGTTGGTTTTGTTTCTAATTAAGACTTTTCTGATTGTAATATATTTAAATGTACAAAAGTATTTAAAAACTGCGCTTCAGATCTCATGATTTGCATACATTCTCTGCAAATGGAGAAACTATGGCTTTTCCTCTGTGATTTTACATGGAGAGAATGAATGAGTGGCTGAAGGAGAATCAATTGAATCACTGTTTTGGTATCTCTGCCAATTCAATCTACAAAGATACATCTGTGCTTCCCCAGAGAGGTGGTAAAAATTTCCATGTGTGGAAATTTCTAACATTTTGAAAAAGCTTTCTTTTCTGACTGTAATAAAAATGGAAACCTAAAATGTGGAAGGAAAAAACCCAAGCAAACTACAACAAAACCACCTGAAACATATTTGATTTCAAGTGCAAAGGAAGTCTCTATATAAGATATTTGTCCCTCAAAAAAAAAATTTTGCAACTCTATATGCCTTCCTTAACTAGAAGACTCTCTGGAGAAAGGACTCCATCAAATGTCATAAAGACAGGTCTGAAAGAAACACTTCGAACCATATCATACCCAGGAGGACTCAGACTCTCAATGAAGCTGAAATCTCTAGCCCTCACACAGCAGAGACATCAGCAAACGCATTTCTCACAGTAAGCTGCCAGCTTCCCTACCCCAGGCTCTTTCTCAAATTAGTCCCGTCTTTTAGCAAAATTTCTCCAAAATGCCTTTTTTAAAAAAAAATATTTTCCAAAACTAGATTTTGCAGTAAAATTGTGGTGTGTTTGTTTGTTTTGCTTTATTTCCTTGAACCATTCTATCTCACAGGATATTTCTCCAGGAGATAAGTACCAAGAAGTAGGAACTTGCCTGGGCCAACTATTCCGAAAGTCTTTCTGATCAACATCCTGCTTCATGAGTAAGTATACAAATTAATTATATTAACACCTTAACTCATTAGCACAAACTAAAGCACAACGATGCCTAAGACAAGAAATGTTTCTTTATTGAAACAAGTCTTTCACAACATAAAAGGAGAGTCTAGTCACTATGGAAGTAATTTAAGAACAAAACACTCTTGTGTTGATTACTGCAATAAATCCAACCCAACAGACTCAAATAAAGCCACAGAATTACCATGATACACTACATTTCCTGCTTGATTAGTTCTAGCTACGTAGATCTGGTGGACTTAGGGTTATCCTCTCATTATCAGAAGGTGACAGAAAAGTCAGTAGGACTAAAAATAACTAATACTGGTTCATGCTACCTTTATCTTTAAAGACTTCTGGATGTTTAGAAACAGAAGAGATCTTTTTTAAAGTCAGCCTAGCCTAAATATTTTAATACTGACAGAGGGGGAAAACCACCACCACCACCAAGAACAAAAACCCAAACAAGCAAAAAGAAAGAAACAAAACCACCCAAAAAACCAAACAAAACCAAAAACCCCCAGCTCTTCTCCCATATGAAGAGATGGGAAGTACTGCTTTTCTAAAAAAAAACCCAAAACATTACATATCTGGATCAACAGGTAAACAAAACATTAGGCGAGTAAAAGGATATATAGGATAGTCATGTACTCTTATAGATGCTACTTACAGATGCAAGGATTCTGAGAGCTTGTTCCTGTTTCCTTTCTTACACATTTTTGTGTAGTAGTTTACATCGATGAAATACATGAACAATCCTAGAATCATCCAGTAAAAGCTTTATTCCCCTTTTCATGTGAACACTTAGTAAATCAGACAACAAGAGACACTTAATCCTTGTGTTTCCTATCTCTGAATGACTCTTGTATTCTTCTCTGTGAAATTTCAGCTGATGAGCTGAGTGACCAGATTCTAATACTGAACATACCCAAAAACCCTGTAGCCTACTGGTTAGCTGACAGGGAGAATTACAATTTCCTCAGGCAGAATAAAACTTTGATCTCTCACTTTCTTAATGGATGCTTTGACCATTGTGCTAGACTATAAAAAGATCACATTGGAGAATCTGGTTGAAAGTCTGTTTGCGGATCAGTCCAAGGGCATTTTGCTATGAAATAAAGGGCTGTTCAGCTGACAAGGTTTCACTGTAGCAAGCATAACAAGAAGAGTAAGACCAGCCAGGGCTTAAAAACACTGTCACTAATACCTGCGTGTGTATCAGAAAGAAATCAGCCTTTTAGTCCAAAAGTATTTTTAGATTCTCAGCAACTGCTCTCACAACACACAGAAACTCATCAAAGAGGGTCTTGGTGCAATTAAAGACTATTTCTAAGTCAAGTGACTTGCAGTATTGTAGCTTTCTCTTAAAATAAATGGCTAAAACCTCCAACCCTGCTGCACAGTAGAAAGGAGACAGACACAACAAACAACCATGAAAAACTGATGAATTGTGCAAATTCACAGTATCCACAGTGGTTGGCTTGCTGTGCATAAAGGGCAAACAATCAAAAGCAGAGTTTCCAGTCAAGGAGCAACTAAGCATTGACTGCAAACTAATTGAACCAAATACCGTGACATTATTTAGATGCCTTCTTGCAATTCTGTACCACAGCTCTGCTCAGGAACACTGGCTAAAGAGCAATGCAACCAATCTGCCATTCACTGTCTACTTCAGGGTGAAGTGAATAACTTTTTGACCACAGTGACCAGATTTGATTAACTGTGAAAGAACCTTAGAGACTTAGCTCACATGTGACCCCTAAATGGGTGAACTGGGGTGAGCTGAATGTTAGTCACAGAAAAGGTAAAGAAGTGCAGTGGTGTTGAGAAGGAGAATATTCAATATTTTTAAAATATCAGGTAAGCGTACAAAGAGAAGTGTAGTTCAAGGCCTTATGAAGGCTGGATTTACTGTAGAAAGGATTTTCTTATGAAATACTAATCATCGATACAATTGGAATTATTCTTTTCAAGTGAATTGCATAAATAACAACAGCACAAAATAAACATATTATCTTTATTTAGCATTTGTCTGAGTTCCCTGGCATACCACTGTCAGAAGCTCCATTACAAAAGCTTTGGGTTAAAGCAGGTTATGTATGTGCAGCAAAAAATATAGATAACATTTTTACGCATATCTTTAAATAGTCTTCTCTTCCAGCACTCTTTACTTCTGCTTTACCTGAGTCATAGTCACTTTGCTATTATGAAGTACTCCAACAGAGGTGTCAAAGTAATATTAAAATTAAGAATATTGCTTGAAGAGTCACCAATGCTTCTAGAATTTTCTCTTTATGAATTCAATTATGTGAATTTACCATAAAACTTAGTAAAACTTCATTCTCACTATCAAAATGAAAGACATGTATGACAGTAAGAGAATAGTGCTAATTTTAACAGTGCTAGAGCATCCACAAAAGAGTAAATCCATACAAATGCATCAGAGTTTTCACTCGAGTAGCCCAGCCTCAAGTTGAATACTTAGTGGCAAGGTACCATTCTTGAAACATGCAATCTGAATAAAGTGGAATTTCAGATATAGGTTTCTTTCTTCAGATTCTGAAGAAACTAAGATTTACCTATCCATTATTTCAGGTAAGAAGTGATATTTTATATGTGGGATTGCTGCAGGCACAACTGCGTGACTTCAACACACTTTGCAAAAAGGTCTGATGTAAAACAGAAACAATGCTCATTTGCACTATCCTCTGATCTCTGTGAGCATGTAACTTGTTGACAATGTTCCTCACAGAAAGTGAGTTTATTTACTTTTTTTTTTTAAATTTCTGTGCTCAATGGCTTTTAGTATCAGATTTCATTAAACAGTGAGGTTAGAAGAACATTTTGTTTTCTCATGTTGGCTTTTCAGTCTCTTAAACAGCTTATACAAGAGAGAAAATACTACTATTTTTTATCAACATATGAAAAGTCAGAGTTCATTATGATTATCCTAGGCTTTTGTGCATGATTCTTCACTCTTATCTCTCTGTTCTGCATATGTTTTGACATTCTTCTGCTCCTTGTTTTTTGGGAGTTTCCAGGAGATTCTGTTATCTTCTCATCAAGATTTCTTCTGAGAGAACTCATGTTTACGGTTTCAGGGTTTGGCTTTGAGGACTTGCAGATTTTCCCCATCACCTCAGCTTTACCTCCATTAGTTCCTACTGCCTTCACCACAAACAACTTGTCCTAGTTGTCCATTTCTGAATTCACCTAATATGTCCAAAAAAGAACTATTTTATTTTCCAGGTTTTACATTTTTCTTCTTTACAATAATCTTCACAATACCTCATCATGCAGATCTTGTTAGCTAGGGCTTGGTTTGGCTTGACACAGTTTTAGTCTTAATTTTTGGGCACGAAGACTCCTGTGTTAATCCTTTTCATATCTTACAAACCATTTCTAAGAAAACTGATTTTCACAGTGATCACTAAGAAATGGCAGTTATGTTTGGACTGCCCCACACAATCCTGTTTCAATATCATTATTTTAGCATTATTCTATGAAGAACAGTTTTTCAACATCACTCATTCTTGCCCAAACATTTATGTACCAAATTCATACAGCTTCCTACTTTTGTAATTAGCCATAAAACATTTATATGAGAAAACAATGCAACTACAGTTACACCCAAATACTTTATCCTTTCCCAATAACACATGATTTCCTAAATGATTTCATATTTTATATATATATATTTATTATTATTAATTTTTATTATTATTTTTTAATCCTCTATTGATGTCATGCTTTTGACTGGCTCAGAGCTGAATGGACAAAAATGTGGGATAAAATAATTTAGCCTGTGAATTAAGGAATATGAATGTCAGTCACTATGTGTTTTTGAGAGCTGAGCTTCCATATGGAAATATAAAAAATGAGCAATAAATTTCATTAAACAATAGCAACAAATGGGTAAATATAAAGTATATAACCTTGCTTTCTGATCCCTTTTAAGCAAATTGTTTCAGTTCTATTGATCTTATTATTAATGTGTTTAAAGCAAAATATTTGTCGTAAAAATAAAGGCACCATTATTTACCAGTATACAATAAATTACAACATAGTCATAATAGCCATATTAATTACCAATAAAA
Source organism: Caloenas nicobarica (assembly GCF_036013445.1). Taxonomy (NCBI): domain Eukaryota; kingdom Metazoa; phylum Chordata; class Aves; order Columbiformes; family Columbidae; genus Caloenas; species Caloenas nicobarica. The sequence continues at coordinate 101,421,838 of NC_088245.1, read as the reverse complement.
ATTTAAACATTAGTAGACACTTATGTCCATTGTAGCTGCTTGATACAGATTTGTGTATCTGATATACTTCTGTGTTCATAAATATATCTGTGTATTACTGGTGAATTCTATTAATGTTAAATGCAAATTCAGCTAGTAGTTCATACCTGCATCAGTTATGCCTTGCATAGTCATCCTAGTTTTTTTACAGAAGCTGAATATGTTAGTATTATGTCATCGAAATAGAATTTTAATGAGCTATAAAAGGAGTTGCGATGGAGAAATAATATTGCATGATGGTATTTAAAAATGTGTACAAAATCATAAATGCCTGCAACTATTAGTTATAGAGACCACTCCAATACACTCAGATTTTTCTCTGTTGACTAGTTTGTAAAGTCTGTCAAACACAGGTCACATGGTCTCACTGATCACTGTATGTGTAATATCACACACAAATCAATAATCATTGCTTCCCCAAAAAAGGACCACTTTCATTTTCTACAGGACTACGTTTTAGCATAGTGTCAAATCAGGAGGGCATATGGATGTAGATGGGAAGAACTGGAGACAATAGAAATACTTTCATCATCCAGTGCCATGTGCTGATGTGCCAAATCCAAATGCCTCAAAATGACCTCTGTCCATCTCTGTTCTTAATAAAACAGGCTATGGATGCAAAAAAATGACTTCTCCCATCAGGCTTTATGAAAGTGCTTTTGCACTGTATGTGTCAAATAAATTATACATTTTTCAGCCCCAACAATATAAACATCCACTGTCATAAGCATATAATCTTTCAGTGAGTGAAGGAATAGGTAAGATGAATTCAGCAAGTGGAAAGATCTGAACCAGAAGTTAAGAGGACAAGACGAGAGAAGGAGGGAGGGAGGAAGCTAGTCATCTGAGTTATGTCCAGATACAGCTGCTCCTTGGAGAGGAATAAGAAGTGGTTTAAACCTGCCACGGGAAATATCTTCCCAGAAGTCAGCACAGTAGGGGCAATTTAAGCTCACAAGTTGCTTCTTTGCAGCATAGCAGGAAGTATTCCTCAGGTCCTTTAATTGCCTGGCTGCATGTGTAAGTCAATCCAGGATGCTGGAACTCGCCTCTCTGCTTGGATTCGCTACTTCAATGCAGACAACACAACATGGGTTTGTCAGTCTCACCCTGACTCAACCTGTCCCTCTACAGAGAGGCCTTACAGTAAAACTAAGAAAAGATTCCTCAGAAGCAAAAAATGAAGATAGAATATTGGTTATAAGACTGGAAATAAAAAACTATATAGAAAGTTAATAGCAAATGAAATTTTAATTCCAATATTACAAGCACATGCTCCCTGAGTTGCTAAATCTCTCCTCCCTAGAATTTAAGTTATAAGCAGAGCTGAGGTTCAGTGTTTAGAGTAATCCCCCATGTTTTTAAATATTCTCTTGAGTTCTGAAAGAGCTTCCTATCTCCCTTGTATACTTTTGGAGTTTTATTAGAGAGATAGATGTAATTGCTCTTGATGATCTATCAGGGAGAAATGAGTCGCACTGCTTGATCAACTACTGAACTAAATGATATAATGTTTTAGAAATTATTTTCATTTTTGTTCTGAGACAAAAATTATTTGCAGACCAAATATGGTCTTTAAATTTCCCCAGAGCTGCATTTTTTGCACATGAATTGTATATTCACATAAACAATCACTGGTTTCAGTAAGAAAAAAATATTCGGATTTGTCTTAATTCAATCTTTTTCAGAGATAATATGCAACCAATATAAACCCTACCCTTTAGAAAAATACAATATATTTAAACTATTTGGATTCATTTCCAAGCATCAAGCATACTAAATCATACTTGGAAATGTTACAGCTAAAGATCTATCATTCTCCTCAACTGACCACACCCCCTCACTTATCAAAATGCTCTTGAGGGAAAGTATACCCACTCAAGTGTCTGGACAATTAACACTAAAAACAAGGTGACTGAACCTTTCTTGTAGATTTGATTGTCCTGAAGTTCTGTTCTAAACACAGGTCTAGGTCTAGTTGAGGTTTGGCGCTTTTTTGTATATTGTCTCACACAAGGTAGTCTTTTCCTTTGAAGAACGACTCCTATGAACCAAGACAAACAGTAATGCAGCAAAAACAACTAAGCCCTGAAAAAGAAGTACCAGCTGCAGAGAAAGTAAGTACTGGGACAAAATCACATGGCATGTTTTCCTTAGAGCACTTCTTGCTTTAGAGTAAATAGAAACAGTTCTGTTTCAAGGTCATGACCATGATATTGTAGGATAGGAATTTAGTAGTAGCATAACCACAGACTGGACCATTACAGAAGATTTGAGACTTCAGGGAGTGGTTTTTTGTTTGGTTGGTTTGGTCTTGTTTGTTTGGTGTTTTGTTTTGTTGTTGTTTAAAAAAAAAAAAATCACAATCCTGTGAACATTTCTTCACTTCAGCTTTAGTGCATCTTTAAAAAGAATCAAGCTAAAACAAAAAATAATACTTCAACATAATTTGAAATATCTACAGCCATCCCTAAATATTTTATCATTTCGCCTACGGTTGTGCTGTTTTCACATACCATTTATGTACCTGTATTTAAGTTAATTACATAGATTCTTATGTAACCAAATGTGTACATGTGACTTTTAACATTTCTGTCTGTGTATTGTCTATACTGCATACACAGAATTTAGACACTGTGACATCTTTCCCTATATCATGATATTAAAAACATCATAAGTCTACCAAGTATTTTTCACTAAATTAATTTTTGTATAATCCAGCATGTAATACCTTACATGCTTTCCTTTTCTAAGCAGTATGACCTTTTTATGAACAGTACAAACAATGTCTATTTCCTATGTCTTTATTACAGCTACAGCAACATCAGGGTTGACTTAAGCTAATTTAGTCTCTTCAGTGGCTTTTGTAGCCCACTAGAAGCTCTGAAGAGTGTAACTGTACTGCTACCAATGCCCAAGACTGATTACAGAATTCTCTGTCTACAAGATTCTGAAGGCAGTTTTCTCATTGTAGCTATACTCTGAGCCTTGTGGAAATGCAGAAGTTCCATCAGAAATACTGCATTTAAGAAACTGCATGAGGGCTCAATGCCTAGTTCTTCCATTAGACCAGTATTTTCTTTGTATAGATGCATTTCAGATGGAATAATATTTCAAAGGAATGCATACATCCCATAATGTTATTAATTTTTACTGATTTCTATGATAAACATATACAAAAAATCAAACTTAAAAAAATCAGATAGTTACAAATAGACAAAAGAATTTAATTTAAAATGTCACAATCATTACACTTAATGCTTTGAAGTTGTATAGGTCCTTAACAGTTCAGAACAAAAACTTTATTAAACAATCATTCACAGTATGAAAATTATTCAGTACAAATTAATAGAGTTATTTTACTATTAGCAGATGGTGGTGAAATATAATCATCCTATTTTAAGAAAATATATTTGTCCAATTAATGAGTAAAGAGGTGAACAAAAAAAATAGCAGCTACTTGTAAAATATTAAGAGTGTGAAGATTATTCATGAGAGATCCTGACAAAGTCACTGAATCAATTATCTTGATAAGTGACAAAATTTAAACACAAGCTCATGAGATACTGCACATGTGAGAAGAAACCATCAGGCACTGGAAAAAGCAGTAACATAATAATTCAGTCCCAGGGAATTTTCTTCATGCAGTACTTCTAATTATTTCTAAAATCCCAATATGGATAGGCATTAAGGTAGTCTTAACTGACCAACAGCCATTCAGATTTTTTCATATTTTAATTTCAGAATTAAGGCAACTTTAACAGTTACATGTGTTTGCAGAAACCTTCTGAGGAATTTTCGGGTATATTTTCCCCAAAAAAATGTCCCCCCCAAAAAATTTCAGCTAAATTTCTGAAGACAAATTTTGTAAATTCTTCTGTCTGCTGCACTGACAAAACAAAAAGGTGATTGAACTAACTTAAATTACAGGAAGTGTAAGTATGATACAGTTAATGAGATCATCATCCGACACTCCACTGCTACTATGCAGTTGATTTATTAGGAACTTCAGCAGAAGACTGATTTTCAGGACTACTGTTCAGCAACACTCTAGAACAATGGTCTAGCAAGTTATTATCAGAGAGGACAGTTCCTTCTTGGCATCTATTCTATGGGGTTATTCACATTTTTGTGTTTTCACTATCTAAATGTATAGAGTAGACTTCTGAGGTATGGTCAATGGAGAGAATAAAATACTTCTAAAGCATGATTTATTTAATTTTAAAGAGGTCTTGGAAAAGACTCTATAATATATTCTCTACAAGTGTCTACTTTTTCGCCATTGTCTTTAAAAGAAGCCCAGGTTGATTATCTCGGATATGGATGTTTGCACTCTAGATGTCTATTTAAATTAATTTCAGATATTGCATTTCTCAAGTTTTCCATTTCCAATCCTCTCTCTCAAAAAGTGCCACTTCTCAAAGTGTTTTTTTAAAAAGTCTTGTTACATTTTAAATATATTTCACTCATCCTTTATTTTGTTTCTGAGTCTGCATACCACAGACATACCAGACTACTACATTGCTAAACATTTGGGTTCCAGATGAACATCCTTGGTCCTCCAGGCCTAAAAAGGAGCAGAGGTGCTCATGTTCTCACTCCACAGGGGTAACTCCCTCTGGTACAGCCTAGTGAGAGCCACATGCATAGCACTTGGTCATGGATCATCTCATGAATGCCTCTTGTGTTGCCATGCTTAGGTGTTCCCTTCCTCCTTTTGATTTAGTGGTGAAGGTGTCAAGATTTTAGTAATAGAGACATTGATGTATACAGATAGAAATATAGAAATAAAAGATATTGACCTTGGGACTGCTTTGGTTAAGAACAAGTCCTGCCTCACTTATATGTGCACTATCCTTCAAAAAACATGTCATTCAGTCCTCATCTGTGGAAGAAACATCCACAAGGACTCTCTTATCACCTTTACATACCACTATCCACTCCTTTTTCTAGCCTCATTTTGAGCTAATGTCTGAAAGGTATAAATATCTTCATGATACCATCCTTTTCCTATTCAAAAATTGTGTGTTATTCCTGGGTTTATGACGTATATCTCTAAGCAGAAAAATACTCAAATAGTTTAAAATGCTTACATGTTTTCATCCTTCAGAGTCCAAGACCTACATATTCCCATGACTGATCATACTCCTGCCAGTGTAAGGTCTCGGACTGTATTTGTGCAATGTAAATACTTTTAAATTATACTTTAAATGAAGTTTTATGCAACATTCTGCTCTCATTAGCTCATCTGGAGACATTTGTGAATAATTCTAAGTATTCAATGTTTAGGAACGAATCATCACTCCAAACATTCTCATTCAACTCAGAAATTTCAAAGTACTTGTTCTAGACACAGACCTGAGAGCAATATTAGGCAAGATGTTGATATTAGAAGTCTCTGTAGCATTCTAGAAGAGCATGATGAAAAATGTTTTATTTCTTCAGTGTCTACACATGCCTGTAAGAAGAAAATCTGATTTTCTTCATTAGGTAAAACAAATATCTGAGTGTCTGAATCACAATTCTAGTGCCTAAAAATTCAAAAAGCCCACAGGATCTGATGTGACATACTCCAAAAGTCAGAGCCTGAAGCCCTGCCTAATTACTTTTAAAGTTTGACTCACTCAGTGAAAACCATGTGCATAACAACATAGTCATTTCACCTAAAGTGATGCTTTCTATAATCAGAACCTACTATCTGCATCATTAAAGATACTCTTTCTTATAGGAGTTGTTATCCAAAACCAAAACTCTTATTCTAAATTTTGTCTTCTCCCTACCTTAACCATTCTAAGAAAAAGTTTTGCCTACCAAGCTCAGATGGCCTATTCCTACTCATCTTTCATAAATAACCGGACACATTTTGTCTTACGGGTAGTTTATATACCTGGAAGTGATTAACTTAGAAATGCAGTGTAATTGAAGATACCTCATTTAGATTATTGCCCATTCTCTCTCTTTTTTTTTTTTTTTTTTTTTTATGGCAAGTGCTTTACGTAGCAGAGTACAAAAGTATAAATGGAAAACCCAGTACTCGTACATCTTTGTCTTTGGTTTCTATTTCTGAAATACTAATCTTTGTAGTTTAAAAAAAAACCCCTGAAATAGCACATCTAGAAATATGTGTCTGGCTTCTGAGACCATGTCCTCTAACTCTCAATTTTCTGTTTTATAAGGCATGTAATGCTCTTGCTCAGAAGGGTGCTCATGTCAGTCTAGGCTGACCTCTTTTTTTCATTTGCAAATAACTTGCCAATGGCTTAGTGTGCACCTGCTAAATGAATTTCCTTTCAGAGAAGTTTGAAGAGCAGTGAAGTTGCCAGATGGCCATTTAACTTAAAAGCTGTCTCTCACTGAGGCCAAAAACAACTGGCAAAACAAAGAGAAGAATTGTCCACACTGAATACACAAGCAGATGCAGGACAGGCACAACAGCTCTTTCCAAAAGGAAAACACACAGGTCAGATACGAGAAACACAGGGGCTAGAACAATTAGTGCAATATAATAATGGGTCCCATTATGACGGTTCTATCAGAAGTGACAGCTTCCACCTCTTGTATTGTCTGACTATTGTTTTATCTGCACTGCTTACCTAAATTATAGCTTACTGGAGTCTGAGATTTGATACAGATTCTTCTTTACTAGTTAGTTGCTAGCTATATAGTATTAGAGCAAATGTGACTATAAACTAGGTTTGTTAGACCTCTTGAACTGTACCAGTGTGTGTGGTACTAGGAAGATGAGACTTATTGCAGCATAGTACAGTTAGACCTGATTATTCCTCAAATCAGTTAATAGTCCTGTTTCAGTGAGAAGGAAGAGTGATAGGGAGGGGGAAGGGATGAGCGAGGTTCTAGTTGCTGACTGGGGCAAAACCATGACAGTCCTTTTTGGCACACAACATGGTGCATGAAATATTGTGCTAATGGCATATCTGACGAGAATGTGTTAAAACAAATTTGTTATATGCATTTATTATATTAGTTAAAGAATTGCCTTTCAGTGTTGTTTTGTTTGTCTACATGGTTGTGTTATGTAAAGTCTTACATGCTTTATGTATTCCCTGCAGTGCTGTTTATCACCTCTGTGAGAAGGATCAGGATTGCCTTACTTCTGTCCCATATAATATTGATTTATGGTATGATAACATCACTGGCCTTTAGGTTAAGTTGGTATTTGTACATGGCATTGTTGTCATTTCTGTACCTCAGGTGCAATCACTTAGAATCCATTAGTAATCACACCTAATCTATGTGGAAGACAGATAGGGATACTTTCCCCTGCTCTTTCACCTCCCCTTTCTCCTTCAGGCTAGGTACAACTGTTTTTGAGAATTTTGAACACCCTGGGGATGTACAATCTAGCATGCTTTTATTGCTATGTCTCCTGAATGTGTTTGAGGTCTTGTTTAGGGCTACAAAAAGATTTTTTGAGAATACCACCCAGAGATCTGCCCCAGGGCTGGATAGTCCTGAATGGCATGGCATGTGGGAGAATATGGGCAGGTATCTAGAGATCTTCTCACATCCGATGATTTGGAGGTTCACTCCCACACAGCCACAGGACCCTGATAAAGCTATAGAATATTTAAAAGGAAAATGCTGTGGCTGTTCCAAAGAGGCAAAACTTACTGCAATGTGATGGACCTTGACCAGTGTCTACTACACAGTGCTCTACATTATGCAGCACCCTTAGAGAGAAGAGAGGGAAAACAGACCAACAAGCACTGCAGCTACTCAAACCCAGGAGACAGGTGCTGCAGCTGCAACAGAGAACCAATCTGTGCCAGTATCAGTCACCATGATACAGAAGAAGAAATACACAAAAAAAATCAGTTTAGTGAAGGAAGAAGATGAATGGAGGTCATAATGAGAACAGGAAGAAGAGGCAGAACCAGAGATAATCACCTGATCCCTATCCCTGAGTGATCTGTGAGATATCAAAAAAATTTCAGCCACCATCCAGGCAAGCATATTGTTACTTGGTTGCTCCAATGCTGGGATAATGGGGCCAGTAGTCTGGAATTAGAGGGAAGGGAAACCAAGCAGCTGGAATCCTTGTCTAGGGAAGGAGGCATTGACAAGGCGATTGGGAAAAAAACACAAGCCCTCAGCCTCTGTAGGCGACTTCTTTCAGATGTGAAGGAAAGGTACCCCTTCAAGGAAAATGTTAGATGTCACCCAGGTAAGTGGAACCCTGTGGAGAAAGTTAGCCATTATCCGAGGAAATTAGGTCTGCTGGATGTTATTTGTAATGATCCAAATAACAGGCAGTTATCCACAGATCCTGATGAAGTCCAGTGCACAAAACCCATGTGGCAGAAGTTTCCACAGAGTACATCATTGTCATATGCCAACTCATTGGTAGTAATGTCTTGGAAAGAAGGCGAGGAGCAAATGGTGAATGAATTGGCTGGCCAAATCTGACCATATGAAGGAAGTCTCTCTTTCTCCTGGAGGCCTATGTCTCGGCTGCAGAGAAACTGCCAGACATGCTAGCTGAAAAACTGTCCTGAGAGTTCCAGCAATTTGAGGATAAGTTCCTGTCCTAACCTGTATGGACCAGCATCTCAGCTATTAGAAGGAAACATTCAATGCCTCAAGAGAGAGCATATAGAGGGTACACACCATGAGGTCTTACCTGCATAACCACAGAAAGGACATGAAAAAGTGGGATGCAAAACCTACATTGATCCTAGAAGCATGGATACATGAGTTGCAAGGAAAAACAATCGCAAAAGGTGATTCTGCCAGGAAAAATGCTGCTTTAGTTTCCAGTGGGCAGTTCCCCAGAAAGAGTAGAAGGGCTGGTCTTACTTCTGATACTCAAGGGACTTCTGCTTCATTTTTACAAGGAGCAAGTAACAAACACTATGACCAGGACTAAAGGAGCCCTACCTCCAGCCAGGTGGAGGAAAGGCACAACTGGGTTTACTGGACTGTGTGGATTTGGCAACCTGGCACATCAGACATACAAGAATATTAGGCTCTAGTAGACACCAGTGCGCAGTGTACCCTAATGCCATCAAGCTGTAGAGGGGCAAAATTCACCCGTATTTCTGGAGTGACAGGGGGATCCCATCAGCTAACTGTATTGGAGGCTGAAGTGAGCCTGTCAAAAGCACCCCTGTGTGAGTGGCCCTGATGCTCCATGCATCTTTGGCATAGACGACATCAGGAGAGTGTTCAAGATTCACAGGTCTCTATTCACACTCTGTGCTTAAACTAAGTTCAGGATTGAAAGCACCTTGTAATTTTCAGAAAAAGAGAAAACTACTTATATTGTTGATAAATTGTGTTGTTGCATGAAATTATAATTAAACGATTTGAAAACTTCCATGCAATAAATTTTCAATAAATATGTTTCTATTTATTTATTTATACATTTGTTTATTTATTCTAATTCAGAAAATGTAAGGCTCTAATTGCCCTCTGTGCAGAGCAGAAGGGCCTTTCAAGCAGCTAGAAAGTTGATGCGTCTGTTTAATGTGTTACCTCCTTTTCTTCCGGAGACTGCCAGGGACTTACCACATGCAAGTCCCCAGGTTAGGAAATTGGCTGGTACCATTCAAAGAATCCATGAATTTGCTCTAAAAAACTAGGGGTGACATCCCCGTTTATCTCCACCCACTGCCTACACTGGTTGTCAAAAGAATTTGGATTTTGATGTCAGGCTACCCTTTTGCATGCAAATTGTTTCATCTTGACAACAGCAGCAGGTGTCTTTAAAACTGAGATACTCTGCCACTCATGTGGCATGACTGCTTGCCACAGAAATCAAAGGGAGACAAAGCAGAATTACAGAATCACAGAATGGTTTGTGTTGGAAGATCATCTCGTTCCAACTCCCCTGATATGGGCAGGGACACCTTCCACTAGACCAGGTTTCTCAAAGCCCCATACAATCCAGTTTTGAACTCTTTCAGGGATGGGACCTCCACAACTCCTCTGGGCAGCCTGTTCCAGTGCCACACCACCCTCATGGTGAAGAATTTCTTCCTTCTATCTAATCTAAATCTACCCTCTTTCAATTTAAATCCATTATCTCTTGTCTTATCACTACATACCGTTGTAAAAAGTCCCTCTCCAGGTTTCTTGTAGGCCTCCCGTAGGTGCTGGAAGGCTGATGTATGGTCTCCCAGAAGCCTCTTCTTCTCCAGGCTAAACAACCCCAACTCTCTCAGCCTGTCTTCATAGGAGAGGTGCTTCAGCCCTCTCATCATCTTTGTCATCCTCCTCTGGACTTATTCCAACAGGTCCACATCCCTCTTACATTAGGGGTCTCAGAGCTGGATACAGTACTCCAGATGGGGTCTCACCAGAGTAGAGTAGCAGGACAGAATCACCTCTCTCAGCCTGCTGGTTATGATTCTTTTGATGCATCTTGGGATATGGTTGGCTTTCTGGGCTGCAACTGCACATTGCTGCCTCATGTTGAGCTTCTCATCAAGCAACACCCCCAAGTACATCTCAGGGCTGCTCTCTACCCATTCTCCACCCAGACTATGTTGATACTGGAGGCTGCCCCGACCCGTGTGCAGGACCTTCAATTTGGCCTTGTTGAACTTCATGTGGTTTGCACAGGTCTACCTCTCAAGTCTGTCAAGTTGCTTCTGGATGGCATCTCTCTCGATGCAGACCTTGGAAGTAAAAAAGGACCTTCAGCCAGACCTTTTATTATAGGAAGCTCCGTTGGTCCACAGGAGATTCTACTGAGAAGATGTATCACCTTTCCCTACAACAGAGACATCTCCTCCTGCACCTCCATGTAGATCTGTACTTTAAAGTCTGCAAGAGAAAAGGGGGAAAAAAATAAGAGAGATTTTAAAGAATTAGGATGTGTCTATGTGGAAGGAAAATCTTAGACTTTCTCTTTGTTTGTCAACTCCACAACTGAAGACTCAGAGAGGTGACAACTATGCATTTTATATCTACAGGATATCTCATGTGTGAAGGGTGATTATTACTGCTTTTTGTGAGCTTTTGAGTTACTAAAGTCTTTCTCTGAAGTGAAAGAGAAATAATCATCACCCTTCACTGAAGAGATTTTATTTGTTCTACAAGAAACCATGTCTTCATAAATCTCCACATTTTAAGACTGAATTAGTAAGCATATCACCTTCAGTCAGTCAGCTTTTATTCTGGCTTGCTAGCACTAAGGAGGAATGCTACCCTTTACCTCTCCCATGGAAGGAGGCCAAGCTCTCTGGCAGGGGATGTCCTATAGAACATCAGGAACGTACATGTCATGGGGAATAACAACCCATGAGCTCTGTAGACCTCAAACTTTTCCATTAGTTGAAAGTATTTTAAACTTTGAATGTTTCTTCAAATTAAAGATAGTATCCATTTTTTGAGAATTTTTCAAATACATTGGCCCTTCTCCCATGTCTTGGAGACACAAGTTTCCATTTAAAATTTGCATATTAAAGTTCTATGATTCTTGTGATATTTCTGACTACTGTTTTTCATAAAATACGTAATTTTCAAGACTGTGTACTTTTTGATAACTGAACTGGGAAAAGTCAGTATGCAGCTATAATTTAACTTCTTGACATCCACTCAAGTACACACTAATTTTCTGGGCTACATTACTAAGGAGTGCTATGTGCAGTGTTAAAGGTGCCTGCATTGCATAAGCATATGAAGTTCTGCACAGTATTATTTTGTACTTCTGAAGTACTACTGGCACTGAATGTTATATTAATACATTAACACACTGAGAATCATATTGTCCCTGACTCAAAAGATATTGCACTTCTATCCTTTGAATTTAAAAATGGATGTAAGCTATAAAAAACAGAGTGGACTCTCAAGACTCAAATCCCTCAAAGAGGGATGGTAACATTATGCCTCACAGAGCGCAAGTAGTATTTGCTTTGAGTATTTTACTCTATGTATGAAACAGAGTTGCATTAACTTCACTGAATTTAGGGTCTGTCTTCCCCAACACTTTCTCTAAGTCTTATCTGGATGAGGTCACATTTCTATTCTTATTTTAATTAGCCATTTGCTGTTTTAAATATTTAACAGCTCTAAATGCACTTAGAAACATGGAGTTATGTTTTCAGGATCGTAAGCTTTTGCCATGCTTTCCACTGAAAATGTGCACACTGATTCATAAACTTTGTAATATGGGCCTTTCTATAGGTTATGCTTAGTGATTTGTCCTGAAATCTACATACTGCAATATACCATTTTATTGCACAGATTTCCAATTCTAATCATTAGCAAACCATAACAATCTATCATATTCATGGTAAAGCTTCCCTCTTTTTGCCACTTTGAAAGCAGTGAAATATATTGGATATATTCACATGCAACTTCACTGCTGTGGTGCTGCTCCTGAAAGCTGTCCACTTGAAGTATTCCAGGTTGGATTATCTTAACCCCTTACACCCTAAAGCACAGGTATCCGGATCCAGCCCACCATCTTGTTTTATCTGACCCAGCACTTTGTTTCCACCCTGCGGCAGTGTGAGCTCCTCACCTCCGAGCTTGTGCCAATGCGCTGCTCACGTGTACAGCATGTGTGACACACGTTGTGCTGCAGGAGCAGAATGGTGGGAGCTGCAGCTGTAGCTACAGGAGAGCGGTGAGCCTGTGTAAGAAGAGTAGTAGGTGAGACTGATGGACCACACTAGTAACTGCCTTGGGGCACTGAAAGACAAGACAGACGAGAATTACGTGGGGACGGGGGAGAGCAGTAGTGGAGGGCGCGGGCTCTAAGGGGTACTCTCAACGGGGCAAACATTTAATTTATTTTTTTAATAAATTAGCCACATACATGAACTTTAGCAGTTGAATGTTATTTTAAAAAAGGTTACCTGTAAAAAGATGTTTTGTAACCAGCAGTCAGGGCCCCACTCATGAATTCTGCATTGTTTTCCATGGATATGGCCAGCTCTGCTGTATGGGGAAGGGGATTTGAAGGAAAAGTGAGTCTGTGTGAGGGGGCATGAGTATTATTTAACCTGGTCCTAAAACAAGGTTGTCAAAATCGTTTTCACCAGAGGCCACATCAGCCTCACGTTTGCCTTCAAAGGGACAAATGCAATTTTAGGACTGTATAAATGTAGGAGTCCTAAAATTACATTCAGCCTTTTGAAGACAGCCGCGAGGCTGATGTGGCCCCCGGTGAAAATGAGTTTGACACCCCTGCCTTAAAGCAAGCTCCAGAGACCTCCATGGGCTTCCTTGCCGCACATAACAATGTGTATCTTCTCCCACCAGCTACTCTAAAGCCTCTGAAGGGCCCAATAAAAATCCTGCTAACTTCATTCACTCTAAGGTTATTTACTCATATCCCATAAACCCATGGAACTCCATGTGAAGGGCCCTTGAATGGCCACCCATGATCTGCAAAATGACCCTATTGCAATGAGATCAAGTGAAACAATTTGTAGCTCATGAACTTGAGGGAGAATGAAAGAAGGGCAACAGAACAGCAGAAGAGACAGATTCCATAAATCTGTCACCCTTTCCAAGTTCACAATGAACTGACTACTTATAGAAAGACTAGGAAAAATACTGATTTTCACCTGACTAAATGCAGCTTGAAAACCTAGTGAAAGAAGTCAAGCCTTAATTTGTTCATATCTAAAAACTGAATATCTCTGACTTCACTATTGCTTAGAAGAAACAGTCATAATCAAAAGCAATCTGAACCTCTCCACTCCAGCCATATCTAAAATGACAAAATATGTTTCCCATAATGTCATATCATGTATACTCTATGTGCTATGCTATGATGTGGTCAGCTGACCTTGGCTGTCCACCAGGTATTCACCAAGCTGTTCTCCCACTTACCCTCCTCAGCAGGACAGGGGATAAAATAAGATGAAAAGCTCGTGGGTCGAGATAACGACAGGGAGATCACTCACCAATTACTATCTCAGACAAAATACATCCATCTTTGGGGAAATAAATTTAATTCATTGGCAATTAAAAATAAGAGTAGGATAGCGAGAAACAAAAGCAAAATTAAAAATACCTCTCCCTCCACTCATTCTTCCAGGATCAATTGCATTCTTGACTCTTTTACCTCCTCCCCACAAACAGTGCATGGGGACGGGAAAAGGGGGTTGCCATCCATTCATCACACATTGTCTTTGCTGCTCCTTCCTCCTCACACTCTTCCCCTACTCCAGTGTGGAGTTCCTCCCATGGGAGACAGTCCTGCATGAACTTCTCTGATGTGGGTCTTTCCCATAGGCTGCTGCTCTTCATGAACTGCTCCAGCGTGGGTCTTTTCCTCTTGCTCACAGGGTTACAGGTCCTGCCAGAAAACCTTCACCTGCAGGACCCTAAATCACTCATCCACAACAATGTCCTGATCAGAAAAGCCTTAAAACTCATGTCTTTCAGATCATCATAAAATCATAGAAGAAGATAATTCATAATATCTAACGACTAAAGAAGAATAAAACCTGCTACATCCATGGTTCACTTTTCATCCTTTTGCTACCTTGGCTAGCTAGTAAAATGTACTTTGTGCAGGGGAACTAAATTTATTTGGCCTCTAAAACAAATTGCTACTAACACATTTGCTAATTATTAAATACTGATCAACAAGTGTACATCACCAATGGCACACTGTGCAATTTTCATTGCAAACAAAAGTAAAACAAAATATGTTTATATTTAGAAATAAAAGACCTTTCTGTAAATAGAGTACACAATTCAAGTTTATTCAAATTAAATGCACTGAAGAGTTGAAATATCTTAGCATATGCTGTGTATGTTTTACATACAGAGGGGGTCTAAAAAATATGTCAGGACAATAAGGAGGAAATCCAGAGCTCTGTAATTTTCTGTGGGACCTTTTCACTAAAATGGTGCCACTCTAAAGGAGCAAAATCACAGAATCACGGAATGGTTGAGGTTGGAAGGGACCTCTGGTGATCATCTAGTCCAACCCACCTGCTAAAGCAGGTTCACCCTGAGCAGGTCGCACAGGAACGCATCCAGGTAGGTTTTGAATATCTCCAGAGAAGGAGACTCCACAACCTCTCTTGGCAGCATATTCCAGTGCTCTGTCACCCTCAAAGTAAAGATGTTTCTCCTCATATTCAGATGGAACCTGTTATTTTTCAGTCTGTGCCTGTTGCCCCTCATCATTGGGCACCACTGAAAAGAGTCTGGTCCCATCTCTTGACACCCGCCCTGAGATATTTATAAGCATTGATAAGATCCCCTCTCAGCCTTCCCTTCTCCAGGCTGAACAGACCCAGTTCTCCTGCCTTTCCTCATAAAAAAATATGCTTCAAACCCTTTAATTATCTTTGTAGCCCTCTGCTGGACTTTCTCCAGTAACTGCTGCTCTTTCTTGAACTGGGGAGCCCAGACTGGACACCAGTACTTGATGTACGACCTCACCAGGGTAGAGTAGAGGGGGAGGATGACCTCTGAGCTCTGTCATTCATCTAGTTCTCAGTCCATCTCACTGCCCAATCATTTAGCCCACAAAACACCTTTCTCAAAATCAGATTTTTTTTCAGTAATTTTTAGTAGCTGCTGCATAACATTTGCATCTTATTAGAAAACAAGTCAAAATTGTCAAAGGTTTACAGTGGTTACCAGATTGTTTTCTAGAGGACAGAAAAAGAAAATGCTGCAGAAAATAAGTACATCATATGAACACCAATGACTTAGTGGAGAGTTAAATGCACAAATCTCAATTTTAACTCTTCTTCTTTTTAACAGAATAAGAGAAGTAACCAGGTAGAGATCAATCAGGAGCACAGATAACTTGGCCCTCAGCATGTCAAGGAAAAACTTTATAAATGTGAGGCACCTCAGCAACAGAACAAGAAATAGAAAGACTCTGAAATCACTCTTTGGAGTTTCTTATGGCAAGACAAGACACACCATCAGAGAAATCAATTTGCCAGCAATTGAGAAGGATTCACTAAAAAAAAACCCACTGTAAATACATTTTACCTGAATATTGTATGATTCTAGAAAAATGTCAGAAGTTAAAATTATATACTGAACAATAGAAGCTATACACACAGTTGGATAAATCTAGTTTTCTAATTTTTTTCAGTTTTGAGGTGAGTTCTGACTATGGAAAGCTAAAGTTAATATTAAATTCCCTTGACTTATTTCTCTCAGTCCTGCACAGAGTCTTGCACAGAATCCTGTTCAGACAAAACATGCAAAAATACACTTTCCCCTCATGATCTGGAAATAAATTTAACTTTAATGAAGATGAAAATTACAGATTAATGGAATATTTTACAAGTTCAGTTTCTTCTTTATTTCTCATTTTACTTACATGAGACAAAATGACAAAAATAGCAGTAAAATGTGTTTGGCTGTTACTAGCATTTTGGTTTAACTGAGCAATAAAAGTCTGACAGTTATGAAAGAGGTATGAATATTCTGGATAAACAGATTTAAAACTGCATTACTTCTCGCAGTGTAGGTAAAAATTCCACTGACTTCAGCATGGCTATAGTAGTGCAGACATGGGCTAAAACAATCATTCCATTGAAGTTTTGACTACTCATGCAACCAGAGAATTTAGCATCTTTCCATTCTCCAGTTCAAGATATGTTTAAGACAAATCTGCCGATATGAATGGCCTTATTAACCTGAGTTTTCATTTCTGACTAAAGTAGATTAACCACACATAAACATATGGTGTCAGGACCTTTGACTAATGTTTTCCAAACCTAATTTCTTCCTGCAAAATAGAAGCAGTGCTTCATTACAAGGAAAACCACTTTGACCAGTGGTGTGGATTACAAAGGATGACCTAGGAAGGAGCTAGAAATAAAGGGGCATGTCACAGAACAGACCTTCCTGTTCCTCCTCAAGATGTCTGAGTCACACTGACCAGGCAAAACAGTATGGTAGTTGTGAATTTTTGGCTTCCATTTTATAGTCATTTCACTATTTAGAGCTGGAGGATGAGGAGAGGCATAGCTTATTCCTAGGTTGTGTTCTCCCATTGTGTTATAAGAACATGACCTGAAGATACTGGAAGTGTGACTATCTATTTGGGTTAAGAAAGATATTTTTTTTTTCCTCACTGGGATAAAACTGCTAAAACTTTAATAGTTTTTCTGTCTTTGTTCATGTCTGTTTCAGGAATATTTAGTCAGTTAGGATTAGAACTAAATGGGCTTGTTAGTTCTTCATAATGCGTACCTAATGCCCAGTGTGGGCAAAGAAGCCAGGTCATACAAATGTAAGAGATCTGAATTGTCAGAGAACAACATAGAATGGATACAACTAGAGCCTGATAACCGCTCATAATGCACTTAAATGCCTTGTATATGAAAGGGAGCAGAAGGAAGAGATCATTCTCTTCTTTGTTGTTCAATGCCATACAATAATTTTATTAATTATCTCTCTTTGTCTATATTAATTTCCATAAATATCTTGATGCTTGCCTTCTAATTTCTGGTTCATGAAAATAGGTTATTGACTTTAGTAAAAGATATGCAAATAGAACACGAGGACAGTAGAAACAAAAGTCACTAGTGAGAATGTGCCACACTGCAATGCCCTTTCTACTGCAACATGACCTGTTCTAAAGGCACCTCCAGGCCACCCCAGTCCCAGTCTCATTTCAGACTATAGACCATATTACTGCAGATTGCACTTGAATGTGTGCACTCTCCTCAGCTCTTCTAATTCTCTGCTTCATGCACTACTGCCTTCATCTTGTTGCAGTTTAAAAATAACTCGTAGCAGAGGCAATGCTTATTGCATTTTTGTGCTATAATGGACTTAATTCTTGTAAATTTGGAAGAAGAATGAGGAATTAATACACAGTGTTTAAAATATAATTACAACACACATGGAATAGACATTCCTGCTTACTTGAAGCAACAAGTTTTTTTCAGCTAGAAAGTATTTTGATTACAAATACTCTCTCCTTCTTCCTTCTCTACTTACTGTGACCGTGCACACTCAGTGCAGCCAACACATGCACCTTTACCGCACCTAGCTGAGAAAAAATGCACCTCTGACACAGAATATCAAAAAATAGACCTGCCTTTCTTATGGGATCTTAATCCCCAGCTGTCACAATGACAGTGACAAATGCCATGGCTTAGTGGAACAGACTCAACAAAAGCTTTTCTTTGAGTTCTTTGTGCAGAGATGTTTGACTATTGTGATATTTATAAGATGTCATTAAATAACTCTGAGTCTTTGCATGGACTGATCTTTTAAATTTAATAAACAGCACAAAGTATCATCGTTTCCTCATTATTTTGGGGTTTTATTTTACACTATATTTTCATGATTTTGGACCCCTGAGACTACAAAGAATCCAGTTGCTCAAAATTATTGCTCGGTTAAATAGATCTAAGGTACTGCAAATATAAGATAATGCATAATACATATCCATATGTGTGTAATCCTTCATAAGAAATTGTTTAAACTATTATGGATATTAATTTGACTAACAGCTATAAGGTAGTACTTTTTCATCCCTGTCCCCCTCTCTCTTTAAGTCAAACATTAAATTTGTCTACTGTATTTATTTCAGAATACATTTCAGAGAATTATTTTGTGGGGTTTTCCTATTTTTCAGCTATAATTAAAAATATTGTCTTGTGTTTCAAAACAGGACTAAGGCTCACGAAACACTTTCTTGACGTTTCACTCTGACAACTTGATCAGTAAACTTAACCTTCTCAGATCTTTGGTTCTGAATGTTCATATAATACAAATTATATGCTCTGTTTTACAGTACCGCTTTGAGCTTGTAACTTATACTTCCTGAGAGACTCATTGATGCCAACTATATTTTTTTGCCAAAAAAGAGAATATTATTAATTTCAGTAAAACAGTAAACTAAAATAAAAAATACACATAATTCAACAGAAAATTTGAAGGCTTTATTAAAGCTGAAAGAAAGTAGGAAAAAGCATTCAGTTTCAACATAAGAAATTACTTTTCCATCAAAATGTTAATGAGAATGACTCTTGATCAAACACACTTGTAGTACATATTTATAACAAAAATAAATAAGTTAAATATCTAAATCAGATGCCATTCTACTAATATATGTAGATCCTCCAGTCTCCTACTTCATCTTTGGAGGGAGTACTTTAAGCTAAGATAGCCTCTGATCTTTCCGATTTTAAGGGTACCAAGCTGCTAATCTGTTCATGGTGTGTTTTCCAGCACTTCTTTGCCTTTTGATTCTTGTTTCATTCCCAGAGGTGGCTCCACCTCTGTGCTTTTTTAAACATTTGAGCTGAACATTTCTACACAAATTTGTGTAACTATAAAATGTGTTTTTTTCCAAGTGAAAGTGACGGAATTGTGTGTTTTGAATAAGGTATATAATGTAAACATAAGGCAGGTGAGTATGACTGTGAGAGGACATTTAACTCCTTCTTTCAGCACAGCTGAGGCATGGAAATGACCTTACAACCTGTGAGATTGTAAAGAAGGTATGTTTATTTCGGCACTGGACACATGGGGGATTAATTCCACCTAAAACTTGTGCAAATTTCCAGTAGCTGTGAACTTAGTTAAATGTTGTAAAGTGTTACATATTCATGAAAGTTCTAGGAACGCCTATACATATTCATAACCTGTTCCTGAGAAGGTGGTTCTTATTACAATGAGTTCCGGGAAATCATTTCCATAGTCTCCACCTTTGGCCCCTCCTGGTTGTGCCTGCACAGTGATCGTCAACCGGGGTCGCCTTCTCTGTACACATTCACCTCTGGCCTGGTGTGATGAGTTGGCTGGGACTCAGACTGCTGAGTTGGTTAGAACTGGCGTGTCTCCTGTCCTGTGCCCAAGTTTCGGTTATCTAATTCACCCAAGGATGCACCAAGGATGCACCCAAGATTTTGTATCTCTGCAAGGCGTGTAAAGTCATCAGTGAACTTTTGTTTCTCTTACAAGAAGTTACACAAAGCTAAGCAAAGCTAGGCACTTGTAATGTGGGTTAAGAGTTCTAAGTGTTGTGGGTTAAGGGTTTGCTCTCTAAGTGTTAGCTCCTTAAGTGTTAGTTCTCTAAGTATTAATTAGTTAAGCGTTAATTAGTTAATTCCCTGTATCACAGCAATAACCGTAATTTCTCTAAATCAGGTAGTAGTTTTATATTAAAACTTATTTGAACTGGTTTTAGCTCCATATATCTCAGAAATGGGTTCTCTGTTGAACACTAAGGTGTTTTGACTTCTTGTAGTGAAGGACTTTTAATTGTTTGACGGATACGGCTGGTTGGTTATGTAAGGCAAACTTGTTTTCTGACTTGTGGTAAAAAAACATCATGCTACTAGCTTAAACAAAGTTTTTATTAATATTTTCATAAAATGCTGCTAGATGTATAGCTCTTCTTTAACAGAAATTAGATTAGTGATGTTTAATACAAACACCAGCTGAAGAGAAAAAAAAAAAAATCGCATTCAGGTGCTGGGAAAATTTCCTCAGGAAAATAAATAGTCTTGCATTTAGATGAAAGTAATACAAAATATATAAAATCACGTCTGTTTCTGTAGAAAGACATTCCCTTGCACACTGTATTTATACCAAAACTAAGTTCATACTTCATTTTTATACTACGGAAAAATATAGCCTCAAGTAGTTAAAACAATGATTTTGCTATGAATCTGTGCATGTGTTCCATCTCACCTGAGTTCAGAAGTTTGTTAATGAGGAAATTATGCATACCCAGTTATCTAGCATCATGTTTGACTCGTTAGCATACTCTACCTAGGCCCCAGACCATGCACCAAAAAATCTCGTTTCTTATCTGCCAGTCCCATCCTGAAGTCTTTGGTACCAACACAAGGTGCACAGGCTTAGGCTACGAAATCACATGTTCAGATATCTGTGTCATAGGGATAGGCTTCAACTTGAGAAGAGATGCCTTAATTTAGGCATGTGTAGTAAGGCATCAACATATGAGCCGACTGTCTTAGCTGTGTATCAATGGAGATGTAGTTAAAAGAGATAATGTAACCTAAAGAGCTATCGGATGGCCCTAAACCAGTGACCTACTGCTCAAGTTAACCTCCTAAACATAGGCTTTTAGTAATATTTGAAATGACCTAATGTATCCTATCTAACCTTGGTTTTATTGGTCTCCCATACAACCTGTATTATTTCTGCTATACTGACATCCTGGACACAACATGGCATCACAAATATCATTAGATTCTTCTGCTTGGGGCGTTGAACCAAACTTTGTAAGTTTGTTCATGTAATCTGTCTAGCTTGATGGCATGAACCTCATGCCATTTACCTGTGTATTCTTTAGTCTACTGATCCTCTTATGAACAGTGGGGTAGTTAACCAAAAAGGGGATATGCTTCGTAAGAAGATGAGTTATTACTTCAGATGAGATACTTTGCAGTGCCCTCTAACTCTTAATATACAAGTATTATTGCTTACATGCTTGAGAGTACTGAAGGACAACTTACAGAAGCTTTGAGCCTTTTTTTACTGTATGCATTACTGGTTGTTAGTAAACTATCCAAGATATTATTCAGTCATCATTGATGCACTAAATTCACTGCTGTACACAAAATATTTCTGATTCATTCCATACAAACTCTTTTTTTCCTATTTGTACAGTTTCCATTTCACAATGGACCTATTTAGAAATTGTTACCGGTAGTCACATTGTCTAGATGTTGGTTCATTTCAGCCAGCCAAGTTGAAATTTCTCTGAATTAGCTGGCTGGGACTGACTATGCCTCCCAGTTTCATCTGTTTAAAAAATTAAGCCCACTGCCTTGCTTTCTCTAAAGACAAACATGGGAATGCTAGAATGTGGTTTATTCTACCTTATCTTAAAAAACAGGATGAGTTAAACTAAGAGTAATACCATTCCCTATGTTTATCTTAAAAATGCAGAAGTCAAGATACTATTTATTTCTGTAGTACCTGCCACATACTCTAGCTCTGTCTTAAAGTTCCAAAAATTTGCATCTAGGCAGAGCATAAATTAGTTTTGCTTAAAAGGCCACTAAGGGAATGACCTAAGTTGTAAACTAAAGAGGAACTTTTTGCAGAAGTTAAGAACTTAAATTAGGTGAATAGGATCTTACACTGTATGTTCACAAAGGCATTTATTCCCCTGTTGTGACAATGAAGATAAATTAGGCGTTTTCTTTAAGAGGTTTACTTCTGTAGATATCCAGAATTTTGGTTCAGATACCTGCATGATAAAGATGTCTCATTAGTAAAAAATAAGCTAGATTAGACTGAGAGGAATTACGTTGTAAAAATCTTAGAAGTTTTAGAACTAGAGTCTGTATTGTAACTAACAAATGCGTTAAAATGAATAATTTTTGTTTGGTTTGGATTTTTTTGCCCAATACAGGATGCTATTTCTGGTATTTTACATAGGCACATACCACAAATCATCAGTCACATAAAGATATCTATTGCCATGTGCTCTACATCTTTTCAAGGGGTATTGAAGTCCTGGTCTTCGAAAGTCAGCATACATACCTTCCATTCCAGAGTACTTTTAAAATTTCACTGATAATACAGATGGAAACAAATATTTGTTTTTCTCATGATGAGCTAAGAAGCTTGACAGTGATGTTCAGTGAAGTTTACAAAACCCTCAAATGATTAGCACAGATGCAACCCCTTCAGAAAACTCAAAAGACGGAGCGAAGCTCAAAATCTCTAACTCCTAGCAGCTGCTCTTTAGAAAGTCTGAATATTTCACTGCTGGACACCACAGGGATCACAAGCACCAAAAACTCTAGCTGTGGTTTAAGGAATTTAAATCCCCGTAGGCAGTCTGGGCAAAGTAATTAAACTTTGTAAGCTAAATATCTGTGATTTAAAGGACTTTAAAGTTTTAAATACACTTGACTAAAAACCTCCACAAGATAGATCATTTAAATAGCTTAAAGCTTTTGGGGAAGTTCCAGAGCCCAAACACATTTGTTTTCAAGGAACTACAGGTGATGAACGAGAACCATAGTTTCACCATTCGAAGTGTTTGGTGGCAACACTTTGTCACAGTGCCTACTGCTTGGTTTCTCACTCCCACGCTGTTGTGTGACACCTCCCAGTTGTGCCAAAGCAACTGCTTCTAAGTTCAACCTGGGGGACAGGCGGGGGCTGACACATTTTAAAAGGAGATTTTCCATTTCCACCTCTGTTTCAAAAAGATTTTTTTTTTTTTTTGCACAGGTCAGTTACTTTAGCCCACAAATACTGGCATCAGAACAACTGAGAAGTGGTGCACTGGAACTGTCACAGGAATCCCTTGTAGATCAATGGTCTGAGACTAATGGCCCAAGGCCTTGATCTTCTGGGATTTGGACCAATTGACCTGAAGACAAAACTAACAGTTTCAAACTGCAGATCCACAAAACTTGTGAATGTTGTCATTCAGATTTCCAGAGCACTTAGAAATAATACATATTTTTCTCCAATACTTAATACTTTTAAAGGAATCTTACAGTGGTTAAACCTAGTCATGAGATGTTCCCAAGGCTAGAACGGCCAAAAAAATTACCTCCACCTGGCACTGTTAAGTGTACTTGGCTTGCTGAGGAGCAAAACAAGGGAGATTCAGGTCCATGCTCTTCAAGAACTTCCCCTGGATCAGTTTCTGTCTGCATCATTCTTTAGTGTGAAGTCTTACTATCACAATGTCAGTCTTTTGGGTTTTTTCCATTGTCTCTATTTTACAAAGACTCTACCTATATCTTCAGAGCTGAAGAAAAGCACTAAATAAAAACCACTTGTTTGTTATCCTTGGTCAAAAAAAAAAAAAAAGCAAAAAAACCAAATCCTCCTCAAAAAATCAGTGTAGTACTAGTTATTTTGCTAATATTGAAGCAAGTTATAGCATAATTATCTTCCCACTGGACTGTACAGTAAGTATCAGCCTGTACATTAGAGTATCAGACAAGATAATGCCACCCTAAACACTGAAGACCAGACACCGCAACTTAGAGCTGCACAAGAGGATGCTGATTCCAGACGTGCAGCAAACATCTGGCAGCAGGTCTGAGAAACAGCATAGCATGCCTAAAGCACGTAGGTCTGTGTGCTGGAGAGACAATGAAATCCAGGCTGGAGGTAAAACTTCCATTTTGTAGAGCCACATAAATGAACTTACAGAGAGGTGTAAAGTGGAAAAAAAAAAAAAAAAAGACTGTTTGGTCACTTTTGGTCAGTGCAGACTAGCACCCCGACAGCTCCAGACAGAGCCACCAGTAAGGGGAGCATGCCGCTGCTGCCAGAGCCAGGCTATTCTCAAGCAGCTGACAGGCTGAGAATTACTTGCAGAAATTTCTGAATGAATAAAGCTGATTAACAAATGCATGGAATAAAGCAACAAATGGCAGCCATCAGTTCAGGAAGATGTGTATTATTGATTGTAGGAGGTAGTCACCACCAATTAAAGCCAACAAAACCTGTCAGTATAGCAACATTTCAGGAAAACACCTGAATCTCATTTCCACCCCTAGTAAGCTCAGAATCTCGATACTAATATAATTCAGTGGAACATGCAGCTCAGAAAAAGGATCAATAGCCAGCAAATACAGATTCACTTCCCTACAAGGAAGTTATTAGAAACAGTTTGTTGTATGAAATTCGGAAATATCTTAGGAAGTGATTTGGCTAGAAGTAGCCGATAACAATTTATTCAAAACTAGAGGGGCTGGATTTCTTTTTCTTAGCACATAGGATTTCTCAAAGAAAATAATGTTATAGTCAACACAGTAGATATAATACATGACTTTTTTTTTTTTTTTTTTTAACAGCATTTAGATGCTCTGCGTGGAGAGGTGTACTGAGTCTGGCTGGGATGGAGTTAATTTTCTTCATAGCAGATCGTACAGACCTATGTGTTAGACCGATGACCAAACCTGATGCTGATAACACTCATATTTAGCAGTTGCTGAGCAGTGCTTGCACAGCATCAAGGCCTTTTCTGATTCTCACTCTGCCTCCCCAGTGAATAGATGGGTGGCAAAGGGTTGTACAGAAGACATTGAGAGGGCACACAACCAGGAAAATGGCTCAAAGTAGCCACAGAGGTAGTCCCTGCCACATAACATCAGGCTAAGAAATAAAAAGGGAAAAGGGGGGCTTTGAGGGAGGTTACCCATCTTTTGTTCAGGCACTGGCTGAGCACCACTCTACCTGTGGGATGTGATAGGTGATTGTCTTTGCATCACATGTTCTGTTGGTTGTGGTTTTGTTTTTCTTTCTATCTTCTTGCACTTCTCCTTCCCTTAAACAATTTTAATCTCAACCCACAAGTTTTCTTGCTTTTATTCTTCCTTTCCTTTTCTCCCATCCCACTGGGGGTGGAGGGGAGTGCGAGAGTAGCTGTGTGGTGCTTAGCTGCCTACTGGGGCTAACCCACAAGAGGGTAAGGGGGCAGATAAATCACTGCATAGATAAGAGTCTAGGAAATAAAACTGTTGTGATATGCAAGGAAATCACAGGAATCAATACTCCTTAGGAAGAAAAAGAGATATGCCTGAAACCCAGGGCAGGATTTATAGCTGTAGCAACCATTCCTTTATCTTTAGACCTCTTTAATTTCCTATATGAATTTAAAAAAAAAATTGCGAATGTGATTCTAATCTGGTTAGTAAAAGTATACCTTCAATACATATATACATCCCCAAAGTTATAAGTTTGTATACACATCATGGTCATGATTTTTTTTTTCTTTGTACTGTAGTGACAGAATATGTTAGCTATTTGGAAGAAAAAAAAAGAAAAAGACCACATGAGAAATATGTACATTAGTAGTATAATACATTTAGCTCTAGACTGTGCTAATTGCAAAACAGTATTACCCTTTCTGCCTGCTTAGCATATCTTCATTTTCAATCTAATCCACTTCAGGAAAAAAATTAGAATATCTCAATATTTCTGATTACACACTAAAGAGAAGAACTAGCTAGTGTTTTCAGAACTTAGAGGTTTTTTTTCTTTTTAAAGATGGATATACTTAGTAGCACAGTAAAGAACAACGCCCTAGCTACTAAAAAAGGTTAAGTACTTGCATAATGTTTCGATCCCTTCATTTTCTGAAAGAAGTCTAATAATAATAATTACACTTCATAATAGAATTTAGTGGCTGCCTAACTGTGTTTTGATTTCTTAGGATTAGCAGTTGGTGCTGTAATTGTTATTCCTTCTGATTGCAAGAGGCACAGCACTTAACAGTCGGTTCTCATTTAGCATTTCACATGCTGCATCTTTTTTGAGACTGATTTACAGGTAATGAAGTAATCTATATTTAGATATTTTTCAGGAGATGATTCTTTTGGTATTTTTAGTTGGAAGTTAAATATGCAATTTCCAGGTACTAAATGAATAATGTTGCTAATATGCATAAAGTTATGGGATTTTTTTTTTAAGATGGGATTTAAAGTATTAGTTTCTTCTAATTGTCTTAGAACAGAGACCAGAAAATGGACTTATATATCTGTGTATCATTTAGCTGGAAAATTCACACAGATGTGCATGAACAGATCAAGTGTTAGATATAAATGGAATATTTAAATAGTGATTAGGTGCTGGATGGATACTTACCTATGTCAAAAAAAATCTACTAACTTGTTTTAGATTATATGGCACCTATCTCTGCAAATTATCGAAGTATGACAAAGGAAAGATGGCCATTATTAAAGTTTCCAGTTTTCCTCTGAGTTTGTCTTTTCCATAACATAAGTTAAAGCATGATTCTGCTCTTCCTCAGTAACAAATAACATTGCCTCTCAGCCCTACAGCAATCAGGAACAAATTCACACTGATCTCCTATGAGGCCAGGATTTCACCATTAAGACTGAACACAAAATAAATAAATAAATTTTATTTCAGCTTATCCAACATTAATATGTGCTGGCTTAAACATCACAGAATTGTGGAAATGTTGGCTGGAGGGGATCTCTGGACATCACTATCCCAATGCTCTGACTGAAGCAAGACTACTGCCAAGAGTAGAACGGTTCACTCATCAGGGCTTGGTCTAATCTAATCTTGGAGGTTTACGAGGACGGAGGTTTCATAGCCGCTTTGAGTAAACCATTCCAGTGCTGCACAGTGTACGGTGGGTTTTCTTTCTTGATGTCCCACCTGACCCTCCCAAGCTGCAATCTGCATCCATTGCTCCTTTAATTAGTGCTCCTTGCACTAATTAGAGTGGTTTATCTCCATAACTTTGCAACAGCCCTTCAGATAACTGTAGGCCTGTGCTAGAATACAGTCTAGCCTCCTCTTTGCCAGTCTAAACAAGGCCAGCTTTCTTGGTTTCTCCTTCTAGGTGATAGCAGCTAGACTGTGAATATCCTGGTAACTTCCTCTGGGCACTCTTCAGTTTATCTACATCGTACTTTAAATGCAGAGGTCAGAACTGAATACAGTCTACTTGTGCAGCCTCGCCAGTAGAGAGAGATCTATTGGCCATGATCTTGTTAAAGCAAGGTATGTAGCCTGCAATTTTATCAGCCAAACTCAGATATCTAATGTAGGCATCCACATCTGAGCCCATACTATGTTCTTTTTCTATAATCAATGGTAAAATGAGTTAAGATTCCATCCACAATCCCTGCTCTAGTGTTATCCCTTACAATGAGGAAGGCCTATTTCTATGCTTTGATAACAAAGGATATCACCCCAGGGTGATACCTCGTCCCTTGTTAAATATCCTGAGGTTTCTAAGTTATCCTCACAGACTGGCACAGGACATGTGAGATGTCTCTGTATCTTAGAATCAACACTAAAATAGTGATCCTGGAAGAGATACTATGCAGGAGATGCTGGATCTACTAGAGATACAAATCCCATACACAAGCTGTATGTGGTTAGCATGGGGTGATCTTTTCTTGTAGATAGGTATGCTAACGTTCTAGCTGTACTGAGGTTGGGGTAAACACATCCTACATGTAAAAATTTCCTGTATTATTCTTACTTTTTTTTCCTGTCCTACTGGATTATGGTGAAATATATTTGATCTGTTACACTCTATTTACATTTCAGTGCTGGGCTAGTCACATTTGATTTCTCCTATGGCACTTCAAATAGTATGAGATACAGAAAGCAACAAAGGAAAAGCTTTTTGTGCTCTGGAATAAAAGTCAAAGGACTGCAGTATTACTAATAATAAAAATGATTGGGGTCAGATGGAGCCTTCATACTCTCTGCTTTTCTATTATGTCTCCAAGAATAAAGCATTATGGCTTTGAAGTACTTAAATTTCCAAATAATTATATCTACCAATCTTTTGATTCCTTATTACTTGCAGAGTACTACTAATGTCTGTGGAAATCAGTGCAGTTACAAAAGTCCATGTAGACAAAACAAAATGTAGGACTGGAGAATTACTTTTCCTAATACCCCTGTGTATTTTAGGACATGACACTTTCTAAGACTATGGGAGCACCTGAAGCTACATGCGCTGACATAAACAGTTTCACAGTAAGCTATAATGGATCAGTGCAAGGAAAACTCTTCTGTTGCATCTACACAAACAGCTCAGCCCTTTGTAATGATTTCAGGAAGAATATCTTTTAATACTGGAGGGTTGTCTGATGGGCATCTTTATTTTTCATTGTCAGAGACTTCATCCTTTTCAAAGGGCAAGTACAAGGTCTATGGACACTGAGGTCCCATTTGAGTGCTCAGTGTAGAACCAAATGGGAAGTAAATGGTATTGTTATGGACTCAAAGTAAATTCTACACTGATTAAATAGGCCATAGTGTCTCAGTGAGAGACAATGGTTAACAGCAGAAAGGGCGGAAAAAAGCTGTTCAAGTGATAATGTCTTCTTTAAAAGTGCCCTCTTTGCCACTTCAGAAATGTAAAATTAAGCCTGATGAATTTAGGACCTTGATTATAGCCTCCACCACGAAGAACTTGCAGAAATGTAAAGTGCTATCAGGTAAATTGATGTTTAAACGCTATCACCTAATGTCACAGAGTACACATATTTACCCTAACCCTTTCCAAACCTCTCTGCTGGTCTGTGCTTGTATATATTGTTGCTTTCTCTGTCATCTATTAATCCACTTGAGAGACTACTTTCTGTGTTGTCTCCCACGGAGCCTGAGTGTCACACTCCTGAGAATTAACACTAACAGCTCTAATTCTTACCATTCTAATTGTAATTTTAAAATAAAAGTAAAAATCTAGTTTTAATAAAATATGAAATAAAAATTGCCTTCTAGGTAAATAAAACCTTCCTCCTGTGTTGACTTTTTTATTTTCAAAATATTTTCAGATTTAGAGCAGTTGTGTTACAAAATAATTGAAAGATCTGTATCACCTATATATAGTGTGAGGTCAGAGCACATTCATTATTTATCTCATAAATATTCTGGACATTTCAACAGGTGATGAATGAACTGTAGAAGAGAATTGTCTGTGGATAATCTAAATGCTTTCTCTAAAAGACCCATCTAGTAATTATCATTTTTATTCCTTTAATTGTAAATTGATTATCCATACTGCCAATCAGAATGGGATGATTTTTATGCATGGTCCTTTTTGATATTATATAATGAGATTGTTCTCAAGAGAAGGAGCAAAAAGAAATTGCAATGATGCACCTCTATGGTATCTGCAAACCAGAAGACTTCAGCTTTCTCATTCTTCTTGGCATCCTTTGTTTAAAGCAATGTGTATCAATACATTTTTTTTTCTTCCGTTATAGTAAGTTGTCACAGTTCTGTGTTCAAGAATTGGTATTATACTGTGATTTTAATTAGTTCACCCACTGTGAAAATGAAATGTTTCAATGTGTACACAGAGAAGTAGTGAATAATAATGGTTTCCCATAGAGATTTCCTAGCAAAAAGTTTACATTTATTTTATGTAGACTTAGTGGCCAGTTTTTAATTCTTGCAGCATTTATTTTATAGTCATATTTATTTAGTGCATGTTTTATTGAAATTGGTAGCAGTAGTAATCTAATGTTCAGAGAATGGTTGTCAGCATTATCGGTAAGTATAGTTAGTCCATTTTACTATGTAACTGTGTACAACATCAGCTAATATAGGTACAATAGTTATGGAACGTGAACAGAGATTGATAAAGCCATCAGTCTAAATGTGCACAGCTTATCCAGCTTGACTACTACTCTCTGGTAACTAATCTACTATCTTAGAAAATAATAATGTGTGTGTGTGTTGCAACATTTTAGAATAAGCCATAATTCCTGGACCATGACTCTGTCTCTTCGCTACCTGTTTCTGTGATCTCTGTTCCACGAAATTATTGAATTTTTTGTATTGCTTTTTCCATGTTACCTCAGACCTCTGTTCTCTACTATAATTTGCTTTATCCTCTCTGTTGATACTATTGACCAGCTCTCCGCTCTGATGCCCACTGGCCTCCTATATTACTTCTTCCATTCCTATTCAGTACTAGGTTTCCACCTTCATACTTGTGTTTTGCCACCTTATTATCCTCTCTGCTGGTCAGCAATAGGAAGCTATTATGGTTATCTCAGTTGTTATCACACCTTCAGTTACTGACTTTCCAAACATCCCCAAGAATGGCAACTCTCCCTCAACACTCATCCCTCATCACTCTTCCCTTCCTTTCAGTTCATACCATCTGTCCCTCTGCCATCTTTTCTGTCCTTAAACTAATTATGTCTAAGACAAATTTCTGTCATCATGTCCTCATTTTTGCAACTTAAATTTTTTGTGTTACCTGCACTGAACCTCTCATGTCTGTTTCATATCTGATGTTCTCCAGACTGTTCTGGGAAATATGCACACCCACAAACTTCTGGAGGAGTCTGCCATTCTCATTTAGCTATTTGTATGCCCTAGGGACTCTGGCTTCATTTTTTAATCTTAGGTTTCATGACATAGTCAAATGATCCAAAAGCCTACTACCGTGGAGAAAGTATCCTTCATTCCTGGTTACAGGGCGACATTTCTTTCTTGTCCTTCTTGTGGGCAGGCACATCTGACCTCTCACATAGATGGGTCAGACTGGTAGAATCACAGGATGGCTGAGGTTGGAAGGCACTTCTAGAGATTATCTTGTCCAGCCCAATGTTCACAGCAGAGTCAGCTAGAGCAGGTTGCCTAGGACTGTGTCCAGTTGGGTACTGAGTATCTCCAGTGATGGAGACTCCACAATCCCTCTGCACTATCCAGTTCAATCATAGTGTTTAATGACCCTCACAATAAAAAAGTGGATTTTTATGCTCAGACAGGATTTCCTGTGTTTCAATCTGCCTCCACCATGTCTTGTTCTTTCACTAGGAAGCACTGAAAAGAGCCTGGCTCCATCTTCTTTGCTCCTCCCTTTAGGTATTTATACCAAAAGGGTATGAATATCAGTGTGAGCCTTCTCTTCTCTAGGCTGAACAGCTTCATGTCTCTTAGCCTCTTCTCCTGTGTCAGATGCTCTTGTCCCTTAACGATTTTTGTGACCATTTGGTGGATTTACTCCAGTATGTTCTTGTCTCTGTTTTACCAGAGAGCCCAGAACTGGACACGTTCCAGATGTGGTCTCATTAAGGCCCAGGAAACTCCTCTATTTCCTGTGTCCTTCTGTGGTGTTGAGATATTTCAAGTCCCATATGAGGACCAGGGCCTGTGAACTGGAGACTTCTTCCAGTTGTCTGAAGAAGTCCTCACCTACTTTTTCTTGATCAAGAGGTCTGGTAGCAGACATGCAGCAAATGTCACCCATGTTGGTCGCCTCATTAATGCTGTTCAACAAGCTCTCAAGCTGGATCTTTACCCTTCCCTCAGCAAAGCTCCATACATCCTCACCACCTTCTCACAGAAAAGACAACTTCCCCTCATCTTCCTGGCCCATCTTTTCCAAAGAATCTTTATCTATCCATGCCAGCACTCCGGTCATGTGAGCTGTCCTTCCATGTCTCCCTCATCCCAATGATGCTGTAACTCTGTAACCACATACATACCTCTAATTCTTCCTTTTGGTTCGCTGTACTATAGGCACTAGTGTGTAACACTTAAGAAAGGTACATAGTCATGATGATTTCCCAGAAGAGGTATGAGAACTTTCCCAGTAATATTGGCACCTTGGCACTTCCTTATTTGTGCACACACTCTTAGGATGGGCCACTTCTGCCCTGTTCTGTTGATTACAAGGTCTCTCCTGTCCACATCAGACTGCATTTATTGGCCCGCTAGGTCTACCACACCGTCTGGATTGTGAGTCATTCCTCCTGTATTATTCCTAATCTAAAGCTCTCTGCAACACATTGGCCAGCCTGTTGACAAAGATGTTTTTACCCTACTTGGTGAGGTGGATCAAATCTTTCCCTAACAGATCTTGATCCTCAAAGAGGGTCCAGTTATCATAATAGTCAAATCACTGTTGTTGGCACCACCTAAACGTACCAATTGTCGACTTGCAAGATACATCCGCTCCTCTTCAAGTACCACCCCCTTACTGGCAGGATCAAGAAGAAAACCATCTAGTCTCTGAGCCCTTTAACCCTTGGCTCCACAGCCATGTAGCCCCACTTGGTGTGATCCAGGCTTCCCCTAGCCATATTGTTGGTACCCACATGGAAGAGCAGCAGGGGCAATAATAGTACGAAGGATGGACAAGCACTGTTGGTCTTTCTGAAATGTCCAATACACAACATACATGCTTGACAGCAGGCAGTTGCCCTCTGCTGCCGCTTACCTCTTCCTTTTGCTGCTGCTGTGGGGTTCAGTCTCAGCTGACTTTGATTCTTCATTGGACACAGTTCCCAGCTCCATGCCTGCTACCAGGGCACGGAATGTATTCAGCAGCTGCAGATTTGCAGGTGGAGCATAATCTGTCCTCCTGGTGACAGACGTCATGAGCTTCCAGCCTTTACCCTCATTTCCCAACACAAGAGGCACAGACCTTTCCTGCACCACCTTTGGTACAGCTGTGGGGCTCAGTTTCTTGTAACCTCAGGATCTCTGAGAAGCTCAGGTCACTCTCCTTTTTGTCATCTCTGACATTATATGGACTCCCAATCTTTGCCTGCAGCTCCTTTCCTTGGTGACACAGAGGTTCCCTCAATACACACCCCTTGGGATCAGGAAAACCTCTGCCTCTGCAAGAGGCATCAGACACCCCACAGACTGGAGCTGCAGAGCTGCATCTTTCCTCAGGAGCTTGCTCTGGCTAGGGGCTCAGCCATGCCAGGACTAGTTGCTGCAGGGCTGGAAACAGAGACCATGCCTGTGTTGTGTGACCACCACTGCAGAGCCTATATGCATTACCCTCATCAGAGATTCTGGTCCTATTTCTGTGTGTCCTTCTGCCCAACCTACTGCCTTCATTAGCTGCACTTTTGGCCAGGCACCCCTAGGCACTGGCTGAAATGTTGTTTGACCATCCTTAACCATTTAGAACAAAGCCCTTTGACCAGGAAGAGCTGACAAGGTTTAAACTCATACTGTCTGTCTCAACAAACATACCTCTCAGGAAGGCAAGGAAGGGAGGAAGGGGCTGCAGGCTTCCACTCAGCCCAGCCCAGGAAAGGGTGAATGCTCTCATCTCTAACACTCCGTGCAAAAGGAGGAAGAATTATTGTTTCCTCCAGGTGTACTTGAGGATGTACTCTCCTACTCATGCACGTGTTTTGCTTCACTCCCAAGTTTCCCACAGAAGTGACTCATAACTTCAGAGTAAGTTTCAAGGACACAAACTTCAAATGCACGTGAATATGTCACTGAAACTCTGGGCAAGATGCTGAAGCTTGAGAGCTAACTGTTGCCTGCTTTACATTCAATTCAAAGGCACTTATCTTTCCCCAGGTAACCCACTGTGTCTTTCGGAACTGGCAAGAGCAATATATCTAACCCTACTGATAGTGGTACAAGTTGTTTCACTAGATAGAAGTGTGTCAACTTACACAGTAAGGTTTCGTCCAATATTAATAAGATACATCAGCTAAATTCAGCTGGCCTATGGCTTTTCAGAAAGTTTTTTTGTCACAAACTAACTAGATAATTAAATGAGTGTCTTTATTAAGCTTATAATTAAATGAATATTATTGCTAAGATTATTGAAGTTAAGTGTGAAAAAAATCAATGTTGCTGATAGAGTATCAGGCATTTATTTTATAGACTCTTAATGGAAAGAGAGAAGGGTGAAATAAAATATAATACAGTAAAAAAAATCATGAGGATAATAAATAGTGATGTTCTTCAGTTTAAGCTGTTTGTCTTCTCTGCTTTTGTCAGTTTATTATACAGGCCTATATCTTTTGCATGGTAATGGCCTACTTCTGAGAACTAGAGACATCAATGAGTCATATTTGAAGACATGACTCATCTGTCTTTAAAAGAATATGAAAAGAAAAGATACAGTTTTGTACTAAGGCTGAATGTGGTTTGAAGTTATGTAGCACCATCAAATATTCAGTTATAGCTAACGTCTTTTCTATGTCTACTTGTGCTAAATTAACGTTAGAGTTCTACTGGTTAGAATTGTTCCTAGAAAGAATAAAATAAGGTAGAGGAGTTCAGTCTGACTTTTGCATTTTCTACTCATGAGAAGAACACTGGAATCTTGATTCATAAAGTATATATTAGCTGTTTGATGTAAAACACATCATTGTCTTGCAACTTATAAGATCACGTGTTAAAGTGCTACTAAATTCTTGTTACCTGTGTATGAATGAAAAAAATCTTAATTCATTGCAATAAATCAGTCAAAATAGGAATGTTGATCAAATGCAGTGAGGGTTTCTGCTTTCATGTGTAATGCCAACACAATCATGTTGTAAAGAAATTCAAGCCATTATTCTTAGTCACTGTGGGACTTCATCTATTTGACAACTTACATGTGTGTAATTTCTGGTCAAAGAGTTAGTACAGGAGGTACCTGTCCATTTCAGTCATCATCTAAAAGGTTTTAGTTGTCAAAGTAAACTAATTAAACAAATGCCTATTTCACTTCAGGTAGCCAGCTTTTCCTAGACTTAAAAGGATGCAGACACCTGACTAGCATTAGGGTAATAAAAAAGGTTAAAGGACTATTAAAAAGATAAATTTCTGTTGCCTAGAGATATTTTTTGACATCAAACAAAAAAAACCCACCTTACTCAAATTCCTTACTTAACAATAAAAGAATATAGAACAGTCAATGGAACTTAAGATCTTAATTATGAAAAGTTAGATAAATAATTACGGTTACCAACCCAACCTTAACACTGCTACATTGAGTTGTAATATTTTGTCTCTCAGATTTTATAATAAAGCTTATAATTTTCTTTTTAGATTATCCACTACAATTATTAATGAATGCTAACAATGCTCCTCTATTTATTACACAGCTGGGAAAGATAAAGAGATTATATGCTTTTGCCAAAGGTACCAATATCTGCATTTAAAATTCATAGTGCCAGGATAGGAGCACACTTATTATTTAATATTTGGTGGAGCTCATATGCCCATTTCGACACTTCTGTAGGGTTTCTGTTTACTGGTTATCAGAAATCTTTCAGAATAATTTTTGAAGAATATCTTGGTTTTCATTTTGTCATTATAAAATGCTGGTACAAATATATCTTAACAGTTATATTGGCTTGAGAACATCTTTATCAGGAAGCTTTCTCAGATCCAAGACAGATAGGAGTGGCAGAATTACACTTGAGTGGGAAATTGCCTGATATTTAAAGACTTCACCTGAAAATGTGGAGACACGGGCTTGGATTCTAGGTTTGGTTAGCGAATACAGACTATGGTTGTAAAGGCAGATAGAACCTTCTTTCTGCTAGCCTCGTCCCTCAACAAATAAATTAGAAAGAGCTTAATCCCTGGTCGGAGAGACAAAAACCTGTATATTGCACGCCAATTCTCTCCAGCCACTGGATTATAAATATTTTGGGTGACATCCATTCTTTTTTGGATTTTCTTGTTTATTTTTTCCAAATGAAATAAGAAAAGAGATCACAATCTCATCCCAGTAAATTATTTTACCTAGGTCAGTAGAAAATTAAATTAACATAACTGTGGAAAGTCTGAGTCTAATGTAAGTGAGAACCAGCATACCAACATTTGAGCTTCCTGATATTTGGGCACTGAATTCACAACATTTTTTTTTTTTTAATTAATAGATTAGGATTCATTACTGGTGGGCAACATAGCTGTGTTAACAGTGGAGGCACTGCTTTGTTGGAGCTCATGGCTGCAGGGCGTGGAGCAGCAAAGTCCAGAGAGGCTCCTGCCTGCTACGTGGTGCTGGGCAGAGGAGCTCACTTGCTGAGTGCACTGGAGAGCGTAGCCTGAGGTGGAAGAAGAGCAGAACTAAAGCATAAAGTCACTCCCTGCAAAGTCCAAGAAAAAATCACTAATTATCTCTGTGGAGAGATCTGATAGGGAGTCAGCTGGATAGTGCACCAAGAAGGTAAAGGGGCCCAAGATAGTTGGTTAACGGTCAGGGACTGCTTCTACCAAGCTCAAGATCAGAGCATTCCGACACATAGAAAGTCAAGGAAGGGAGCCAGGAGACCTGCTTGGTTATACAAGGAACTGCTGGGTAAGCTCTAGTGGAAGAGGAGAGTTTACAGATCATGGAAGGAGGGGCTGGCCACTTGGGAAGAATATAAGGCTGTCGTTAGAGGATGTAGGGAGGCAACTAGGAAAGCTAAGGCCTCCTTGGAGTTAAACCTGGCAAGAGGGGTCAAGGACAACAGAAAGAGCTTCTTAAATATATGGCAGATAAAACTAACACCAGAGGCAATGTAGGCCCACTGACGAATGAGGTGGGTGCCCTGGTGACAGAAGATACAGAGAAGGCAGAGTTACTGAATGCCTTCTTTGTCTCTGTCTACTCTGCCGGAGGCTGTCCTGAGGAGCCCCGTACCCCTGAGGCCCCAGAGGAAGGCAGGGCAATGGAGGAGTTTGCCTTGGTTGATGAGGACTGGGCTGGGGAGCATTTAAGCGATCTGGACATCCATAAATCCATGGGTCCAGATGGGATGCACCCACAGGTGCTGAGGGAGCTGGCTGAAGTCATTGCTGGACCACTCTCCATCATCTTTGCCAAGTCTTGGGAAACGGGAGAGGTGCCTGAGGACTGGAGGAAAGCAAATGTCGCTCCGGTCTTCAAAAAGGGCAAGAAGGAGGACCCGGGCAACTATAGACCGGTCAGCCTCACCTCCATCCCTGGGAAAGTGATGGAACACCTTATCCTTGGTGCCATCTTATGACATATCAAGGATAAGAGGGTCATCAGGGACAGTCAACAGGGCTTCACCAAGGGGAAGTCATGTTTGACCAACCTCATAGCCTTTTATGAAGACGTAACAAGGTGGATTGATGATGGCAGAGCGGTGGATGCGGTCTACCTTGACTTCAGTAGAGCATTTGACACTGTCTCCCACAGCATCCTCACAGCTAAATTGAGGAAGTGTGGACTGGACGATCGGGTAGTGAGGTGGACCGCGAACTGGCTGAAGGAAAGAAGCCAGAGAGTTGTGGTCAATGGGGCGGAGTATGGTTGGAGGCCTGTATCTAGTGGAGTGCCTCAAGGGTCAGTTCTGGGGCCAGTATTATTTAATATATTCATCAACGACTTGGATGAGGGAATTGAGTGTACTATCAGCAAGTTTGCTGATGACACCAAGCTGGGAGGAGTGGCTGACACGCCAGAAGGCCGTGCTGCCATCCAGCGAGATGTGGACAGGCTGGAGAGTTGGGCAGGGAAAAATTTAATGAAATATAACAAGGGAAAATGCAGAGTCTTGCATCTGGGCAGGAACAACCCCAGGTTCCAGTACAGGTTGGGGAATGACCTATTGGAGAGCAATGTAGGGGAAAGGGACCTGGGGGTCCTGGTGGACAGCAGGATGACCATGAGCCAGCACTGTGCCCTTGTGGCCAAGAAGGCCAACGGCATCCTGGGGTGTATTACAAGAGAGGTTCTCCTTCCCCTCTACTCTGCCCTGGTGAGACCTCATCTGGAATATTGTGTCCAGTTCTGGGCCCCTCAGTTCAAGAAGGACACGGAACTGCTGGAGAGAGTCCAGTGTAGGGCAAACGAAGATGATGAAGGGAGTGAAGCATCTGCCTTATGAGGAGAGGCTGAGGGAGCTGGGTCTCTTTAGCTTGGAGAAGAGGAGACTGAGGGGTGACCTCAATATTGTTTATAAATATGTAAAGGGTGAGTGTCACAAGGATGGAGCCAGGCTCTTCTCAGTGACAACCAACAGTAAGACAAGGGGTAATGGGTTCAAGCTGGAACACAAGAGGTTCCACTTAAATTTGAGAAGAAACTTCTTCTCAGCGAGGGTGACAGAGCACTGGAACAGGCTGCCCAGGGAGGTTGTGGAGTGTCCTTCTCTGGAGACATTCAAAACCCGCCTGGACGCCTTTCTGTGTAACCTCACCTAGGTGTTCCTGCTCTGGCAGGGGGATTGGACTAGATGATCTTTTGAGGTCCCTTCCAATCCCTAACATTCTCTGATTCTGTGATTCTGTGAAAAGGACGAGGAGGATTCAGGTCTGAGATGACTTGAGACTGGTTGGGATAGAACAATCTGGGGACAAGGATCACAAAATTGCAACACATTTTGAGCAGAGAACTGGGTTAGGATAGTACTTAGAAGAAAGATCTGGTGAGTACTCTGAGAGGTAAAGGTGTTGAAGTGTCCTGGAAATTGAACATAAGAATAGCATTTCTCTTGTCCACGAACCTTTATTGTGTGTTTTATTCTCAAATTCCTCAAAGTATGCCTGAAGCGCCTCTCATCAAAATTTCTATAATGGCATTTAAATGGTTTTATTTAACTTTCCTACCTTCTTAGTGTCTTTCTTGTGACTTTCAGACTTTACAGGAGTTAATAATTTGCTATTTCATCATGGTCTGTGGTAAATTTGTTTACTTGACAAGTTAGCACTGTTAGTACTAGAGTTTTGGTTTGAAATTTACATTGCAGTTCTGTTCCTGACTGAGCTATATTATGATGTAAGGCATAGACTCTATCCACATCTTCTTTCACCACCTATCAAAAAACCCACATCAGTAGAAGAAACAGGTAAAATATTCTGGTAGGTATGCTAGACTATTGTTGTTTGTAAAAATTAATTAAGCGTCTTTTTAATGTATTCAAGAGTCAATACTACAAAGAAGGCATTTATGGACTGAAAGGTTAGAGAACTGTTGCTCAAGGCAAAAAATACTGCAGCAAGTGGGAAAGGTGAGCGATTGCTTCCGCGAGGTTGGAGTTGCTTCCAGGACTACCCTGTGAGAGGAAGCTAGAAAAATCAGTCAGAAGGTGAGAAAAAACTCACAACAAAAGAAACAAAAAAAAAAAAATTAGGCCTTTTTTTTTTTCTAAGCCTGGGGTTTTAACTTACAACAAGCAACAAAATTAGAACACTTTGGCATTTGAAAAAGAAGTTAATTTTCATCCAGTCAAAGATGGAATTAAAAAGAAAATCTGATATTTATTGCTAGAGAAGAGATTAGAAATGAAGACATCAGTGAAGTTATAAATCTTTGATACAAAAATATTTTTCAAATAATATAGCATTAGAAAATTGTTGACTAACAGAAATATGGTGGTTGTCTGAGTGAAGGTAACTGAGATGTTTGCTATCAGGGCACAACTAATAGTAGTCCAGTTCCCAATTCATCCTGATGTGCTGCTAACCTGGCATCTGGCACCAAATGAGAGCTCTCCCAGATCATGCTTCCTCCAAACTTTTTCCACAAAATACTTGCATGCCTTAAGATACAAATATGTAAAATAAATGGTTGCAAGCATAATGAACATTTTTTGTTCTTTTCTGTAACTTTTTACTCACATTGGGAGGAGTTTTGTTAAGACTGAGTTTTATGAAAGTGTGGTGCTTTTCTGTGATTAATCAGCAACATTCTTGAAAATCTGATATATTTTTTGCTTTTTTTCAGGTAAAAATTAAATAGCACTTCTTTTTTCCTTCATTGACTTTTCAGTTAAAGCTAGTTGAGAGTGAAACAGGTTATGAAGGGAGGATTGATGGAAAGATGTTCAGTATCTCCAGTCAGAATAATCCTGTAAACTTTCTTTTAGAGTATGTATGACAGAAAAACTACACTTTAAAACATGTTTTCCTGTTACTCATTTTATTTAATGATATTTGTCTTTGATGTCATTCATGTTTCTAATTATGTTTTAACTGTCATTTGGTTCCACTGTGTTTATGATCTTTAATCAGTTGCATATGAAAATTAGTAGAAATATTTTGGATTATTCCACACAAACATCTGAGAAGTCACTGATTTTTTTTCATGCATTCTTATAAAAACCTAGCAGAAAATTACCGTTCTTTTTTTTTTTTTTTAATCAGATTATTAGTACCATTTCATTAGGCAAGAGCAAGTCATTATCTGGAATACTGTTTACGGATCTGGTCATTTGATAAAAGTGGTTAAATATGACTAGATTCAGAAGAGGTTACTAGGACATATAGAGCTTATATTACAAGAGTACCTAAAAAAAATATCGCTTCTTTGGCTTGGCAAAAGAAGCTTCAGAAAGACCATGATTGCTTTCCACAAATATTATTAAGTAGTTTGCATCTAGCCTAAAGCTGGTTCTAAAAAGGAACTGTTGTATTTAGGAAGGGATTACATTATGCACATGTATAAGTAGGAAAAGGGTCCAAACTTCTTGTCTAATCCTTACTTTGTGTCAATTTAATTCAACTCTACTGCAGATATCCATTTACTTTTGCTGTTCTCTTCTGCACCTTACTATTCCTTTCTACCAGGCAGGAACTATACTTATTATGGTCTTCTTGCACTTTCTGTACTAACTCTCCTGCAACTTGAAACTAGCAAATATTCCTAGGGTTTAGTTTATTTACATTGAATTTCCTTCAACTGATCTTCCTTTTTATGGTTCTGTGGAAGCTGAACAAAGCCTTCTATGATTCTAATAACGTACCTTTTCCCAAGTATAAGCAATTAGCATTTTAGTGGTGGTAAGCATAAAAGGAGTGTTCAGCAAATAAATCTTATGAATCAGTGCTCTTAGTAATCAGAAAAATGCTATCTGCCTGTCTTCAAAAATACATGGTATTATTGTTATTCTTTTTCTATTTAATTAGTTCCATAGTCCCTAAAACTGTAAGATGCTAGGGATCCATTTGCCTCACCTGCAGGTTTGTTTGTTCATTAGCATGTGAACATCTGCTGTTCTGTAATTATTGAACATAAACAAGGTGGAATTTATGTATAATTCCACTTTACCTAGATGAGGTGCTTTTTTTTTTTAACTATGCAGTTTTTAGAGTCAGGATTTTTAGCCTTAAAATACACATTAATTGCTTTTGTAGACTACAGTTTAAAGGCAGTCACGTTTGTTATGTGTAGTTATTGTAACTGAATTTTTGTAGTTATTTTTATTAGATGATTTACAAAAAAAAGCCCCACAGCTGAATCACCCTTAACTTTATAATAGGAACAAACTTAAATGTACTCGGAGAGGAATATAATGCTTAGAGCATTTCTAAAATATTGATACATAACTTCAGAGAGGAATCAGAATCTAGCATCTCAGGTTGATAATGTGGTGTGGAGACTGTGTTTTCCAGGATATTTAACCCACCTCATCATAAAATTATTCTTCATTAATACACTGAAAAGATTTTGTGCTATATTATGCTATCAGTGTAAGTCAGAAAAGTTTGAATATGTAGAGCACAATACAGATTTAAGCACTCTTTTAACTTGATATTGATGTCATACTTTGAAATTTCTATTTTTTGGGGGGAAATGGCATTGGTTTTTTTAATTAAAAATAAAATAATGTTGTATCAGCTTTAGTATTGCTCAAGATAGGCACTTTTTAATTTCAGTTGGAACTGGAGAGAGAAGGTCTGCCTTGAAGGCATCTGCTGTGAATGAAGGGTTGAGAGTTCAACACAACTGCTCTGGCTCATTGGTGTTGGGATTTCAATCAGGACCTCCACAGTGGTGCTAAAAAAGAGAAAAGGAACCTGAGAGACCTGCTGACTCCGGCAAAGTAAATTCCTCTTACAATCTTGAAATATTTTTCAAGTCACTTTAGAGAAACCAAACTAAGAACTAAAGAAAATGTAAGGTAAAGTTATTTATTACTTTTTTTTTGTGTATGTGTGTCAGTATCGGTGTTAAAAGGTTAATAAATTGAAATCCTACTGAAGACCAAGTTATTTGTGGTGCATCTGCTCCCAATGATCATTTCCTTTTTAAAGAAGCATGAAGAACAAGTTAAAGTTCAAAATCTTTAACCTTTATATGCTTATTCAGTTTTGCACAGGCTAGAACTACCTGTTCTGTATCAGTGAGAACACTGGAAAACTTAGAAATTTTTTTTTTTTTAATCTTCTTACTGATGAGTGATGGGAGAGAAAAGAGGAGTTTATCAGGCCACCAATATATATAGGTGTATAAAAAAATGTCAAGAATGAGGAGCTAACCCTGTTTATAGGAAGAAATTCATTTTGGGACATGAAAAGCAGATGAAAGTTTGTTTCAATGAATTCCCAGAGTTGAATGAATTTATTTGTCTAACGGAACATTGCATTGATGGACCTGTTCTCATTATACAGAAAGGAATAGGAGAAGAATTAAAACACTTGAAAAAGTTAGTTTTTTATAAAATCAGAAAGGAAACTTAAGGTCAAAGATGAAGTCACACTTAAGTATCAAACCACAGATCTAACAAGAGATTAATGTATTTTTAATCATCGTCTGCTACAGGAAGAACATGATCACAAAAGATTTTAATGCTGCTACATTACTCCCATCATATATTTTGCTATGGTTATCTGTTTTTTTTACATCCATTAAGGTTGCCAGAAATCAGGTGATAAGAAGACAAAATTCCTGGGAATTGCTGTAAGAAAGTGGGTGCAGGCTGGTGGAGGTGGGGAATTCTTAAAATCATGGTGTGCTCCAGAATGCCACCATCCCGCTTCATGACATTTTACATAATCTCCTGCAAAGGTGATTTTTTAGTTCCTGTTCTGAACTCTCTGCATTCCAATCTATTTACAGTGACATTTCTTTTTCTCCCTGTTTGAACTTCAACATTCTCTGTCCTGTTCACACATTCACAGAAATTCTCCTGTGGAGACATAATGACTGAATGACCTTTCTTTATGCATAAGTAATTATTTATTTCTGGCTTCTGTGTTGCTATTACCCTGATGTAACAAGTATCTACTCAGTGCTTGTCTAGATACCAGTTTCTGTATATTGGCTATAAAGATATACTTAGATAAATACGCTTCATGTGAAAATTTGAGACTGAGATAACCATATTTAGCTCTTCTTTTTAAACCTGAACAGACCTGAGATTGTAGCTAAGTTGGAAGGGCAAAACCACATATTAATGCATATATACACATTTACATAAAGTCTCTTGTGTATTTCTTGTAAAATAAAATATACTGAATTCCTATGTGACTCCTGAACCATGGCTTAGCAGTCTCCAAAAGATGTTGATTTAGATTACTTGCTAGTATCACAGGGATTACACCTATTTGGGGCTCAGTGACAAAACTCTCATTCATGTCAATAGGACTCAGGGGCAGGCAGGATTTTTTTAGAAGAGGTGTCTTTTAATTACAGTGTTACTTGTTTCTGCTACTGCATTTGTTCAGGGGCTGTAATTTGTGTGCAGTTTTTGTTGTTCTCACTTAAGGCTACTGACATAGCAGTTAGCCTTTTTTCACTGGATCTCTGACCCAAACTGATGGACAATAGTTACCATTCATGAGTGGTTCTAGCAGCTTTATTTCAACAAATATCAGTTAGAAACTTGCTTCGATTTACAAGTTCAAAATGCAAAAGCCAGAACACAATTTAAGCCTTTAATTGAAGTTACATCGTGTAAGAATAATATTCCAATTTATAAATGTGTTCTTTAGGGTCCTAGTTACCGTTAATTCAGGACAACTATAGCTGCATAGAAATTGTCATCTACTGTAATTTTTCATTCTCTAGCTGTCCTTCCGGTAGGCTGCTAATTTATTGTTCCTGTGTCATATCTGTCACATGCAGAGATTTGGGATACCCTGTGGCTTTTCAGATGGCAGAAAATATCTACAGACATGGCAACTGTATCCAGCCTTATAGTGTCAAATTGCACCTTCTCTTCTGATTCTGTAATGCTTGTGGTATTATCAGCCCAGCTGGAAGGAAGGAAATAGGTGATGCTTTCTATCCTGAAGCTGGAAAGCTAAACAAATACAGGTGAGTACTCTATCTACTGATCTGTTATAAAATTCCTTTTTTAAATATTTTTTTTCTTTTTTTTAAAGTACCCATACTATATACCATGCTGAACACATATGAAGCTTTCTATTTGCATCCATTGTGTGTAGAGCTAGTCTTCTGTTCTGGGATATCTAGGGACATTGAATGTGAGCTAGTAATACAGTGAGATTAATCTGCTGATTCACTGTAGATCCCTGTTTTCTCTATTGATAATAAAGACGAACCTAGACAAAAAAGTTTGATGTGTAAGTCCATAGCATAAATGTCTGTATTTATTTCTTCCTAAATACCAGGAGAATTCAGGGTAGAACTCAGTACCTGAGTAGACAACAGGGAGTTCTGCT
Source organism: Caloenas nicobarica (assembly GCF_036013445.1). Taxonomy (NCBI): domain Eukaryota; kingdom Metazoa; phylum Chordata; class Aves; order Columbiformes; family Columbidae; genus Caloenas; species Caloenas nicobarica. The sequence goes on along the minus strand of NC_088245.1, from coordinate 101,377,291 downwards.
GCATGGGGACGGCATTTGACTTGATACTCAGGGAAAGGAAGTTGCTGGTGATTTAGGCATCTCCAGTAGGAGGGTGTTGTTGAATAGACCTTTCTAGAATTCTTTCCTGAACCTAGAAGTTTGTTTGGTTGGTTGGTTGGTTGGGTTTTTCTTTGGTTTGTTTTTGGTTTTTTGTTTGGTTGGTTGGTTTTGATTTTGTTGGTTTTGGTTTGGTTTTTCTTTTTGTTTTTACCTAAATCTCATTTTCTGTGTGAAAGTATATACTCTTACACTTGTTTAAATTCTTACCCTACTTCATTTTAAGATCATAATCAATGCCCTGTATACTGGAAATCATACGTATGGCTTTGTCAACCATTGGTGTAAATTGAAGTTTAATTGTACTGGCATGGATAGAAGTAGTGTGACTTAAACCAGTTGTAAGTCAGTGTAGCCGTACTTAACTAAATCTTTTCTGATTTACATCAGCAAAAGATCTATTATGATGAACTTATTTAAAGTTTACTAGGTTATATTGAATTGTTAACAGTAATGTGGTAATTGCTGTGATTTGTGTGATACGTAAAATCTTTCAGTATACTTAGCACCAATTAAAATGCAATATAATCCTAGATTTTTCTTGCAAATGCACAAGGGATGTTGAATTTTTGTTTATTTGCCTATTTAAGAAAACAAAGTATTTATCACTGGTTCCAGAATGTAAGCTAGTTGTTATCATTTTATATCTTCTGAAAAAAATCAAGCTTTCATTTCGTACTTTAAGGGTGAATCAGATTGCATATGATGCCTCTCCTGTGTGACAAATGGGTTTGTAAAGTATTACCTGCACAGCATAATGGTAATTTGTCTGCTTGGTGGCTGTAAAAAATGCATTACATTTTTGTTTAATGGTTATAATTCATCATTTCAATACACAAAACAAATGCAGATGTTTTATTTCTCAACAGGGGATAAATAGGATGTCAACTCTAAAGTTACACTTGTTTCCCAAAAGCAGTGATGCTAATTAATTCTTGTGTCTCCCCAGAAATAGGAGCCAGCCTGACTGTGACTATGGGACTCCATTTTTAAGAACAGTCAAAACTTTGCTGAAGGAAGGACTGTGCTGCATGAATGCTCCATTTGAGCAAGTGTAACACTATACAGAGGTGTCATAGGACACTTTTATTTTTAAGTCTGTTTGAGACAGAAATTGTGACTGCTTTTTATACGTTTGTTGATACGGGCTTAGAGAATACTTAAGTAAATCTAAATTATTAAATCTCTTTTTCCCTGCACAACTTCTTAGAAAGATTTGCTTGCCCATGTCAGCATAAAAAAAAATAATCCCTAGCTGCAGTAGACCTTTTAAAATACAATAGTGCAACCAGAGAGAATAATATTCTAATATTGCATGAAATATCTGCAACAGAAAACCTCAGTAGCAATATTTGGGATAAATAGAGATATACACACCCATTGTGGCTTATCTGCGATGGGTATGTGATAGAAGTTTTCAGTTTAATCTATTATATAAAACAAATGTCTGATAATCATTATTAATCTCATTTAATGTTACTCTGAGATAATCCCAGCTGGGTTTTGAGATCTCAACAGGTTTATAACAGCAGCGGTCATTTTTTTATGAGTGAATGGGTAATTAAGAATTGCAAAATTCTGAAGAGGTTTTCTTCTATATTAGAAAATAAGAAGTAAGTTTAGTATTTCTTCAGATGCAGTTTATGTTTGTAATCTTAAAGGCAGAAATTTAGATTTTCCACATGAGAATAGAATAGCATAGCATAGCATAGCATAGAATAGAATAGAATAGAATATTATATTTCAGTTGGAAGGGACCTACAATGATCATCTAGTCCAACTGCCTGACCACTTCATGGCTGACCAAAAGTTAAAACATGTTGTTAAGGCCATTGTCCAAATGCCTCTTAAACACTGACAGGCTTGGGGCATTGACCACCTCTCTAGGAAGCCTCCTCCAGTGTTTGACCTTCCTCTTTGGTAAAGAAATGCTTCCTAATGTCCAGTCTAAAACTCCCCTGGCACAGCTTTGAACCATTCCCCCATATCTTGTGACTGGATCCCGTAGGATATATCCCTCATAGGACATTCCCTCCATCTCTTTCACCAGATTTGTTGTCCTCTTCTGGATGCATTCAAGGGCCTTCCTTTGTAAGTGGTGGGGCCCAGAACTGCACACACAGAACCTCACCTCAAGGTGAGGCCACACCAACACTGAATACAGTAGGACAACTACCTCTTCTGACTGGCTGGTTATGCTGTGTTTGATGCACCTCAGGATGCGGTTTGCTCTCTTGGCTGCCAGGGCACACTGCTGACTCCTACTGAGCTGCTGTCAACCAGCACCCCCAGATACCTTTGTGCAGGGCCGCTCTCCTAATTTGTACTTGTGCCCATCATTACTCCATCCTAGGTGCAGAATTTGGCATTTTGACTTGTTACATTTCATCCCATTAATCATTGTCCAGTGCTTCAATCTGTCTAGATCCCTCTGCAAGGCCTCTTGTCCTTCAAGAGAGTCAACAGTACCTCCCAGTTTGGCATCATGAGCAAACTTGCTGATGGTGCATTCAATTCCTGTATCCAGATCATTGATAAATGTATTGAACAGAACTAGCCCTGAAACTGAACCCTGAGGAACACCACTGGTGACTGGTCACCACCCAGGTTTGGACCCAACCTTTTCAGCCAGTTTTTCACCAAATGCACTGTGAACCTGCTTATCTTACAGTTTGAAAACTCGCCCAGAAGGATGCTGTGAGGCACAGTATCAAAAGCCTTGCTAAAATCCAGAAAAAATACATCTGCCTTCCCTTCATCCAGTAGGATGATGACCTAATCATAGGAGGATATCAGAGTAGTTGAACAGCAGTTTCCCTTTGTGAACCCATCTTGACTTTGCCCAATGATTGCATTATTCTTTAAATGCCTTTCAATAGTACCCAGGATGACCTTCTCCATATTTTTTTCCAGGCTAACTGGTCTGTAGTTCCCTGGATCTTTCCTCATGCCCTTCTTGTAAATTGTAATAACTTTGGCTAGCTTCCAGTCAGCAAGGATCTCCCCAGACTCCGAAGACCTTTGGTAGATGACTGAGAAGGGTCCTGTCATAACATCCACTTGCTCTTTCAGTACTCTGAGGTGAATCCCACCAGACCCCATTGTCGTGGTTTGATTGCAGGGTGACAACAAAACCGTGGCAGATGTATTGTTAACCTCCTCTCCCCCCTCTTCCCACTAAGGACAGGCGATTGGAAGGGAAAGAAGGACAGAGAGAAGAGAGTTGGAAAAATTAAAAATGTTTTACTAATGCTACTAATAGAAATAGAGAAAATAATACAAAATATACAAAACCAATCTTGAAAGTCCCAGCAGCTGCTCCGGCAGATGTAGGGCCGGCACCCGAAGTCCTGGACTGGACCCTGCAGCCAACCAGAGCTGGATTCAGTCTGTCACCAGGCCTCAGTTCGCAGGGACAACTCGCAAGGTCCTCTCCCAATGTCGGCCATAAGGAAAAAAAGGGACGAGATCCTCGTGATCTCCCACTTTTACATGAAGTATCACGTGAATGGGATGGAATACTTTAGTTGGTCAATTTTTCAGTTCACCTCCTGCCTGCACATCTTGCAGGATGCATCATTATCAATGACCTTGCATTCCATTGCTATGTCTACCAAAACATGTACCTAACTTTCAGGAAAACTGCAGTTAGTAAGAGGACTTTAGCTGACAGGGAAAAATTCACTAAAAGAGAAACTCGTTTTTAACAAAACCAGGACACCCATGGACTTGTGAACATTCAGCTGATACAGCCAGTCCCTTACAATTTCAGTGTCTACAGAAGGAAAGTCACTGTTCCCACGGCTACAGAAGGAAAGTCACTGATTCCCGAAGTTGTGGTCCTCAAACTCAGAGGATCAGGAGCATCAAGTCTGTCAGTATTATTAAAGATGGAGGCAAAAAAAACCCCCATGTCTCCACCTTTTCTTTGTTCTTATTTGTTAGGTGATCTTCATCGTGCATTAGTCCAATGCTTTCCTTAGACCTTTTCTTGCTAGTAATGTACTTTAAAAAGCCTGTCTTGTTGTCTGACACAACACTGGCCAATTTTAACTCTAGCTCATCTTTGGCCTTATGTGTCTTCTTCCTGTGTATGTGAACCACCGCTCTATAACCTTCTTGTGAAGCCTGACCTTGCTTCCAGAGATCATACAATTTCATTTTCTGCCTGAGTTCCAAGACAGTCCTCTGTTCAGCCAAATTAGTCTTCTGACCAGCTTTCTTGACTTACGACATCATGAAATTGCCAGGTTCTTTGTTTTTAAAAGGTATTTATTAAAAACTGACTAGCACTCATTGACTCCTAAGCCCTTGAAGGCAGATTCCCAGTGTACTCTGCCAAATAGGTCCTTGAGTAGCTTGAACTTTGCTCTCCTGAAATCCAAGGTAGCAACTCTGCTGACCTTTTTCCTTATTACAACAAAACCTTTAAACTCAACCATTTCATGATTACTGCGGTCAACAGCCATCTACCATCACAAGTCTCATGAGTCCTCTATTCACAAATGACACATTTAGGAGGGCATCTTTCCTAGTTGACTCCCTGAGTACTTGTGACAAGAAATTAACTTCAAAAAACTTCAGGATTTTCCAAGACTTGCTTGTCTTAGCAGTATGGTATGTCCCTTAAGGACATGGGCTGCCAATGCAGACATTTCACCTAATTGCCTATAGAATAACTCCTCAGTGTTATCATCCTGGCTGGGCGATCAGTAGTAGTAGGCACCCACTTCAAAATTTCCTTATGTTCCATTGCCCTAATCCTCATCCAGATACTCCCAGGCACATCATCCCTAACTGTAAGGGCTGTACACAGTGCAACTCTGCCACCTTGCCTGCCCTGCCTGTTATGTAACAATAATCAACTGTATGAAAGTGCTCTACTATATAAAAAATGAATAAAATTATGGGGTTTTTTCTCTTTTCACATTGGAAAGATTTTTTGGCAATTCTAAAATTATTACCCTTCCACAGATGGATTTTTATAGTAGTAAGATTTGGTTTATTTGTAAAGAAAAGAAAGGGTTTTTTAAAGGACTAATTTTTCTGCCGTCTGATTCTGCCCTCCACTTATGCTATGCCATCATAATTTTGATTCCTTGTTCCCACAAATCAAACAGAAGAACCTTATTAGCTGATTATTAGCTGTTTAGTAAAGTTATTTATAGGTGTTTATAAAAATAATATGTAAAATAATTTTATTCTGAAAAGAAATATGAACTTACCATGAACAGGAAGGTAATGATTCAGTCTTAAAATAAATCTTTTTTACAGTTTCCAGTACTGTATCAGAAGTGTCATAGCAGCATGATACAAAATGCTGATCTGATATAAATGTACTCTGCCGGTTCAAATCCTTTCAGAAATTTATGGTGGGTTATCACTGTACTGTCAGGCTTTATGCAAGATCAAATATTGTTTGTTCATGACTTTTTAACTTTATGCTAAATCAGGCATTGTCTGTCCTCCTAAAGTTGGCATAAAGAGAATAAAAATTCTGTATTGTGTAAGCTCTGGCTGTTTCAACAGAAACAGAGTGTGGATCAAAAGTGTTTATATGATGTATGCTGTTTGATGTAGTCGTTCAACAGATGTAGGATTAACAAACATGAAACTAATTTGATACAACACTTGCTCTGAGAAATCAGTAAAACTATCCCCGATCTATTATGTCATATTAGCATATGTTTCTGCAGAATTAAAATTTGATATGCAACAATGAATGTCAAGGACAATATCATTTCATACAGCGAGTAATCTGAGGTTGGCAATGACCATATATAAAACTCCTGAATGTACTGAAAAGGAAAATTTATAACAGTTTCCTGTATGTTTCTTCATTCCTTCGTGTTTTTGGGGGAACAAAAAGTAAAAGCATTCCAGTTTGTGCATGGTCAAGGAAGAGGAGAAAACATCTTTAAGGAAAATAAATAATTTTGCCTGTCACCCCACCTAAAGCAAAGAGACTTTATAAAGAGACTTCCTCTACTTGTGTGACTCAGTTTAAAAATTAGAAATCTTAGAATTATGATTAAAAAATAAGAAACCTTTGATTAAACTGAAATTAAACTGAATGACGGAGAAAATACATTTTATAGCATCAAAGTAACTAATTTGTCAGAGAGCATAGCAGTAAGAAATAGCATTGATTTTTCTACCTAGAAGATAGGCTAAAAGTTTAATATTAGGTCATGCTTTGTTATGATGGAAATAACATGAAAATTATCAAGAAAAAAATATTACAATGGAGAGTGAATGAACATGTGTAGCTCCTTAGGTAAAACTAGAGAGCACTGATATACTGGTAGATGTAAACGTGAGCTAAGATGCTGAGTGCTTAGTTCAAAAGAACTGAAAAATTCCAAATTAAAAAAGGGTATTTGTAAGGTGGGGATGGGGGTGAGAAGAGGGGGAAATCTGTGGAATGTAAATATGTAGAGCAAGATAGACGCTATTTTTTGGTCAACAGACACGGTTTTGAGACTTAAATTAACAGAAAAAGAATCAATATTCAAAATTTACTCCTGGCCAACTACCTATCTGTTTAATTAAAGGCAATATTAGAAATATTATTTAATATGTTTCCTTGAAGAAGATATTTTCCCATGCCTTTGTGGACAACAGTTTGGAAACCTCTGATTTATACTGATGAATTTCTGGGAACTGAATAGGGAAATATATTCTCGTGCCATATATATTAAGTAAAGATCTCCTAGGATGGCAAAATTGGGATTTTATATAGCACTTGTTATGATGTTTCTTTTGCAGGACAAGAGGTAGGATTTGGCTTTGGGTAATAAAAACATTTTTCTTTATTCTTGTCTAGGTGTCTGAATTCTCCAACTTCTTAATTCACAAGGGCTGCAAATACATTTCTCTCTCAGATGTCTCTGCAAAATTGTGCCCCAACAGGCAAAGTCTTGTCAGCATCCATGCTGCAGCTCCTTAGGAGCATGATGATGCAAAATGAAAAATAGGAGATTGGAAATGGAGACCAGTTTTTAAAGCTGAAAGTATCAGGCTTTTCCATGGTAAAAACTGATTTTCATGTCTCTGAAAAATCAGAGAATGCAAAATGGTTTTAAGTTACCAATATAGCAAGATGGCATCACTGATACTTGTATTTGATAATACAGAGGCAATGAGAAGACACGCACACACAGAGGTTATATGTAACTTTGCTATTTTTAGATAGACAATAGTACACTATATTATTTATTCCTCAGGCATGAAAAATCCATCTATGAGATGAATAGCAACATTTTTACATCATAACCATACCATGGTTCACTTTTGCATGGGACTGTTGCCAGTTGGTTCTTTTACATGTGCAATATAACATTTCAAAATATTTAGGGGCTATTTCACTTGTGCACACAGTCTGGAGCTTTAATTATAATAAGCTCAAATGCAGAATATTGAAAGAATTTATACAAAGTTCCAAAATATAATTAAATTCTACAAATAATCTTTTAGTAAAGAAAAATCTGACATCTCAGAAGTTCTTGAGAGTTGAAGTGAATCTCCTCAGTCACATATTCTACATTTAAAAGGTCATGGGATCATATGCTTTAAAAATGTACCATGTTTCTAAATACAGAAATGTTGTGTGTTTCAAGACTATATGCCAGTGACCTGAGGAAGCCGAGTTATGTTCTCCTCTAACTTGTGCCATTAAGAGAAGGATGAAAGGTGTCTTAGCAGAGTCACAAGAACAGAAAAGTCTATCTGTAGCCTGTCTGGGTCCTAAACGAGCTAATGAAAAATTAATAGGAATTTGAAAGTATTATTATCTATAGCTCTATTTTTCCTATGCATAATATACAAATAATGTTTAGGCAGTTTATCGAATATCTATACATACAATTGAAGCCATTAGGAGGAAGTCTTTCTCCACCACCTTCTATCTTCTTGTCCTGGGATATGTCAGCCTATGTGGAAAGGAGACTAGTACCTTCACTAGTTGTCTGCCTTGTCTGTTCAGTATCAGTGAAGAAAGGCCTGTTGAATGGGATCCAAAATAGCCAGCAAGCTGAAAAACTGTTGTTTATAAGTAGCCAGTTGGGTAGCTAATTGGTAGGGGCAAATTCTGTAATTTCACCCTTGTTCACTTCCTCTGTATTTGGCTGGTGCTTGTGAGAATTTGCTTTTATTTACTTGAAAAACACAATCTGAAGTCCCTCTTCTCATATAGACTTCACTGAGAGTATTTTTTCAAAGACTGGATATTTGTATTGTCATAGACGGAGGGGTGTTCATGCTGCTGTCCCTATCTGAGTTCCTGTTCAGACTTAGTAGATTGAAAGTCAATATCTTGCTTCTTATCATAATTTGGTTGAGGGAATTGTGAATTATTTCCTCCTTCTGAATCTGTGCCATTCTGTACATATACATATAGGCACACCCATAATCTATATAAAAACAGGAACAAAGATAAAAGTACATTCTTCAGGAATAGGTTGGTTTGAGTTCTGCCCAGTATTTGATATCACATTTATATTTAATAACTCAACACCTATCACAGAGATAAGGTCTTTCTTTTGAAGATGAGGATATTAATGAATAATTCTGATGGTGGAAATATAAAACAATGAAATATTGCTTTGGGAATCTGAGGACCGTCAATAAACAAATTTAGAGAAATAAGATACTCGGTAGTTTGAAAAGGTGAAAACTCTCCAAGGAGATGCATTCTGAAAGTAAAGTGAGGGGTTTTTGGATTGTTTCTTCGTTGCTTCAAAAAATAGTGATAATAAAGAACTATTTTTCTGCTAATGCAAAAAACTATGTTCTTTGAATCTGAATCGCATCAAATTTAAATAGCTACATCTCCAAGTGGATGCAGGGACAAATTTATGCTAGATGGGCTTTTTTACAATGGATATGTGCTTGTGACTAGTGTTCTAATAGAACAAATGGAAACACTTTCAATGATAAAACATTAATTAGAAGCTCTGTGTAAGAGCCGTACCAACACAGAAACACAGAATGATGGAGATATGAATGCAATTCCTACAAGAAATTCTAGCTAAATTTCACAATTGAACTTGAAATAGAAGGATAATTATCTCTCTAGAGGCTGTTTCCAGCCTATTTGTTCTACTTCAGTGTGTATAACAGAGACCTCTGAGAGACAGAAGCACCTGCCCAGCACAAGTTGCTGAGTGAACATGATATTTTTATACCTGTGATATTTATTCTTTGATATAAGTGAGAATGAGAAAATGTGATACCTGAGAGATATTTTTGTTTGCATTTACAAAAAAAAAATCTTAGATTCATTAATAAGTTTTCTCCACCTTTCCGAAAAATGGTGGTGAATAAACAGAGGATTTATTTTCCTAATTCTAGTTCAACAATAATAAAGAAACCTAGTATCCTTTCTTCCCTTGTAATAAAATATATATATTTGTAACCTCTTACACCAAACAGATAAAAGTATTACACAGTTTATGCAAATTGCTTTGAAATACCTCCCGTAAAATACAAGCAAAGAAATTACAAAAGAGAATGAGTATAACAAAAATATGTTTAAGAGTGAGGCATTTTTGGGAAAACTTATCATTCATGTAAATTTTATATATCATATTGATAATGAATTGGAACAATGTTGGCATAATTTCAAAACCACTTGGAGGAAATATTTTTGCAAGGATAATTTTCTTTATTATGCATTTTTGTGTTAATACATATTATATTTATGTACCACCAGTTCTAGCTTAGATGAGAAAGGTTTAAATCCCTCAAGCAGAGGATCTTCAGTCCTCTCCTCTACTGGATGAATATACTAAGCACAAGACAAGACTAGTGTTAGAGGAATCAGATAACCAAAGTTCTGGCTGGCAAAACACAAAGCTGTTTTACCTTCCCAGTGTGGTCTTCTGCTGTGAAGAAATAGCTCCTGTATGTTTCTCCTGAAAGCCAATATCCTAATTAGTATCAGCAATCTATACATAAGAAAATATAAGTGAGGCTAAGTGACAGTGTTTTGGCAAAACCTGAAAAAATACTACAATCGCTTCTCTTTCCTTTTCTTTTTTTCTTTCCACTTCTGAATATAAAGGGCATTCTAATTTGTTGTGCTTAAAACATTAATAATTTAACCTTTCTTTCTTTAGTAACTGTATAAATCAAAATAACTTTTTGGGTGTTTTTTTTTTTTAATCCCTGAAGTTTGCTGAAGGGAACTTAACCTCCCCAAATTAACAAAAATCAAAGCTAATTTAAAAAGCTTGACAGGGTAAACTAGATTGATTAAGAGACAAAAAGGACTTAAATGATTTTTCAGTTGATATTTCTGAGACCTATACATTATGTATTACTGCTATGAAAGCCTGTATAGAGATTCAAGTGAGAGGTCATTTCCTGGACAGAAGATAGCCTTTAAGCTATTTTGACATGGAATGTACAGAAAAGAGGATAGAAAAATAAAGACCTGAAGGGAGTTTAGGTTAATTTCACATAAAATTTGATGTGGTAAGTATTCACAAGTTTGTTTGTTTAGGTACTAAAAATCCTTACTTTCATAACTCTGATTTTTTATCAAATGTATTATCTGGACACACACCACCCAAAACCAGGATTTTTCAGATATTGAAAGTCAAATACCTAATACTGAAGCCAAAATAAAGTGCTCTGACTGCTCTGATGTCAGGTATGAGGGTGGTATTACTTTATTCCTAACCTGTTGTGAAATCTAGCTATGTTAGAGCAAAAGCCTACCAGTTTGGGTCCACCGTTAAAGTAAAGGGGAGAATGCTTAATTTTCAGCTCTCTTGGAATTGATTTCTAAGAATAAAGGTAGAAATATGTTGTCTGACAATTAGAAATGTGATCCCTATAAGCATATATCAGGATATAAATGGCAGTTAAAATATATATTTGTGGAGCAGGTACAGAGTTAAAGGGCCTAATAGCTCCCTAAAGTATAAATATATTTTGAAAAAATCCCAATTAATTAACATTAGAGCAAGGGAACCAGGGAATCTGCATGAAGGAATTTGTGTCTGCAAGCAGTTTTATAATTTCGGATTTCTATTTAAGGAATGTAGATGTTCTAACGTAAGAGCTCCATATCTTTAAAGTTTGTAATTCAACAAACCTTTGTCGAATAGCAACTGTTAAATGTTAAATCTGATTTTTATTGAAAACTTTTATTTTCATATGTAGCAACAGAAAAAAAGAAGTTATGCTTCTTGACAGATCAGTATTTACTATAATTCTGTTTACTCTTAATATTGTATCCATATGCTCTTAACGATATCATAATTAGTTCCAGATTCGATAACTAAAAATATTACTCTTCATCCTCATTGACATACTTAGCATGAAGTGGTAAAATCCTTAGTCTCTGATGGATCAAAGAGCAGCCCCACGTTCCTATTTGTGTTCAAGCAAATTACTGTTTCGGAAGGCTTTTTTGCTGCTTATTTTTAATTCCTCTGGTATTTCTGTAATCAGAAATTACAGTATTTAGAGTTACTAATGACACTTTAGGAAAATATAAAATTCTTTGATGGGACTTAAATTTATGGTCAAAATCCATACTTGACTTTGTAACCCAAGTCACATTATGGCGTACAGACCCTTCCCATGTAAAAACTGACAGTCCTGCAACTGCAGTCATTTAAGACTGGCTTATGAGAAGTCAGCTGAGGAACTAGTATTATTGAATAGCCAAGAACAGAAAGTGTCTTTACAGAGTCTCAGACTACTGCAATTTTTTTTTCTATTTTGTGTGGAAATGTCTTCATACCTGGACACAAATAATCATGATATACTCTATGAAAAAATCATGTTACTTCAGAAATCATCCTTCATCTGTTTTAAATGAACTTGGTTCTGCTTGGCATCCATTTGCTGTATACTTTTCAGAATAAAAAGCAAGAACACCCAACACATTGCATTCAGCCTCCGAAACACATGTAAACTGCTACTAAGCAAACATTCAGACAGCAGAGTTACTTTCCTTTCTGGAGAAATATCTAGTTGAGAGAGTCCTGAAAACCCCTAACCATCACAAATCTCTGCCTGAATATTGGATCATTTTTGTAGTCTTGAATTGCCTTTGTATCTGTTCACACATTATTTCTCTATCTTGTTGATACTACAATGTCTTCATTGATTTAATGATGTATGTACCTACTTGATGCAATAACGTTGTGAGACAGTTATCCTAATTTTACTCTAATTTAGTTAAGAACATGTACCATGTTCTTCCCATGGCAAATATAGGTAAAATGACTACCCCGTGATATTTTCCCATTCTGGGTTTTGTTTGTTTTCTGTTTGTGATTTGTTATTTCCATTTTAAATTTGCACAAGAAATAACTAATTTTTAATATGTTGGTTTTATGGTTTGTGTTTTTCGTTTGTTTGTTTTTCCCCTGGATATATTTAAGCAACTTGAGGAAAGCTGCCAAAGATATTTTTTTCTATCCACCTAAGAGGTGTACTGAAGCCACCAAAAAATGAAAGAATGGACAGACAACAAGCTAATAATGATAATCCTTTCTTGGAGTGCAAATGGCACAACATTGTAATCATGTCCAGGTAGGAGATCTTCAGCGGAGCTTTTGGAGAATGTGTCAGTCACTGCCTTCTATTGTAACCTCCGTTGCTTCAATCTGACAAGAAGGTAAAAGTATTTATTGTCGGTTCACAGTACTTCAAACTCCATAAGAAAATTTTCAGTTCTTAGTATGGTTCATGACCTTTGTCCCTTAGCCTTCTTGAGTACATTTGGTGTGTTTATACATACAGCCTGTGTACCACTGGCACAGTCCATTTGCTGTGTGTAGTGGTCATTTTTTAAGACTCGTTTGCAGGAAACTAAACTGAACATTACAGACTGAACTAATTTGCTATAAAATATAAATCTCAGTTCTCAAAGCACATACAAAGTGGAACCCACTACAAAGTTGTATATGGTTTCAGTCTGCTGCCAAATCTGACTGCACAGTCGTTATAAAAGGAGCATATTAGAAACAGGTCACGGTGATATGCAGACCAATTGAAACATGTCATGGGGCGGGGGTGTTCTATTTCTCACCAAATTATAAGGCTGAAAGCACAATGTACTGCTCCATTTCTACCGGTTTTGTCCTCCACAGTGCTTCCCCAGGCACAGCCAGTTACATGAAATCATTGAAAGAAAATGCTTTTCTAGAATGACTTACAAGAGGACTGCAATTTTAGCAGTGATTTTTTTCACAGACTTTGTATTTTTCAAACCTTTAAGAGATAATGCACTAGTTGGTAAAGACAGTGCTTGAAATGCTTCACACTGTGACTTGTCCCATTTACCACTGGCTTCCTTCCTGCTATCCCTAGGATATAGGCATTTTCTTCTTGTCTTTGTAAAGTCCTATAGGATCTTTACAAACAAATTTTAAGTCTTCACAGCTTTCAGCCTCTTGTGGGAATGGTTTCACTGAGACATACCAAAGGACCACTAGGCCATAATTCTTTCACTGCCAGCACAAACTAGTGATGCCTAGGCAATGTATAGGAGAAAGGGCTGAACTACACTGATGTGTATACATCAGTATATTTTCTCAACAACTCAAAATCCAATTCATATGGATTTTATGGGTAGAGGCAAGATGATGGTGCTTATTAAGCACTGGTAGATTTCTTACATGAATCTTGCTTGTCTGATAGTATGTTTTCTCTCAGATAACATGACAACTTTTAGCATGGTCCCTGTAAACTTCAAGTCTTCTGATACACACTTGAAACTGCAAAAAGAATGGGGCTGGATACTGAACTAGGGCTTTTGGATTATCCAGTGAAACACTGTCTTTTCAGCTGATGTTTTCCTATGGTGTTAGAAGACAGTTTTGGAGATACTGTCTTCCAAATGATTCTGAGTGAACCTGATCCCAAGGCAGATGGAGTAGAATCTCTTTGCTTGTCCAAATTCTCTAGAAAATCTCCCACACTGACTAGTTTATTCATCTAATGTTTGGTAGATATATTGGCTATTTAGAATTACCTGATCTCAGGTGTCATAAGGCAGAAGGAGTGTTAGAGGTGCTTGTAAGGTGCCAAAAAAGTACATGGTACTCTGCCAGGTAGAAGACTAAGAGGTTGATCATTCTTATTGCCGTTTTCCATATTTTCTGTTATCAACATAACCAGTAAGCAGTATGGAAGTCCTTCCTGGCTTACACATAATACATAAATATACTGGAGATAGTAGTTCATAATTTGATGTTTGGGATAATATTTTAAACACTTTACAATATTTTTAAGCTCTTATAAGCACTGCAATTATGCCTTTTCTGCAGTTATGCTTATTCTATTTACTGTGGAGGTGTAGAAGAAAACAGGATAAGTAACAAGAAAGTAATAGATAGACTCAGGAACAGATGAGGTACTCAAAACTACATTTTTAATTCTTTTTAAGATGAGTGATTTGAGTCATATATCTAATAATAGACTTTCATGCTGAAAGTCTCCAAAAAATTGTTATTCTGAGGCAGAGAGTTTTGTGAAGGGGCTTAGAACTATTTAAAAAAAAAGGAAGGACACATATATTCATGGACACAATAATAAGGTAGCTTTAGCCACTAAAACTATTTAAAGAAAAGCTAAACAAATGAAACTGGGTTTTTTTTCAGTTGTTCTAATCTGTACTGATTTTCATACCTAAAATAAAGATCAATAATGTGACTTTTCTGCCATAGAACCAAGCAGAGAAACTGCCTTTCTTTAAGATTAGGTTTTAGGAAAGTTAAAGGTTTACCAAAGCTGAAAGGGAAACTATGCAGCATTCTTCTTCAGACAATACGTGTTGTTCAGCATCTGGATAGAGTGCGGTAAGGAACTAGGAATGAGTGAAACACTGCAGGTTTTTCTTCCTCTCACAATTTTCGGAATGACTAAATCTGGACCTGTGTTTTATGGAAAGATATTTCATTTTCCAAAACCACCTTTTTTGAGGTAATCTCCTGTCTGTGTGGTCACAAAAGTCTATAACTCACATTTGTGCAATGCATATAAAGAACTTAATGAATCTTTGAATTTATAAAATCTATATTGAAGTTGCTTCACCAATGGATGACAAGAAAAAAAATCACTAAACATATTTTTTAAATAGTGATAGGTTATAAAAAAAGCCTGAAGATAAGATTACCTTCTATTCCCAAACCTTATTTTCTGAGGATTATTTTTTATGCCATGTAGTTATGATACACAAAATAGATGATATTGAATAAGATATAAAATTTACCTTAGAAACCCCAGCTTTGCAAGGAGAAACTTCAGGATCTATTTTCTGTTTGTTGCAGGTCTGTAGCCACTTATGCCCAAAGCCATGAAAATATCAAAATATTTTGATAGCTTCTCATTAATTTGTAACTGAAAGGTGAACTGTCTATTGACTTTTCAAGGCAATAATGAAATTTCATTATGAATATTTGGAAAAGTATTAAAGTATACGAAAGCGTAGTAAAATAAAATGTTTTGAACTTTGACACTGTGTCCTTGTTTGTAGTTATCAGGGCTGTTATTAACTTTGGAAAGCATTGTTCTGTCTTCAGAACACTCGCCATAAAATGAAAATGATTATTTGCTTTTTGGTAATTGTGCAGATCAGTTACCACATGATACAACCGAACAGACTATCTGTAATTTGTTACATGGTCTTGGAGTCTATTTGTAGGTTTATCAGAAAGTATAAGAGATATTTTCAGTGACTTTTACTTATGTATTTCTTACACTGTACTAAAAGCTTGATATGCACAGAATGTGCTAGCTTTATTACTCAGTGTATTCCCTTTTATGAAAAGTCATTGGAAGTAATTTGTCATGAGCTATTTGATCAAAAACGTAGTTCTCATTTAAAAATGTATATGGTAAAGCAAAAACCTTTCAGAAAGAATTAAGGTACATTATATGCAAATAAACTGTACCAAATAATTTATTTCAGAATTTTTTCTATATGTTTTCTTAGGTTTTATTTTTTTAATAAATAATAAGATTTTCTAAAGAGTTAGTATTTATTTACAAATAAAACAGATAATTCATGTTCAGGAAAAAATAATTTGCTAAAAACGTGTCGTTGTTAGAATGTTACTATTCCTAGCTTCTAGTGAAATCCACTTCAAGAACATCTTCATTAAACAGATCAGTTTAGAAAGGAAACTGATTTTCACTCCCTGAGGAAAATGCAAGAAGTATGAAATACACAACTATCATGCTTATCAAGTTTCCAGTTTTTGAAAGACTACATAAATAATTGAGGCAGGTCATTGGAATTAAAATGACGAATTCCTACTGGCACTAACAATATCTTCTAGAATTATAGAAATACTATTTTATTTTGTATAAATTGTGTAATTTTGAAGTATTCCCAGATACATTCACCTGTGCTGAAAAATAGTACCATTGGCAATAATGGCCAAACAGAATCAGTCACACAGAAGCTTTATGGTAAAATAACATATTAGTCAGTCTTTAGGAAATACATATATATATATATTTTAGCACTACGGTTTGTATTATTTCCATTATAATACTATTTCTTTATTTTTTCTGAGTAAAAAGTAAAATGGAATTTTATTTCCTTTCAGAAAAAAAGGAGTTGTGATGAACACCTTTGTAATCAAGGTCATATATGTGCTTCTTTTTAGATGAACATCCAATACTTATTTAAATTAATGATGTTCTAAAATGTATTAACCAACATGTAATTCTCACTGAAGCTATAAGACAATATTTTACAACTGCAAGTCAAAAAATAATGGCTTAAAATATCTCACTCCTTCATGTACAAAAGCACCAGCTTTTCTTTATCTTTTTCAGTGTCTGCAGATGCTAAGAAAAAAAACATGCTTTCAAAAGATGAGTATTTTGAAAAGCATAAAGCCGTGTGAACATAAGATTAGAGTGGGTTTCAAAAGGTCGCTTGATACACTCTCCTTCCCAAAAGCAAGATTAATTATACATTTATCATTCTTAAAAAGCATTTGTCTAGCTTGTGTCTAAAGATACACAGTGATGAAGGTTAGGTAACTTGCCTTAGTAACAGATTGAGGCAATTTAGTATTATGAATATCCTAATAGTGTCTAACCTGTGTGTTGTGGCAAACAAAAGCAGTGTAGTATTTTGTTATTTATTGCATGACTAAATTATTTTACCTAAGATTTATATGTCAATGCACTGTCCTTTGCTTGCCTACTTTTCTATCTCCTGTCCATCTCCTTCATTTCATGTCCGATTCCCCTTTAATCTGCTTGTCTCCCTAGTAGTATGTTAACACATGGGAGTTCAGGATCCAATACTGAGCTACCACCCTCTGATTTCTAGGAGTCAGCTCTAGGTGACCTGAATCAGTTCATTCATTCAGCTGAAAACTAATAGTTTTAACTTTTCAGTGTTAATTTTCAGCTGTAACAGTAATGGCCTTTCTGTTGTTGGTACAAGAGATTGCCAAATAAAACACCAGGCTGAACACTGCTTACATCCTTCTTGGAAATCAGTTAACAAAAAAGAAAAATAAAATCTGTCAACTCCAGTAGAAATCCCACGCCATAATGTTTTTTTAATTAAGAAAAAAAGCATTTTTTTTCTGACATTGATAACTTGTTTGAAATTTAATAATATTTCCATTAGAAATATAAGAAATATTCACAGTTTGTTGTTTAAGAGTATTAAATGCTATACCTGTAAATACCAGAAGAAATCATATTAATAAATGTTAAAAAATTAATTGTAGAGGGGAAATTATTATGAAAGTGTTGAAACACAGGTGACTAGAAAAATCTGTAGGTGAACCTCTAAATCTTTTCCCATTTTCTCCTTTAAATTGTTTGAATCATGTGGTTTGTTATCTTGATTTTATTTTTTTTTTTATCTTTGAATCTTCTGCTTCATCACAGCCAGACTGAATATTATCAAGCAACCTTGTTCAAACTCTTGAAAACCCAAGGACAAATTATCAGGCAGAAGGTATATCAGTGCTATAAAGAGATTCCTTAGTTCAGTTCTATTTTATTGCTTTTTGTTTGATTTTTCTTTTCTATAACTTGAGGGGGGCAAGTCTTGAGGGTTTTTGAGTTTGTTTGTTTGTTTCTTTGTTTTTCCCATCAGTATCTGAGAAGTGCACTATAAGTACTAGACTTCTGGGTATTATGTGAAGCTCTGAAACATTTTTATCAATACCAACAATACCTGGTGAAATGATGGAGAAGATTATTCTGGGAGTTATTGAAAAACACTTGAAAGACAATGCAGTCATCAGTCAAAGCCAACATGGGTTCACGAAAGGAAAAGTCATGTCCTACTAACAATATTTTTATGACAAGGTTACCTAACTACTGTATGAAGGGAAGACAGATGGAGTTGTTTTGGATTTTAGCAAAGCTTTAAACACTGTCACAGTATCCTTCTGGACAAAATGTCCAGCACACAGATAGACATGTACACAATACAGTGGATGGAAAATTGGCTGAAGAGTTGAGTTCAAAGAGTTGTAGTAAATGGGTAACATCTAGCTGGTTGCCAGTCAGTAGTGGTGTTCCCTAGGGCTCAATTTTAGGAACAGTTCTCTTTATTGTTTTTATTATTATCTGGATACAGGAGTTGAGTCCACACTAATTTCGCCTATGATACTAAATTAGGAGGAGCCATTTGTTCCTTCAAGGGTAGAGAAGCTTTACAGAGAGATCTTGATAGATTAGAGCTCTAGGCAATCACCAACCATATGAAATTTAACAAGGACAAATGCCAAATTTTTCACCTGGGGAGGGTGTAATCCTGGATGTACATATAGACTGGAGGACAAGAGGATGGAGTTCAGCCCTGCAGGAAGGCCTCTGGGGTTTTAGGTTGATTTAGGTTGATTGCCCTGGTGGACAAAATGGTCAACCATATTCTGGAGTACATTAAACACAGTATAGTTACTTGGTCAAAAGAAGTGATTGTCCTGCCATATTCAGCGTTGATACGGACTCACCTCTGCTACTGCCTGCAATTTTGGGCTTCACAATATAAGAAGGATATGAAATTATTAGAATGTGTCCAAAGGAGGGTGACAAATATCGTAAAAAGACTAGAGGGCATGACTTATGAGGAGCAACTGAGGATACAAGGTTTGTTCAGTTTACAAGAGGAGACCTCATTGCTCCCTACAGCTTCACAGAATCACGGAATGGTTGGGGTTAGAAGGGACCTCAGGAGATCATCTGATTGCTTCTCTCTGGTGTCCTGTAACAAGACACAAAGGAATGGATTATGCTGTGTCGGAAGACATTCAGTTTGGACATTAGAAAAAAGTTCTTCCCTGCGAGGGTGGTCAAGCACCGAAACAAGCTGCCCAGAGAAGTGGTCATGGTCCCAAGTCTGTCAATGTTCAAGAAGAGTTCGGACAACACTCTTAGATATATGGTTTAACTTTTAGGTTGCCCTGTGTGGAGTCAAGAGTTGGACCTGATAATACTTGTGGGTACCTTCCAACTCAGGATATTCTATGGTTCTATGAAAAAAACTTTCCAGAGGACATAATTAAAACTACTAGAACTAGTTTTGGAAATGCATGCTCTTCCCTTTCTGTAGCTCAATGAAGGATTCCCTCATGTTTCATTTGTATTGAAACTTTCATGATAAGAACTGTAGTTGCCTGCTAGGACAAACTGGCATTCCACCTAGGCCAACAGTCTATCTGCAGCAATTCATTTAGGAGAAACTATTTAGGAACGCAAAAAATTTCTAGCCATTTTTTCAGCTACCCTGGGCTTACTATCATTAGGGTAAACATAGTAGACAGTACATTCCTACATTCTCCTTTTACTGTATATTTACAGATCTATTATTCAGAAATCTAATCCCTTTTGAACTTTCTCTTCCTGCCTCCACAATCTGCTGTAACAGTAAATTTTAAAAGTTCAGCACATGCTCTATTAAAAATACACTTTTTTAACAACAACAAGAAAAATTTAGAAAGATGTCCTAAGTTCAATGCACGTCCTCTACTTCTAGTGCTGTGATATTTGATGAATAGAAGTTCTTCATTAGTTTTACCCACTGACTTTTTGTTTTGTCAGCCTCAGTAATACCCTCTCTCACCCTTTTGTCACAGACTTTTTACTCCCTTATTGAAAGGCAAATTCTTCACAGCCTTATTCATTTTAGTTGCTCTTTTCTGTAATTTCTCTAGTTCCAGCATGTCCTTCTCGAGAGGTAAAGACCAGAGCCCTGCAAATCAGAGATCAGGACAGATATTGGGGAACCAAAATTTTCATAAACTCTTAGCTTGTGCTCAGCCCTATTTCTATGAATATCTGAAATCTGTTAATTATTGGGTTAATACTATCTATTAGGCTGATGATTTCAAAGAACTTACAGTGACAATTACAAGCTCTTTTCTCAGCTGTAACTGCCATAATAGTTTTCCTTCTCCAGTAGCACAGTCTCGATACAGTAAACAAAATATAATTGTTTTTGTCAAGGGTAACATTTTCATTTTTTGCTTTCTGGTGTATAATCTGTCATTTTAGGTAAAAGACACAGATATATTAATACCCAAATGATTGCATATAATATTGGGGGTTTTTTTGTAAATTAGAAAGCTTATTCTGTAAAGCATAAACAACTCAAATTTCTGTAGAAAATACTGACATTTCACCAAAGTTCTTACAACTATTTCTGATATGGAATGAGAAATAGGAATATTGTAATGTTCCATAATTTTTATTTTTTCCTTTAACAGAAATGTTTCCAATATGTTTTTTTTGTTTCTGTTTGGTTTTGTTTGTTTTGTGTGTGGTTTGGGGTTTGTTTTGGTTGGGTTTGGTTTTTCTTCATTTGGAGTTACAAAGGCCTCCAATATATAACAAAAACATTGAGGGCTATTCTATTTACTACAGTTATTGTGGTTAATCAGTATTTGAAAATCTGACATCCACAACACAGACTGACATTACCCAGATGAAAATCTGCTTTCCAGTTAAATTATTTTTATAGCTTTCTCAGTTTTTTTTTTTGTTTTTGTTTGTGTTTTTCATTGTTTGCTTGTGGGGGTTTTCTTTCTTCTTTTTTCCCCCTTTGCTTGATCTAGTACAAAGCCCTCAAAACAATGTAAACAATACTTTAATGTTTGTCACGGAGGCACCCCAAAATAAGTTTAGGCAGACAACAAGGTCCAAAACAAACTTTATTCTGGCCGGAAAAGTACCACCAATAAACCGATTAGAAACGGGGTTTATACAATTAGTTAGCACTCTGATAACGTAAGATACAGGTTCAGATAGTAGGTTAGGAGATTATTTGGGGTGCAGCAAAATAAGAATAATGAGGATCCACAGCGTGCATATACGCACTCACAAGAAAACAAACCAGAGCCCTCTCTGCCCCGTTTTGCCCGTAAGAGATAAACACTTGCCTGTCTCAGGCAAGGAAGTTACACTCGTCTGTCCCAGACGAGGACTTATTAAAGCATATATTCAGTAATTTACCACTCATCCACACACGGAGGTGAGGCGCTCCCAATCCCAGGGAAGTTGCCTTAGACAGCTTCTCCGTCTAAGGGGAGGGACTCCGGCAGCACGGCAGACCCACAGCTCTGAGGAGACCACACAAAGGAGAGTCGCCGGCGGGAACCCCATTTACAGTCTGATCAGATCTGGCTGTGGGCATTCCAGAAGCTTCTCGGCTTCTCTACCCCCCGCCCCCTCGAGTCTGGGCCTTCGAGAAGCTTCTCAGCTTCTCTGGGCTGTGGGCGCGCTTGGCCCCTCCTCTGCTGACGGCCCTGCCCAGCGACTCTGGGTCTCCACAAAGAGCCGTTAACTGCCCATTGAAGGCCCCAGTTCTGAGAGGGGGATGGGCAGCTACCAGTGCAGCTGCCACGGCAGTGCTCGGGGCGTTGCGGGGAGGAAAGTGCAACTGCCACAGTGTTGCACACAGAACTTTTCAATGACAATACTGGAATGTCACGGTACAATTTGATCACAAATGAACATAGATTAAACATCACCACAGGTTGTCAGTAAGCTTTTCCTTTTACTGATGTCTGATTAGCACTTAAATTGTATCAGACTATTAGTTGCCTAGGATTTAGTGATCATTAGTGAGTCTGAAAATGAACAAGATAAAAAGAAGCTTTGTTTTCAACTCAGGAGATGGTTTACTTTTTCCATGCAGGGTCATTTACCACTAAAAAGGTGTGGGGTGTTGATTAAAGTTTAGTTTTAAGCATCATTATATTCTGTTATGAATATTAATAGCAGTTTCAAGTTAGGCGGGGTATTCTTCATTTCCTCCTCTAAATCTTGTGCATTTAGTCATGTTGAGCATATGCATAAATTGAATGTAGCTTATTTTGCTGATACTATTCACATTCATTTCCACCATCAGCTGCCTTTCAGAACTGTGCTCTGGGTATATTTATGCCTATACAGAACATGTATCAACATAAACCTGCAGAAAATATACGGCATAGTTTACACTCGCTTGTATGACTGGTACTTTTGCCTCTGAGCTAAGGTGTGGCGTACCCTGTATGGGACTGGGTCACTGTGAAGTTGGATACTACTGTTGTGAAGACTGTATGGAACCGTAATTAATATTTATGTCTTCACTGTCAGTATGAAAGCATAATAATCTCATAAAATGATAATGTGCCGTTTTTTAATGCAAAAGCGTGATATAGAGGTTAGATGACTAAGGATGTTGTGGCAAAATCACAGATAAAGGTCTCTTGTCTTGAGTCTTGTGTTGGTGGGTTAGTCTGTTAGCTTCTATTGCCTCCTTACCCTTATATGATCTGGATGACTAGTGTGAATTTCTTTAACAATTTTTATTTCTTTTGTTCTGAAAGTATAAACAACAACAACAGAAACAGAAAAAAATATATGATTATTTGTTTCTTACAAGGCACATAGAAAGAAAGGAAGTGGTGTTTGGTTGGTTGTTTCTTTGTTGTTGTTGTTTGGTTTTGTTTGTTTGTTTGTTTTGGTTTTGTTTGGATTTTTTCCCCCTGAATCTCTACTAGAAATCTTCTTGCTGTTGCCACTGCACAACATTTCTAAAGAGAAAATTCAGACCTTGAAAGTTACAGGCTTTTAATTTATTCATAGATGAAAGATGTTTACTATTATATTTGCAGTTAGTTGGTGGTATGGTGATGAGGTAAAGATAGAGAAAATGTGATTTTTGTCACAGTAGTTTGATCCAAGGGTTATGAAGGACTGAAACTGGAAAATTAGAAATACATTTGAAATGTGCTCTAAGTAACAGTATATTTGTGCTACCATTTTTCTTTAAAAAAGACATTTAGGAATTGATTGTTCAGTAACTGGAAGAAATTGAAGAATCCGATAACACGAACAGCCTACTGCAGACTGCTTAGCTCATGGTGTTTTGGTTTGGTGGCTTTAGTAATGTGCTACATTAAACAAAAAATGCACCTTGTAGTTGATGATATTGTTGGCACTGTGAGAAGCAAACAGTGGCATACAGGGACAGTTCATATGCAACAAAACATTAGTTGTCTTTTCTATTTTTCTTGAAGAAAGGTTCCCTGAGGTCCTCACTCTCTCACTATATTTTGGAGCCATACAATAAAAGTGCTTCACATTCTTCCTCTTCTTCATCAGCATCATACAACAAAGACATATTTTTCAACTTTAGCTGAGATAATCTACTTGGTAGTCCTTAGAGTATGAACCTTGTAGGCACAGGAGCCCGCTTTTTTCTTTCAGAGTACGATAGAATGTAAAGGTTAATTCAGACATTGATAAAGCACAGAAGCATTCAATTTTGTTGTATGATTGACATGTGCTAGCTGAGATGTAAACTCTTAAAAGGTTTGAGATTGTGCAGCAGCAACTAAGGTTAAGAGACTTTACTAAAGAACCCTGAATATCTTTAATGAAGAAAACATGAGAGTTTGCTGAAATTGCATAGGTAAATATATGGATGTAGATAGCTGATATCTGAATTGAACTTGGTTCTGCATCTGACTGAAACTCTAATGAAGTTCAATGTGTAGAAAAAAACTGAGCATTTCTAGGAGAAGTTTCTGCAGGTCTCAGTGGAAGCGTGGTATTAGAGTAAGAATCTCAAATTGGAACCATGGCGGTGATTAAATATAACCACTCTCTTCTTGAAACAGATCTTAAGAGAAGCATCTTCCAACAAATAAATGTAGTGTGCATATATAACAGTTACTTTGCAATGTGAAAAGGTTGTATAATTTTGCCATTATGTGCTCACTGTTTCTTCTCTCGGGTGATTGTGAAACTATCCCAGGGCCATTAAAGTTGACTGTTGGTGGCTCTAATTTCAAAGCTTTTAGAGCAGAATATGGTTGTCAACACACTTATCTCCACAGGCATAAAACATCTGCGGTGGAAAAGATGCCTGTGTATGTGTCAGAGTTTTAAGATTGTCTTATTATGCACCACAACACTACTACTAGGTTTCATATTCATAAAAACATAATGCTATAATTAATTTTCTAGTCAAATAAAGATTTGATTTGATTTAAGAAGCTGCAAGTTGCCTGTGCTAAAGGTTAGGCACCTCTATTTAAAGACAATTTTCGCTTCTACTATTGCTTTGATCAGCATCATAATAAGAAAGAATTAGGAGCAAAAATATTGTTGTAAAATTGCATGTTTAATTGTGACATATGCCATAGTATCTCTTTTGCAATTCCCTTTTAATTACTGAACAAGGTGCAATAATTAAGTCTTGAACTTGAAGCCCTTCATTTAGATTTTGCTGTTTGTTAAAGGAAAGCGGTTATAGCACTATAGTGAGTGAGAGATTTTCTGCAGTCACGTACATTCTTTTGACTTTATTGACAATTTTTAAGAAGCACTATTTTTTCCTTGTTTTTCTCTCTGGTGAAAACATAATGAACTACTTTCATTTAACAGTGAATCCATCTCAGAGTAATCCTAATTTCTGCAGGCACGACAACTAATGGAGGAAAAAGAGAATGCAGATAGTAAAACATTTTGAAAGTCATAAGTAGAGGGCAGGTCTCAATTCCTTCCACCCAACCTCAGTCACTAAATCCAGGAGCTGTATGTGGTAGGCTTGCTTTGTAAGGAAAGAAACAGGTTCATTCAGACATGTTTGAGATTGCCTGAGGTCTGAATTATTCTGTAGAATCCTGCCTCTCCTTAATCCGCACTGGAGGGTACTGATTTTCATACTAGGACTTTTCAGTCTATTGTGTTTTGCCATAGAACTGTGTTGATCCAAAAGCAAATAATTGCTGAATGGCTCAATTCCTCTGCCTCTTCTTCAGTCCTGGATAATCTTTCTTACACCTTTCCACGTGCTTGCATTGACAGTGGTTTGATTCTGAAGTGACTCAGGGCACCAAACGATGAAGAAACTGTTGACTTTATTATAATGTTATCTTTTGATGCCCTATGTCTTTAAATGCCTTCAGTGTCTAGTCAGATGAGCATCAAGGGCCTCTTCTGTCACTATCCAGTTGGTCAACAAGCCTAGGTTTTTTTTCATAAAAACTTACCCTTAGCTAAAAGGTGAAGAGGATGGTACAGTAATAAAATGATAGTTTGTATGAGGAGAATTTGAGCTTTGGAACTTTCATATTTGAATCTGTAGGAGGTAAGATAAATTAATATTGCATATCAAAGAATTACTGAGGTATGGGAAGAGATAACATTTTAATAATTAGGATTTGGTGTCTCAGGTTAAAGCTGACAGCCATCATTCTCTGGTTACTCTTGATTCAGAAGAATTCTTGATTCAGAATGTCTTTTGCAGCTCTAAAGACAAGAAAATGGCTTCTTACTTTTAGATGAAGCTATGACTGCAAACTCTGACTTGTCATTTTCATAAAGAAGTGCCAGTCAGTAGACTGACATAGGCATATTATTGTGCCACATAATTCAAACAAGTGTTTCATATAAGTCATGCAATTTGCTACATATTCTGTTACTTTACTAAGTGAACAAGCAATCTATAACTTTTTTTTTTTTGTCTACCATGGCCCTAAATAACAAAGCCAGGAATATTTCTTTACAACAAAGTTTTCCATAAAACCCCTATTCTTGCAAACAATTGCAGGAGCAGAGTACATATAGAAAACTGTCTATTTTGTATGCTATTTTGGCATCTCTATCTCGTATTTCCTCTGTGATTCCACTTTCAAGAACAATTTACAAACAAATTTGAATAAAAAGGAATATAATTCAAATTTTCAGTTACATTTAAAATTAAAGACATCCTTCACAATATTCAGGCAAGTTAGGACAATATATTTTAAAAGTACTGAAGGTTTTGACAGAATATACAATAGAAGAAACAGAGTTGCTTTTCTGAATTTACAAAAAGGTTGAAAATGCTGCCTGTGTCACAAGGAACTCTTTTGTTTACAATGTTTCCAGGCCAAATTTCCAAACTCATCAGATTTGTATGGCTTGTGTTGAGAAATTGAAGTTGTAGTAGAATTGAATCTCAGCTTTGATATTGATCTTGCTCTTCTCCCGCATGTCAAACTCATTAAAACATGGATAAACTTCTCAATTGCACTCATGAATGCAAAGATTTAAAGTGAAAGGTAAGAGCTTGCTGAGTGTTACTTTGTAGAATATTCCTCTGTTATTATTTATTATTGGGGTTTGTTATTATGACTTGAAAAAGTCATCAGGAAGAAATGCTTTGGTGTTACTGCATCAGACCAAGCTAAGTAAAACTAATGCTTTTAAATGAAAATTGCATTTGTGCTTTAGAAAAGGTGCTGGCTCTGACAGCATATCTCAGAGTTCTTCAGTGTTAAGGAAACATTGAGAGTCTTATAATGTTACCTCACCATGAAAAATCATGATGAAATCCACTTGGTGTCTGGTATCCAAAGATCATTTTATTTTCCCCTGTGTTTGCAATTAAAAGTTTTGACTCACCGAGATATTATTAGTACAGATTTATCATAATAATCATGGCATAGTCCCTGCCATGGTATACTCTCTGGAGGAATATTTGTGTGGTTTAAAAGCTGACCAGTTTTGCTTTTGAGTATGGGCTCTGAGAAGCCTGATAAGGAATGTTCAGTCAAAAATACCTAAAATCTCACACCTATTTCAATTTGAACAGTCTATTCATAATAAGCAGTATGTGAGAGGGTTGTTGTTTTTCACCATTGGGATTATTTTAAAAAGAATGCAAGTGATTTGCAGATTTCTATAATATCTCAAGTGTTGTCAGGAAAATTTATCCTAGACACCTTTTTGGCTTGAGAAGAGTCAGGCTGGTTTTGAAATTTAGACTGTAATGTAACAAAATGTCAAGATCTTTGAATCTCTCTCATGAGATCTGCTCTGCTTATTTTAACTACATGAGTGAAAGAGCTATGGCTTAAAGCTTGGGGTGAAGGAGGAACAAACCATTAGGTGTGCTGAATTTTCAATTTTTAAAATGGCTTCTGTTTTAAGAACAGCATCCCATTCCAATTGCATGTAGCTTCAAAAAGTTCATATGGGAGTCATTCCCATCTGACATTATTATATGTATATCTTCCAAAATGAGAAACCGCAGTAATGATTGCTCCTCCTCACCGACTGCCTTTGCATGTCTCATCTCCTTCCCATTCCATTTTTGACTTCTGAAAGATTCTTCTGTTGTATCTATCCTTCCATGTTACTTATATAAAATGGTGACAGTTATTTTTACAAAAAACACAGAGTGCATTAAGTCATAAGTGGAAGATAATCTAGGAAATCAAAAGCGATTTTACTTAACCAGAAATAAATCTTTGCATCAAAGAATGAAAAAGTTGAGCTCCAAGCTACAGGAGTTAAAACAATTTGCAAATATCCTCATTTTATTATTCCTCCAGCCTAGTTGTGAGATGCTGGCTTGGCCAAAAATTCGAGACTATGGCAAGAGAAATAATTGAAGAGGGTGGTCGTTTTATTCTCTAAATATGGTTATTTTGTGTATATGTATCTATGTTTTAAATTAAGTGCTTTAGCTGAAGTGATTGTGGTCAATGAGAAAAATTTCTTGACAGAGTCACTGAACTCTATCTTGTTAACATGGTCCAAGAAAAAAGTATACACCTCACATTTAGGTCAATGGTTTTCACAGCTTACTTAATGAAAGGGTGTGAAACAGATATCACAGATGTCAAAAGGATCTGGTGAATCAAAAACATATTTTCAGAATTGTACCCCACATGGATTCAGAGTTCGCATCCCAACAGAGAGGTGTAATATACTGAAAATATTTATAATGCTTTATTAGTGCTCCGAACTTGTTCAGAAATACTACAATTTCCTAATGGAAATTTCCTATTTCAATGGCTGACTCTAGGTTTAGCAAATTGTGAATCACTGTGGAATAATTACTGAAAGGGCAAATTATTGAAACTAATTATCAAGAGTACACTTATTGAGAATAAAGCTATATCCACATCTTCAGCACTACATGCAGCTGCACAGTGGGGAAGAAATCTGCTCTGTATGATTTCACCCCACGCACCTGGCCTGCATTCTTAATTGGTAGTGCCTGAGGAAGCTCAGTGTAGTATCAATTAAAAGATAAGGGGGGTGGAGTGATATGAAGGTATCATGGCTGGGCCCTGTTGTAACAAGGCAGAGGTACAATAACCGGATGGTATAGCTGCTGCCAATTTCGAAGATGAGGTATAGCTGCTGTCAATTAAAAAGGATAGATGGTCATTTCCATCCAAAATGCTTGTTACTGAGCCAGAAATTTGTCCGATGGATGACTTTGCTCATTATAATCTCATTATAATACCAAAACACACCTCCATCTCAAAGGATACTCATCTCCAGCCCACCTTCAAGCATGCATAATGAGATTTTTACCTTAAAAATCAAAGTGAGGATTGCTAAACCAATAACAAAGGTCTGTATGATTAGAGTCACTCAAGCTCCACCTAAACGTAGAAAATAATATAAAATACCCTGGCAACAGAGGAAGAGGGGGGGTGCAGACACCATCACTGAGAAGTCAAAGGAACAGCAGAGTAGGACTTTTGGGACCAGCTGACAGGCTGATTCTATCTTCCCTGCCCTCAGCAGGACGCTCTTGGGTAAGATTTGTGCACTTAGATATACCAAGTTTAGACTTTAAGCTTGTGTTTGTAATCACATTAATAGTGCTATGTAGTTATCTTGGAATTTATATGCATATGGTACTAATACTTATTTCTTGCAACTCACATCTTATTTCAACTAGTGTATTTTTGCAACTAAAGTGTGTTTTTGCAGACAGTGTATTTATCAACAGCATCTAAAAGAACTTGCACCTGTTGCTTTAATAAACCTCATTATTTGTGGATCTAGTTGTGAGAATTTCTCATTGAATGTGCCCAAACCTATAGTATAATTTACTCAGACTTATAGTATATATTATGCTATTTGTGAATCTGTGCATTGTGTATATTAGACTATTCTGAATCTCTGCAGCGTTAAGATACAGTGATCACGACTGACCTGCACTAATCATGAACCTAATTGTGCAAATTCAATGTTAATGTGTCCAGACCTATAGTATATCTTATACTATTCATGTATCTGTGTGCCAGACTGGCCATTGAGCACAATTAGACTTCTAGTGCTGACTTGAGGTTATTTGACCTAGCCACCTTGTATGGAGTTTAACTTCTGCTAAATTAATTATCTTAACACAACAATCACCTACACACACAGTGAGCTTTCTACACAACTCCTTTAATGCATTCCTTTCTTGTCTTGGTGGTCTCTATCACTTTGCTAAAGCACATTTATTTCAATAATTTCAAAATGTAATTATGGACTAAATTTTATTTTTATAATATGGTCTCATCCTTCTCATTTCACTATCAAAATCACCATGTCTTTCCTGCTGATATCTGAAATGCAGTTCCACTTTCTACAGGTGAGACCTGTATTTCTAGTTCCCAAGTGTATCCCTTTTCATTTAACTGTATTGAAACGTGCATAAATATGTCTTAGCCAAAGAAATAACCTGACATTTTTAGTTACCACTCCAGCAATGTCTGCAAACTTCACATGTTTTGCCAGTGTTCCTGTTTTCTTTCAGATCAATGCTAAGGTTTTCAGTAGACATAGTCTACTATAGCAGCTTATTATATATGACTACCCATGGCAGTCCTTTTTTTTTCTTTAGATCTATCATATAGCTAGAGTTTAAGCTATTGAAATTCTCTTTTGATTTGCATATTGAAACTGTTTTAATAAAAGGTCTGGGTTGTTTCTTCCACGCCATGAATAAGTTTTATAATATCTGAATAGTGAAGCATATGTGCTGAAAATCCCCAAATCCTAATTCTAAGAGGCTGCAAAGCAACATAAATTTCAGAGCTCTGAACAGAAAGAGCTGTCAAGAAAAGTTACAGGCAGGAACAAAGAAAAAATATTTTGCCTCTTGTAGTCTTAGTGCAGTGAGTTAATTTCTTAGTTTATTAAGTAAAATCATTTTAAAATAGTAAAACTCAAATGTTTTGTGACACAAATTACTATTATAAACAAAAAAAAAAGGTTAGTGTGACAACTTAAAATTATTCAGACTCCATTATCTGGTATAACTTCCTAAACTTAATCTCTTTCACAAATTAAAAGATTTCAAGTAATAATTTCCAAAATTCAACTCATGTGGTTCTGGAAAAAACCCCCACACTTTAGGATTAGACCAAAAATATTTCTCCAAATGACTTACACATGATGTAAGTGGTCATTCATACAAATATTCATTAAGTATCTGTGTACTTCTACTAGTACAACTATCACAAAGCTATTTAGAGTCTAATTTTCCAGAAAATTAGCCTTGTTTTAGAAGTAACTACTGGAATTTTTTATTTGGTTGTGGTTTTTTTTTTTCTTTTCTTGCTGTTATTAGAGGGGAAATACAGATCTATATTTACAATAAGAATAAAAGTTCTGAAGCTGAACTTCTTCTTAGTGACAGCTCCCAAACTATTTTTGCACATTCCCCATGAAACATTTTTACATCCATATTGACAGTCTCTACAGCAAATGAACATGATTTTTGAATTTGCAGATAGGAAGGAATTTATTTGGAAGATTTAAGAAAAAAAAAATCTCATAACAAATTTTCTAACACAGGTCCCAATATTTTCTGACAGTGACCTTAGATGCTGCCATGAGACAAAGGCACTCTGGTTAAACATTAATATTTTACTGAAATTCTGTAGGTTCTAACAGAGAGACTGAATGAAACCAACAAAAGCACCAGGTCATTTTCATGGAAAATTATAAAAGTATATCTTTTAGAAGAAAAAATCTAGTATGAATGCAAACCTCCCACAAAGTTCTGATAACTGGATTTGGTTTTGCATACCTTTTATTGTTGTTATGGTTGTCACTGTTAATAAACCTGGCTCAATCTAGTAAATGACACTATGACTGTACCATAGTGCCTTACACATTTTCCAAGCTGGCACTTTAAGCTAATAATGCCATACTTCGTTCTCTCACACAATGGAGAAGGTTACCAAGATTTTTTTGCAAAGCTCACAGTTATCTAAAATACTAACTGGATTATCCAGAATGGAGAGTCTTTTGTTTGCAATATTGGTTTGTCTGTGTAAGTATTTACAATAGGAGATTCCTGCAGCTGCAAGCATGAGTTTACCGCTGTGTGAGAGAAAGAAAGAGGCTTGGGTATCCAATTAAGAGATGCAGTGTAGTGATTGCTCCAGGCTGGAAAAATGTCAACATCAATTTCGGGTTCCTCACATTAAAACAATCAGCAACAGACTTTGTTTCAGCTTCTGTTCTCTTGCAGGTCTTTGGTTAAATTAAATTTTATAAACAGGCAAATTGAACTGAGACCTTCACCATTTTGAAGAAGGTTTTCTATTTGTACAAGTGAAAGTAATAGGAAATTCAAACATCATATGCATACCAATTATTCTTTTAAAATGTTTCACCTTCTGCACCCTCCTTCAAGTCAATTTCCTTTCATGTAGACGTGCTTCACACCAAGTTGCCCAGAGTTTAGCCATTTGAAAATACATAGGCACCATGAGTATAAATTGTATTAAATATTCATGGTTTTTAAGTGATACCTAAACAAGGTGCATTGTCCAATTTCATTTAGCTACAGTGATTTGATGATTTCTGTAATTTAATCTTGTTTCAGAGCAAGTTCCTTTCCCACACAGAGAAGTAACGCTTTCTAGGTCTTCTATTAAATTCATGCTTGCTGTAGTAAAAGATCTGAGGAAGTGTTCTGCTCAAAAAGTGGTGTAGACATTCCCCTTCTCCCAATACGTATGTATAGGGTATAGATACAGGCTTCATGGGCAACTTTTTTTTTTTTTTCTTCAGATGAATAATAACTTGCAAGTACATCTGTTTCAAGTGCCTTTTGCTTTTTTGGCCCTAATGGTTGCTTCCTGAAGAAACTGTCAGATTATGGTCCTTCCTAGCTCAGACTTTTTCCGTGGCATCCTGCAAGTGTGACTCTAACTTCAGTACAACAAAGCTTAGGGGAAGATAGTACATTCTTCCCACAAGTGAGCCCTCAAATAAAATTTTCCTTCTCTACTAGAGAGACAAGCCTTTCAGGCTGATCTAAAGAATAAATCACTTGGATGAACCCGATCCAGTCATGCAGCAAGGCTGTTCTATCCTTGTAAAAAATAGGAAAGAAGACTTATCTGTTATATATTATGACAGTTTCAGGTCTCTGGACCATAATCATCACAACTGCTCCAATCAGACCATAGAAGGGTGTTCTCATGAGTTGTACCACTAGAATTAGGAATGTGATTTATGACTACTTTTACTTGCTATGGATGCATCAGAGAAGTTGTCTGTATAAACATGGCCAGCATCTTCCTTGTCACACAGTTCTGAAAAACTGTCAAAACTTCCTGATGCTATTGGAAATATCATAGGGATGGAAACTGAAGCTTTTATTTGAAAAAGACTGGGCACATATTACTTCTGCTTCATCCACTTCTTTGTCATGGACATTTAAAAGCAATTTATACAAAATTTGTTCTTCTACATTTTTTTTTTCCAGAAAACCTTTTAGTACCTAGTCTTTTGCTTTCCTTCGTCCTATAGCATAGTTGTAGACATTCTGGCTGGATAGTTATGCTCTGTAAACATGATTATGTGATCCTTTCAAAATCACAACTTTGAAAGATTTATTTAAATTCTTCATTAAGGTATGATCAAACATGCTATTTGATCACAAGATCTTTTCTAAAAGAGATCTTGGAGATTAGATATCTATGTTCTTCAGCTCTTAAGGGTAGATCTACTTAAGTTGAAATTAACATCAGCAAAGTATTCTCAAATGTAAGATCACCTATTTCTTGTATGAGTGTAGATCACTTTCTCAGTTTGCTGCTGCTTCTTGTGAATTTTCTGGTGTTATGGCAGTCTGTAGCAGCTTAATACAAGCTTAATGCTAACCTTGTCATTGTTAGTAGTATCATGCTTTATCTTGAACAGTTGCTACCAAAGGAAGTAACTAAATCCACTGAGGTCACACATTTGCTTGAGAGAAAATAACCTTATGTGAGTCATTTGTTTTCTTGCTTGCAATATGAAAGCAAATGAAAAAAATCCAATTAAATTATGTTTGTGATCAAATATATGAGTTAAATGTGTGTGGAGGGTGGAATTGTTTGTTTTGGTTTGTTTTTTGGGGTTGGTTGGTTTGGTTTTTTGTTGGTTGGTTGGGTTTTTTTACAGAAGGCAATACGCCTTCTGCACTCTAAGGGGACTCGCCAGGTAATTGTCTGATTTTTTTTTTTTTTTTTCCCCCCCAATACTTTGGAATACACAATCTGTCTCCTCCATTCACATTTTAATATCTGGGTATGAATGCAATGCAAATGTTGCTCTCCTTTGGCTTTCTTAACCATTTCTGTAGCCGAAAGATGCTGTATTACTCCATGTGTATTAGCTGCTGATTGCAATGACTGAATGCTTTGCCTGTTGAAATTACCTTATACCTTTCAACCAGCAGGATATATCAAGGCTATATTCCTTTAGAAGTTACAGATGTGCCTGCTTCAGGAAGAAATTCTTGTTACTTATTTTGTTTTTCTTAAGAAAAGAAAAAAAAAAAGAGGACAAGAGAGCTTTAAAGAACTTTTCTCATCAGTTCAAGGCTATCTTATTCTGGGTTTCTTTTCTTGGAGAAGGAGCTACATGCACTCCAACTAGTCTCAGCTACCTGAGTTCATGACAAATGAAGCAAGTAGAAATTCAGGCCAAATTAAGTTAATGAAACCTTTAGTCATGAATATTTAAGAGTAACTTGATTGGTCTGACAATAAGACCACCCTGTCTGGCATGATGATTCTTAGGTAAACAGTAAGAAATGCTTATGGTTTAGTTAAGGAAAAAAGTAACACTATTATATTACTCAGCTCCTGGTAATCAACAGTTCAAAGCTGTTTAAGTTGGAGGGTGCATCTAGACTACTATGTTTAAACATGATGTCCAGCTGTGGATATTCTCCTCTAATATCTGACACATTTCGTTTTCTTTGTTATACTTCAGCAATGCATTGTACAATGCAGTCATCGTCTGTATAAAACAAACAAACAAAGCAAGTATACCTTTCCTTTTTTTTTCTGTCTTGAGATATTTTACCTTTTAAGATTTCTTCCTCGTTCTGTTCTAAGAATAGGTATTTCCTACTAATTCTCTGCATATGCTTGGGAGATGGAGACTTCTTTGGCTCTTGAGCACTTCAGTTAGGACATCTGACTTCTGGAATATTTAGTCTGTCTACTGAATTTAAAATAATTAACTTGCACAGAATGCCTTGTCATCCTTAACAATTTCTCTGTGCCTTTCTAGTTAAAGGACTTTCTTTTTGAGATGAAGTGGCCAGAGCTGTGCATAATATTCAAGATCTGGATTCACCAGCTACTGTTAACATCATGAAGTTGTTTTCTGATTTATTCTCAGTTCCTTTTCTAATGATTTTTCATACTGTGTTGTCTTTTTGACTGCTGGGGAAAACTGAGCTGACATTTTTAGACATAAGCAACTATAGCTTTGAATTCTCTTTTATAGGTAGTAATATCTAGTGTAGAGTCTATCATTGTCTATAGGTACAATGATGACTAACTGGGTTTTTAAGGTTGACCCCTTTTAGTGAAAAATAAGTACTGTCCCCAAAGAAATTTTTGCTCCACGCCATCAAATGTTGTCTTACATTACAGAGAATCATGCAATATGTTTTGCTTGACATTTCTAAATTAAACTAATCTTAAGTGTTGTTTATACTTTTTCAAAAATATAAACCATAAATTGCTAGTCTTTACTGCTTCAAAGTTTTGCGATTTCATTTTACATTCCCTGAATTATAATATTGCAATAGAAACATTGTGTATTCAACATTATTTTTTAGTAATTTACAGATAAGAAATATTAGGCATTATTTTGCCCCAATCAATCATATATTAATTTTAATTTTATAATTTAGTATAATTGCAGAGTGATATCTGAAGTAACTGCATTATCTGATCTGTTTAAGAGAGGCAAAAAATAATTTCAGGAAATGGATATTAAAATTAACTGTATAGACTCCCTACACAATGAAGAAGGATGTTTTTTCAAACTGTACATACCTATATATCCAAATATCACAAAACTATCAGTTAGCTTAGATCAATTTAACTTAAGTTAGGCTAAACAAATTATGAGATCAGCAAATATTAAAGGTATGATACAGATATTAACTTGGGCCTCTAAAGGGGCCAAAATTTATCAGGAACAGCTTGAGTGCAAAACAGCAAATCAATTTAGCATTTTCTTTGTTTAGATTGAAACAAGATTATCATATCTCACTATCTTATTTAAATTAATATATACTAGTAGGATTAAAAAAGGAGGTGCCTAAATTCTGACTGAATTCCTCTCTATTTAAAATGATGCTTGCATCAAGTCTTCCTTCTACAGATTTCAAAATCCTCCTTGAAAGACAATACAATTTATGATCCAGTAAACAATTTTTCTGTAAGTCTTTAAAATCTCTATTTTTTTTATTTTTTTCTATCTACTTTTCTTGTCCAAAACTTGTTATTTCTTTTATTCTGTTTGCCCACATTTTGTATCGCTGTAACAAAAGACATTATCATGTTGTTATCCATATTCCTTTATTATTTATTTCCTCACTATGATATGTGATGAAGTTCTTGTACAACACTCTTTTCATGTGTTACAGTGAAAGTCTTCATAAAAACATTGCTTGAGCTTTAGTGATTTGCAAGGTCATGGTCAACAGAAATGGAGGTCTGTAAGGACTTGATGTTGAAGCACTAGATAAGATTATGATATGTGCATATTGGTTATGTTTGTGAACATATTTTATACATAAAGATTAAAATATATGGATAATCTCTCTTATGTGTGTATATATGCTTTAAGGGATAATTGGTGCCAATATACTTGACTGGAAATAATTGAAATGAGAAATTATGTATAAAAATTATGCATTTATGGATTTATAAATTATATCTTTAAAATGTACATAATTGTTTGGGGAAACAGTTAACAAAGCTAAGAATTTTAAATATGTATGAAGAACAAGAAAAATCACACATCACGTATAGTCACTGCTTGATCATGAAAACATTTCAGAAACCTTCTAAGCTGCATCTGACTTGTATAGATTCTACGTTATGCTGTAGCAAAGAAATGAATGACATCATGGCTAAAATTACAAATTCTCAAACTAACTTGTCCATATAATGTATGCTAAAGGATCTTGAAAGAGCATATGAGAATTCTCTGAACCACCAATGTGAGTTATTAACACAGTGTGGAAGTCTTAGGAAATGCTAAAAAATAAGGTACAGAGGATGACCCCGGGAATTATAGACCAGTTGGAATGTCACATATAGTAACTGCTATGTGGGGTTTTTTGTTTGTTTGGGGAGTTGTTGTTCTTGTTGTTTGGGGTTTTGTTTGTTTGGGGGTTTTTTGTTTGTTTTTGGTTTTGGTGGGGTTTTTTGGTTGTGTTGGTTTTTTGTGTGTGTTTTGGGTTTTTTTTTAACTTTTGCTGCATTGCATTTCAATCAACCAGTGGTTCAAGTTGCCCAGAAATCCTGTGGAAACCATCTTTGGAGGCTTTCATGACCTGACTTGGCAAAGATATAAACGATGGGTCTAAATCCAGCTTTGACCATGCTTTAAGCAGAATCTTAGTCTCAGTGACTAGCCTGAGGATCGCTCACCCTTTCTCTATATTTTCTTGCTATTTTGTAGGCTGTGTGGGGGGAGAAGGATATTTGGCAAGGCAATCTTCTGGTGAGGAATAGTCATCTTAGGTTTAGATAAAATTTGGAGGAAAGCATTTATTCACAATATTCAAAACCAACAGCACAGCTGTGACAGTGGTAAAGAGACATAAAATGAATGCCTAGCCTGTACACATGAATGCTTTGGTTCTGTAGCAAATGAGTACATAAGTGAAAAAGAAGATGGGTGCATGCAATATTTCCCTCTTATAGTAACAGCACTAAAAATCATGAAACTCATCTTTAACCTTAAAATCAGAAAGCTCTCCTACTAATTTTCCAAAAGGCCTACTGCAATCTTTTTTAATGCATGCATGTTTGGGGGCCTGACCCCTCTTTCTTCATACACTACACTTCAGATTGCATACATTTTGGAAGAGCTAGAAATATCCCGTCTTGCCTTTGGATCCCTCCAGGAAGATTTTAATCTTCCACCATGGGTTTAGCCTAACACTTTGATATCCAAGGTGTTTTGTGGTCATTAACCTTTACTTAGATGGCTCAAATGGCTCTTTGTGTCACCCCATACTTCACTACCAAAATATTTCTCTTTCTCTCAGTGAGGTGTAAAACTTTCTCCTTCTTTCCCTCTTGCTGTTGGTAAATTAGTGTGCATGTGAGTGTTTTTCAAGGTGAAATATTTCTCTCAGCAGATTCTCTCTGAATCACCCTGCTCCTTAACAGTCATACTTAATGCCACCAGCTTGGTAGAATAAATGTACTGATTTAGATGAGGCAGAAGTATCTTATTTGTAAACACTACATTTGCGTGACTGAGCTTCAGTATCTCTTTCTGAGATACTGTACAGCAGGAAATCAGATTAGATAGTTTCCCTATGTGCACCAGGTTTTAAGTGTAAGAAACTTAATTCCTACAGGTATTGTTTTGTGTTCTGTTCTCAGATATCTCAGAAGCTGTTCTCAGATGTCATTCACATTCTGGGTAGTGCCTTCAGAGGTCCATAACCATAACTTGTTGTTTTGCTGTTTGGATTGCTTGTACAATGTAGTTTCTCATTTGCATGTAAAACTTAAATAGCAACATTGCATTATGTATTATTATCATTACTGGACTGCTTTGGTTTGGAGCATGACGAATAGGATGAGTTTGTTCAGACTTGAGCCAATGGTTTGGTAAAAGACATTGTCTAAATCCCCATTAAGAAGAATAAGTAACACTGTAAGGAAGTGTAAGCATTCAAGGCAGCGAGATGAATCTTCCACTCTTCCTCAGAAAAAAAAAAAAAAAGAAAATTGCTATAATTTTCCATTAACTTAAGGTAGAGAAGATACTGGATTATGAATACATACTGGGAATTTATGCAAATGACAGAGTTTTTCTTTTCACAGTTCAAAATGTTTTCTTTAATTTCAATAGCACTTGCTGTACCAAAAGGAATAGATTTTTAAGATACGCATGTCTGTAAATCTTATATATTATTTATGCTGCTATTATCATAAAATCTGCTTTGGTATGAATGCATATCCAGTTAAAGTATCTTAATTTTCATCACAAAACAGATCTATCTTTTTAAGGGCACTCACATTGTCTTTGGTAAGATCAACAACAGTGTTAATTTACTAACAGAAAACATGAGAAGAATTTCCATGAATATTAAGTAATACAAATCAATATGAATGTGTAATTAATTATTTATTCTAGAGAAAAGTAAACATGGTTTTAATTTCTTGAAATGTCTTTCAAGTTAATGAAGATGTAATTTTTCTATTGTGTTTATACGTATTGCTACTTATAGGGGGAGGACTACCAAAGCCCATCCCCAACCAGAAATTTCGTATTTTTATGTGCTTAAGATTACAAGAAAGAAATAGTTGAAGTTGTAGCCCTCCTTTCTATCAGTGAGATATAGTTCATGTAAAAAATAGAAAATTACAGGGGGAATTAATATAGTTGAATAATTTTGTTTGTAAGAAATGTTTTTCTGGAGGAAACTATTGTGAGGTTGGTCTATATACAGGAAGAGATAAAGATATTTTTTCTCATACTTTCCCAGTTTTTGTCTAAATAGAAGTTAGTATTGAATCTTGCTTCAGACTAAGAGCTTTTCAGCAAAGGAGTCATTACACAGATTCCAATCAGTCATCCCATTGTAAATCTGGATTGCCTCTATTGAACTCACCAGTGTAACTCTGGAATTACTGCAATGTAACTTGGCACATGCAGTATAACAAGATAAAAACCCCAGTGGCGTGATACTATATATATATATATATGCACATAAAAATCATAATTCTTTCTACAATGCATTTAGAAGGTCTATGTAAAATTCTTTGCAAAAGACTGTGCCAGAGAAACAGGTAAAATGATGTGCACAATGTTCCAAGCTATAACTGCAGGAGCTGATTTTTCTGCAGCTGGTCTTTGTATTTTCTGACTGCACAGTAGGCAGAAGTATAGACAGCTGGAGAATCACTTCAGGAACTGCAGGGTATAATCGAAAAGGTTCTCGTGTACAAACATTCTGTAAATCATTTACAATGGTTTAATTAGGTAAAATCACCAAAAAGGTAGTATTTAATTTTTTTTCATAAATCTCTTTCCAAACTTGAAATATTTGTTCCTGTCATCACTGAAGCTAAAAAATACTGAGATAGAAAAAAGATTTCATAATTATATTTATTTTTCAATAAAAGTACTTTTCCTCATTGATTCTTGTGTGTGCGTATATTCAAAATATACGTAGTTGCATGACAGTATATAAAATATTATTCACATGAATCAGGACAGTTGCAATTCACTGGAGAGGCAAAATGACAAGTGACTTATATGAGCTTACCCTTGGACTGCTCTTCTGTAAAGTTTTTCATATCATACCATATCTGACTTTATTTTAGTATATGAATGTCATGACTCAAAAAATCATATTGTGATAATAGTTTCTCTTAGTAAAAAAGCAAAAAGGTCCATGAACCCAGGTGCTCCACTTCCTGTTAATCACTTTTGTAAACAAAAAGAAGCTATATGAAAGGTCAGTTCAGACCCTACAATAGACCTTGCACATGTAAATATGACACACAAGAAATATATGAGTTTTTGTAAATACAATTTATTTTAGAAAACTATTATGGACTCTTTGTGTTTGGGAAAGGTCACTAACAACTAAGATAAAAAGACTCTCTTCCTTATGCAATTTGCCAGGACAGGATTTCCTCCTACCTTTGGGAATCCTGCCTAGAATTTGAGGGAGAGAAGATACCATAAATGCATGTACGTGAACATTCTGAGAAAAAAGAAGTGCACAACCATGGTGAAGTTAACTCTATCTACAGTGATATAAAGGTTTTTACTAATTCTCTAACTATAAAAATACATGAACTCCACTAGCCAAACTAAACCCACTCCACCAATAATAAACTCTAGAATATTTACTAAGCATTAAATATTAAAAAACATTCACATAGTCTTGAAATCTGCTGTTCATTACCTCCTGCCCTTGTGCCAAATGCAAATATGCACAATGTTCACTGGCTAGTTGCCAATATCCCAAACAACTACCCACTTGTTAAATTACATGTGACATTTTGAAACTGACAGACTTGTCTCTCCAGTCTGCTTTTATGAATCTGTCCAGTAAAATATGTATTAAATAAGAAAATATTGTATATTGTGTTCTAAACACAGTGCTCTTCATAATAGGGGATGGAGTACAAATGAAAGAAGTGAAAAAAAAAAAGTTTCTGTGTTGCTCATGAAGCTGATGGTACATTCCCAGCAAGGGAGATATAATCAGCACCTTATTTCATCAGCTTTGTTTAAAAGGAAAGATGTCTATTCCCTCAATTTATAGTGCATTTTTCCATCCTCATTGGCACGCATATCACTCTTCCATCTTAATTAAATACTTTGTATAAGCATTTAAGGATATAATCTACATTTATTACAAGGGTATGTGAGCTTGCCTTTAGTTAACATTCACTTCAAGGACTGTACCGATTAACCGAAACTGATGGAATCAGCTCTTGCATTTTCAAGAATTTTAGGTTTTTGAAAAAAAAAAGTCTATATCATAAGATTTCTTATACCCCTGACTGGTTTCTTAGTTTCCTCCTATTTGAAATTATTAGAATTTTGACAACAAGAGACAAAATTTGCAATTTAAAAAACAAGTTGTTTAGTTTTGTTTTCCCAAACTAGGAATAATTAAGATTTTGGGGCTGCTTAACAGTTTAAGACTATTATAAATAAATCACATTTTAAACTTACATAACGCTTTTGAGCAAAATGCAATGTTTTCAATAAATCAAGAGTAATTGCTTTGATCAAGCATTCTGTCTCTGATCATCATGATATCCTGGAAAAGCAAGCTAATGAGAGAAACAAAAACCTTCACTCCGATCACTGGCAGATGTTGAAGAAGTCTGCATCTGAACATTGTGTATCATGCTGCTTTTTCCTTAATGAACCTAAGCTTTGTTAGCCTAGATATAGTAAAACAGAAGGATATTTAAATGCATTGCATGCATATCAAGGCCGCGGAAAAACTTTGCAGTTGCTGAAGTTAAATGCAATGCAATTGATGCATCATGGAAGATATAAAGCTGGAAGTTAAATTAGTTATTGAACTACCTGTGGGCCGATACCATCTATTTAATTGTTACTGGACAGTAAGACTAACAATCACCTAAATCCTCATATCACACCAGAACTAGTTCAATATCTCAAGCATATAGATACTGTTGTCCTTGAAAACACTGTTAAGACAAAAAGCCTGGTTTTGGTGAAGAGGGCATTTTTTTTTTCCTCTTTTTTTCTGAATGGCAAATTAGCTGCAGAAGAGTGGTTGTACTGGCTTTGAAGAACCGGGATGTATCTGTCTCATGTCAGGAGATCACAGGAAAAGTTATGTCTTAAAATCGTGATGGTCCAGGTGGTCCATGTAAGCATGCTACGAAGCTGCCTCGTTAATATACACACCCAGTTTCACAAGGAGCCAACAACCTGTAAGTTAAAAATTTTGTTGGCTTTGCGTCCTTGTTTTGTGTGAATGCCTTGTTGCTATATTTTCCTATTTTTCCTTTTTTTAATGGCATGTGTATACAAACAAGATAGGGAAAAACCTAAAATTGGCCTAAGACTTGCCCCAGTGCACACTTGTTATCTTAAAGTGGCATGGCTTATTCCTTTTCTATTCATAGTGCGAATACCCTGCATACGGGTAATAACATAGTGAATAGTTAACGTACTGCATACCCACTTCCTAACTTGACAGTTCAAACTTGCTTATGTTAGTAAACTTGAGATAATATTGAAACTGGTGCGACAGTATGGTTTAATAATGCATTCCAAATTAGTTGTTGGCCATGTTTCCTGTGACAGATTCAGTGGCTCGCTTGCAAGCACTTTTAATAATGCATTCCAACACAGTTATCAGCCATGTTTTCTGTCACAGATACAATGGCTTAATTACAGTCACTTTTTAAAGCAACATTTTGTCTACATTTTTCACTCTGTGTAAAGGAGAGGGCAGTATGCTACTCTTCATCTTCAGAAAAAGAAAGCCGCTCACTGCATAAGTTCATGGATAACACACGAGTTACTACTGTGCCTTTCTCAAGTAGTTGCATTTTCACACTGTTTTATATCAGTAGTCTGCAGATTATTTTATTCTTCTTTAAAAGATACTGAGAAACATAAGCTTGCTTAACATACAGAAACAAGATAAACATCTTTTTGAAAATGCTGTGTCATGATGTGCTATTTCTTGCTGCAAGCAATTTCTGACTTAAAATGAATGATACTTGGGAGACAGTTTTTTTACTGTGTGCAAGGTGTTTTATTTCAAATAAATTCCTTTGTGACAAAACAAATGTATTTTAAAATCTTTCGTCACATAAAAGATTATGTCTGAATATTACCTGAGACAGATTCCAGCAAGGAACTGTCACAAATTACTAGAATCATAGAATGTCCTGAGTTGGAAGGAACCCACAAGGATGGAGTCGAACTCCTGTCCCTGCATAGGACAACCCCACAGTTCACACTATATGTCTGAGCGCGTTGTCCAGTCTCATCTTGAACGCTGCCAGACTTGGAGTTCTGACTACCTCCTTGGGAAGCCTGTTCCAGTGCTTCACCAGCCTCTGGGTGAAGAACCTTTTCCTCATGTCCAGCCTAAACCTCCCCTGGCACATCTTCCTGCCATTCCCTTGGGTTCTCTCATTGGTCGCTAAAGAGAAGAGTTCGGTGCCTACCCTTGCTTGTCCCATTGTGAGGAAGCTGTAGACCCTGATGAGGTCTCCCCTCAGTCTTTTCTTCTCCAGGCAGAACAAACCAAATGACTTAAGTCACTTCTCATATGGCTTCCTCTCCAAACCTTCACCAAATTCATAGCCCTCTTCTGGACACTCACGAGTAGCTCAATATCGTCTTTATACTGTGGTGCCCAGAAGTGCACACAGCGCTGCAGGTGAGGCCGCACCAGTGCAGAGCAGAGCAGGACAATCACCTCCCTCACCCAGCTGGCAATGCTGTGCTTGAAGCACCCCAGGACACGGATGGTCCTCTTGGCTGCCAGGGCACACGGTTGGCTTATGTTCAACTTGCTGTTGACCAGAACCCGCAGATATCTCTCCACAGAACTGCTTTCCAGCATCTCATCCCCCAGTCTGTACGTACAGCCAGAGCTGCCATGTCCAAGCTGCAAAATCTGGCACTTGCCCTTGTTGAACTTCATGTGGTTAGTGAATGCCCAGTTCTCTAATTTTTCCAGATCCCTCTGCAGGGTCTCTCTGCCCTCAAGAGTGTCAACAGCTCCTCTCAATTTTGTGTCATCCGCAAACTTACTAAGTATTCCCTCAAGTCCTGTGTCTGAGTCATTTATGAAGACATTGAAGAGTGCTGGCCCTAAGATGGGTCCCTGTGGAACCCCACTAATGGCTGGTCACCAGCCCAACATAAGCCCATTTACTAGAACCCTTTGAGCCCAGCCCATCAGCCAATTGCTCACCCACTGCACTATGTGTTTACCCAGCTGTATGCTGGACATCTTGTCCAGGAGGATATTGTGAGAGACGGTATCAAAGGCTTTACTGAAATCCAAAAAGATCATGTCGACAGGCTTCCCTTGGTCAGCTAGGTGGGTAACCTTGTCATAGAATGAAATTAAGTTTGTTAAGCAAGACTTTCCCCTCATGAACCTGTGCTGGCTGGAACCAATGACTGCATTGTTGTTCAGATGTTTTTCAATAACTCCCAGAACAATCTTCTCCATGATTTTGCCAGGCACAGAAGTGAAGCTGACAGGCCTGTAGTTGCCAGAGTCGTCCCTGTTGCCCTTCTTGTAGATTGGGACGTTTGCCAGCTTCCAGTCATCTGGGACCTCTCCAGATTCCAAAGAACATTGAAAAATCACAGAGAGAGGTCTGGCTATGATGTCAGCCAGCTCTTTAAGCACCCTTGGATGAATCCCATCAGGCCCCATTGACTTGTAGGGATCTAGCTGAAGTAGCAGATCCCGTACAAGTTCCGGTTTGATTGGGAGTTTATCGTTCTCACAGCCATGGTTTTCTAGCCTAGGGTTATGGGGGCCCCTAAGTCCATCATCAGAGTTGAAGACTGAGGTGAAGAACACATTAAATGTCTCAGCT
Organism: Caloenas nicobarica; assembly: GCF_036013445.1. NCBI lineage: Eukaryota > Metazoa > Chordata > Aves > Columbiformes > Columbidae > Caloenas > Caloenas nicobarica. The sequence continues at coordinate 101,332,355 of NC_088245.1, read as the reverse complement.
TTGTCTATGCCCTGTTAATAAGGTGACCATGCTCATCAAGTAATGGGCCAATGTTATTTCTAGGTTGCCTTTTGCCATTACTTTATTTTAAAAAGCCTTTTTTATTGTCCTTCACAGTACTGGGCAGCTTCAATTCTGATTGAGCTGGGGCAGCATGAATTTCCTCCCTACAGCATCTCTGTAGTCCTGCCATGTCGCCTGACCTTGCTTCCACTGACGCTGTAATTTCTTTTTTCACTCTATTTCAAGAAGAAGATCCCTGCTCAACCAAGCTGGCTTTTTGCCTCGTCTGCTAGATTTTCTGCAACCTTTCCTGGTTGGTTCCCTTAGTACCCACACCAAGAAGTTATCGTCCAGATGCTTTAGGAATCTTCTGGACCTCTTGGTGCCAGCTGTGTGATACTCCCCATTGACATCTGGCAAGTCCCCCATAAGGACAAGGGCAAATCATTTGCAGGCTTCACTTAGTTCCTTAAAGAATAACTCATCAGTGCCGTCATCCTGGCTGGGTGTCTTACAGTAGACACTCATGAAGACATTCGCTTTATTTGTCTGACCCTTAACCCTTACCCAGATGCTCTCAACTTTGCCATCACCAACTGCCAACTCCATGCAGCCCCTCCGCTATATACAGTGCCACCCCCTCAGCCTCTCCTACCCTGCCTATCCCTTATGAATAGCCTGGAGCCATCCATCATGGCACACCAATCACAGGATTCATCCTACCAGGTTTCACTAATGCCAATTATATTGTTCCTCATGCTGCGCGCATTAGCGTAGAAGCACTTCAAGCATGGTTGATTGTGCCCTTCACCTTATGGCGCAGTCTGAGGAATGTCGCTGCCAAGCTCCTCCTCAAGCTTTGGTGTGCCATCCCACTGCTCATCACTGACCTGCCTGCTACCGCCCCCTTCCCCCTTCCAATCTAGTTTAAAGCCCTATCAATCAGCCTTGCTAGCCCCTGAGCAAACATTGGTTTCCCCTTATGTGAGAGGTACATTCCTTCAGGTGTTAAGAGACCTGGCGAAGGACTGACTTTCCCATGGTCAAAAAACCCGAAGTTCCATCTATGACACCAGTCGCTTAGCCACATGTTGATTGGCTGGGCCTGCCTGTTCCATTCTGTATTCCTGCCTGCTACTGAGAGGATGGAATTAAAAACCACTTGAGCACCTGAGCCATTGACCAACCACCCCAAAGCTCTGAAATCCCTTTTGATTTGCTTAATACCACTTTTTCCTATTTCTTCCCTGCCAACTTTAAAAACCAGTAGCTGGTAATAGTCAGAGGACCTTACCAGCTTGAAGAGTTGTTCAGCCACATCACTCACCCTGGCCCCATGGAGGCAGCAGACTTCCCTGTGGGTTGGGTCACGTCAGGATATCGGGCCCTCTGTTCCCTTCAGAAGGGAGTCACCTATGGCAATTACCTTTCTTTTTCCCTTCACATGTGAGGTTTTAATGGGTTTGCTGGGTTTCATGTGGGGCGTGGGTTGCTTAGAGGACCCCTGCTTCACAGAAGGGTCCTCATCAGCATCATCTCCTTGCCCATCCCAGTTCCAGGGCCTCATACCTGTTGTATACAGGCACCTGGAAAGGTGGGGCAGGCTGAGGGTGTGTTTGCCTGCTGCCCAGACTGGTAACCTGTTTCCATTCTCTCCCATCTTCTGGGTCGCCCCTTGCAGCCTGGTGGCGGGAGGGTAGGGGGTCCTTTGTATCTCGTGCCATGGTTGGTTTCTGCTCATGCACCAAGGATGGTAAACTGTGAGCCCACCAGTCAATCTCCTTTTCAGATTCTCTGATGCTCCTCAGCCTGGACACCTCCTCTCAAAGCTCTGTCACCAGGCTGAGCAGCTCCTTCTTTTGGGCACATCGCCCACAGGTGAGCTCGCTGCTACTGTCAGTCTCTGAGCAGAAACTCGGGCACACTCTGCAGCCTGGGACCTGGACAGCTGCATCTTCCCTCCCAAGCTCAGTTTGGGTGGCTGCATCAGTTCTTGCAGCCAGAGAGACCGTGAAGGACACTGAAGGCACTTCTCTTCTCCAGGTGGATACCACGCCTCCTGCTGTACTTAGCTCCTTGCTGGCTAGTCGTAGCCTCTGTTTTAAGTGACAGGGTCCTCCCTGCTCGCCCTTGCCACTCGCCATTCCATGCAAACTGCTGTGCTAACTGCCTCGGCCCTGTTTGCTGCGCTTCTGGTTGCCCGCGCTCCCTAGAGGCCACCTAAATCTCCTGCCAACACCCCTCCCCCTTCCCGCCCCAGCCCCCCGCCGCCACATCAGCCTCTCTTGCAAGATCAGCCGGTTTCCAGGCGGTCCTCTGCCCATCCCTAGATTTGCCTGGTGCGCGGTCTGCCCCTCTTCTCTCTTTGATCCGTGCTCTGCAGCAGAACCTGCCATAACTGCCGCTGTGCTCCTCGCTCGGCTTGTTGCTGACTGAGCTGCTACCATCACCGGTTGGATACAGTGAAGTGAAGTGAAGTGAAGTGAGGTGAAGTGAAGTGAAGTGAGGTGAAGTGAAGTGAAGTGAGGTGAAGTGAAGTGAAGCGAAGTGATCCTCTGGCTTCAAATATAAATTCTAACTTTGCCACATGTAAGTTTTCTTGGAATATGACTATACCTGAAAAAAAAAATGGCTTTGACAAGTCTGATCTTTTACCAGTATTTTAATCTATATAATTCTCAAGAGAAGTACAAATGGTTCAGAATGGTTGAAAAATTGGGTAGGCAAACTAAAAAATATAAAGCATAAAGTATAATGGGTTTTTTCTTGCTAGTGACCGATGGAGTGTGAGTGGGTGATTTTCTGCAAACAGCTGTGCTTGTAGAGAGACACACAATCATGGACCTCTCCATCATCTTCTTCATTGAAAGGAGAACCCAAGGGAGGGCAGGGAAGAGTGTCCCCATTTTCTGTGCCTTTCTGTACTCTAGTGACTGCTGTCTACCATAACAGTGTAAGTAAGAATTTAGTGAAAGGATATGTGTACAGTTAGCTGTTGCTCAGAGAGAAACATATTTTTTTAAATGATGTTATTACAAAAAAATAGTCCAGTTATATGGCAGCCTGAAGGTCCACACTCAGATTTTCTTTCTTCTTAGCAATGGTTGAATGTCATGAGTTGACTGTTTTTGCTGTCTAAGCTAGCATTCAGTCCATTCAAACTTCAAATAGCTCCATGTAGAAGATTATACTCTGGACATAATCGTAACAGGACAATGAACTTGGATAAATTTACAGATCAGCCAAGTCAAAGATCAAGTAGAGATAAGAATCTGGAGAGCTGTGAAATTTTCTGAATGTTAGGAATATTAGTATTATTATTATTTTTTCTCAAAAACCCCATTCTTTTAATTGTTGCTATCAGTAATTTAATGAACAAGCATGATGAAGTATAAGCAAGGGTTGAATTTTCATAGCTTCTTTTGACATACTTTTTGCGTTTGACAAATTGTATGTATGGGTATGTGAGTGTGTGCTGAAAGGGACAAACTAAAAATGCTAACATTGCAACTATAACCCACATACTGTTTTATTTCTCCTCATTAAGTTTATAATTAAAAATGGTTCAGTTCCAGTTCCAGTACAGAATAGATATTTTTAATGATGAATGAATGAATTTATGAAAAAAATGTAAAAGGGAGATTTATCTTACATAAAAGGGAGATTTAACTTTTATAGTGTAGTGTTATTTCAGTCTTTTTTTTTTTCCCCTGAAATATTGCAAAACCTCATGATTGTTGAACGTTGTAAATGAAATTATTGTTTTCTGACAAATTCTGTAGGAGTCATTTAGCCTACAACTTTAAATAACTACATTAACTTATTTGCTACATGCACTAGCTACTGCTACGCAGTGACAAGTTTTGATTTAGATGGTGTTTTCTTTTTCCTTATTGATAAGCATTTTTTCCATTGGGCATCTTCTTTTCCACAATAAAATAATCTCCAGTGTAATGAATTCTTGGTCTCCCTCAGCTAAAAATCTGCATTTTTGAGCCTGATCCAAAAAGAAGTTAAATCAATGAAAATCTTCCCATTTGTTTCAGAGGGCTTTGAGTCAAGCTTTTAGTTAAGCAGCTGGTTGGTACTTCTAAGCAGTATAAATCACTCTTCTGGATGATATACATTTTTCTGTACTGTACAGCTACTCTATGCAAATTTTGAGTTTAATAACAACATGCCTCTTTACAGGTGACATTCTCCAATTTCATCATGTATACCTGATCTGAATATAACTTGTAAAAGAGATAATTGTTAAATGCAGTAACTAATTCGACTGAAGTAAAAAACAACCTGTCAAACTAGAAAAGCTAAATAATACTGTTTCTAGGAATCGACTAACACTGGTGACATTGTCATCTATTCCTGTAAAAAGCTGTGATGAGAATGAAATATCTCAAATACAAATTCAGATGATTCATGTCAAATGCAGCCTTTAAAATATTGTCAGGACAAATGAAAAACGTAATGTCATTTGCAGCCAAATCCGCATAGTTCTGCCATTAGAAACACAGTTGAGGCTATAAATAGCTACTTTTACACAAAGCCAATACTATATGTGAAGCAGACAATTTTAGTTTTCTCCCATCAAAAATAGTCCTTACATACAGTACATCAGGCAGAAATTTTAAAATGTGACAGGAATACACTTGAAAGGGTAACAATACCTCCATTATTGAAAAGATATTGTAGCAAGAGAACATTATGTTATCATGTTGCTAATAACACTGTTCTCAAAATGATGTGCTATTCTGAATGATCTTAAATGAGACAGACTATTAGTTTAATGTTCCATGGGGAAACAGTACACTGGCAAGCACAAAAATTTGGTCACTTTAGCGTAGTATTACTCTCCTGAAATAGGGGAATGGTTGAGTCATAGATTGTGCATATGGCCTCATTCTGATGTACTGCTGCACAGACACTGTATTTCTTCCCTTCTGCTCTTCCCATTTCTTTACTATCCTCTTCAAGCTTTTGGCATGAAACTGCATAGCTCTTAGAAAATGCACTGCCTATATTGCAAGTTTTAGTCTTTTTTTGGATCAAAATACTTCACACATTATATACTATGCTCAGTATTAATCTCTTGCACTCACTGAAATAAAACACTGTGATATTCTTAACAAATGTTTGCAATTAAGAGGGCATGGAGAACATTGTTCTGTCCAGTACATTATGGTCTGGGCAATAAACTTTTCCTTTAATTGCATAATAGAGTTAAATATTCATTTTCTGTTAAAAATCAGCGACCAATGGAATTTTAACTTATAAAAGTGCTTCTGAAATTCTGAAAGACCTTGCAGGAGCTCTATTTTTTTTAACCTTCTCAGTGGGAAATAAAATCATTTAATTCAGCTGATTTAACAGTGAGGGTTTTTTGCTGTTTTACAAAGTTACTGGATGTTAGAAAAATGACTGTTAAGCCCATCCTGCAAAAGAGGGTTGAAATGTCAGTTCGGCTTGCAGCTAGGACGAGATTCCCTTCTCTATCTTGTACCTTGAAGGCAGAATCACACAGAGGATCACAGGATGGCTGAGGCTGGAAGCACTTCTGGAGATCTTCGAGTCCAAGTCTATGCTCAGAGCAGGATCAGATAAGGCAGGTCGCTCAGGGCTATGTCCAGTCAAGTTTCAACTATTGGAAAAAATGGAGGCTCCAGAACATCTCTGGGCAGACTGTTCTGGTGTTTGCCCATATTGGAGAAGTGTTGTCTTACAGTCAGACAGAATTTCCTGTGTTTTAGTTTGTGCTCATTGACTGTCATCCTATCACTCAGCACGAAAGAGAAGACCCTGGCTCCATCTTCCATACTCCCCCAACAGGGCATTTATACTGACGGATGAGATTCTCCTGAGCCTTCTCTTCTCCAAACTGAACAGTCCCAGCTCTCTCAGCCTCTCCTTATATGTCATATGGTCCAGTCTTTTAGTCATCAACATGCTATAGGAAGGGTTGTTTCTTATGGTATTTCTACATAGTATCACCATAAAGTCTGGCACACAAATGAGAAAGGGTCAGCCAGTGAAACAATATTTCACCAATGTCAGAACCAGTCCTGAAATGGCTGAAGTATCACTTTATTTCTGTTGTTGAAAAGTAACCTATTTCCAGACCCATATTAATTCTTGTATGACCTACTTTCAGCAGCAGCTCTGATTTCAGCAACAGAAGATTTGGATCTATGCATAGCTCATACTGCAACTTAGTTAAGTGCCAGCTTCTCATAATCACACACAACACAAGCAGCAAAATGAAATGTGATTGTTGTGGTCCTTTAGTGTATTCACACCAACACATATTTTTTCCTTCTTGTCCATAGCTAAAGCTTTGACTCTTCTGAGTCACTGGGAAAACTGAACTAGCTAGACATAATTATTGAAATAGCTCCTAGGAAAAAAAAAAAAAACAAACGGAATTCAAATATATGGCCATAAAAAAGTTGAAAATAACTGAAATCTCAAGAAGTGAAGTCTATGCCACATGGATTGGGAAGTATTAACAATTTTTTAAAAAATTGTTTTGGTTAGATGAATAGAAAACTGACTTATTTTGGTGGCAGTTTTCAAACTCAACTTTGTGAGGACTTCTTGGTTTTGATTTTCTGTTCTGTTCCCTGTTTGTTATAGCAAGGTAAAAGAACTTTGCGCAGATGGGGGAATTCACTAGAAACTTTGTAAATGCTTTCTGAGAGCATTCTTCCATCTGTTTCTATTTTCTTCTACACAGTGACTTTGTTCACTCTCTTTAAAGGGTAGCCAAATAAGAAGGAACAAATTTTTGGATCTGTTCTTAGAAGGAGAATTTTTTTTCTTTGGTCCAAATCCCAAATCTGCATATTCACTCCTCAGCAGCTGCAAAAAATGACATCACTTGGGCATCAGTATTTTTACTTTTTTAAAATAAAAAATACTTTATGAAATCTTTTCTCTTACTTCTTTCCTACACTGATAAAATATATGTTCAGAAAAATATTGATCATGCTGCTGAAACATATTGTACTTAAAGAAGTCACATGGAGCACGGTTGTCCTGTGAACTTTTTCCTTGAACTTTTGTTTTCATGCTGTGTACATGGATATGGCCACTGAATATACTTCTAATATTAATTAAAATCTATAAAATTACTAAAGAACTTACCATACCACTTCAGTATGGTTTGTTGGAAAGTGCAACTGTACATTGTAGGTTGCATATACAACACTTTCCTAAAAGTAGTAAAGAAAATAACTGTTTAGGTGGCTTAAAACTACATTCATCTTGTATTTGATGGAAATTTCCAAAATGAAGCTAAAACAATCCATGAAATAATTCAGAAATTTGTTCTTCAGAGCCTTTGGGTACTTCTGGAGAGTGAGTTTTAGTATAGATTGTTTTCATAATTTAACATTAGCTCAAATACTTTACATGAAGTGATACAATACTATTGGGGAAAAAAATAGGTAACTTCTTAATTTCCTACTGCTATGACTCATGGTGTATATCTATATACAGTATCATGTATCCTAGAATGAACAGGTGCTATTCTGTTCTCATGATTTCATCACTACATAGAGAAAAACCTGACATATATAAAACAACAAAACACTGCAAATGTGAATATTATTTGGTTTTTGGTGTGTGTTTGTTTGTTTGTTTCAATGCAACTGATGCATTTGCTGCTATTTTTAAGACTGAGTCTACAGGATAGTTTAAAAAGTTAAAGTCCATTATACTTAATAAAGTGTGTGAATTTACAGGTTTTCTATAAAGTCAGTCAGGGGCAGTGAAGGTTATACAGTATAATAACCTAACAAATATTCTAGATAGACCTCTTCTTATGGCTTAATGTGATATCTAGCACTACAATCTAAGATTAAGAATACTAAAAAAACCCCAAAAGATGTTAAATAAAAGGCAGAAAGTGTCTGAAAATGCAATATATTCTGTAAACTACTAGAAGAGCGAGAGACATTATTTTTTGTGTGTAAAAGTACATCATCTGGCACAGTGTGTGGTTATGTGGGTCATTTTACCCTTTCATCATGTGAATATTTAAACACACAATGTCCTTTAATACTCGGAAATCAACATCTGTATTTTGTGAGGAGATAGTTACTGAATACTAGATTTATAATGGCATAACCTATCTGTAGCCTTGACTTGCTGAATTATTCTTTGTTTAGGTAATGTTATGGTAGGCTAGAGAAACCATAAGTGTGGCGATTAAACAGATAATTTTTTTAATGGAAAAATTATTAGAAACTGGTATGTTGGGTTTGTGTGATAAGGTTTTGGTAGCAGGGCGTGTTACAATGGTGGTTTCTGTGAGAAAATTCTGGAAGCTTCCTTGATGTCTGATAGAGCCAGTTCCAGCCAGCTCCAAGACAGACCTGCTGCTGGTGAGATTTGAGCCCATCAGCGATGGTGGTAGCACCTCTGGGATAACATATTTAAGAAGGGGAATAAACTGCTGTGCAACAGCAGATCGAAAGAAGAGTGAGAATTTTTGAGACAAACAGCTCTGCAGACGTCAAAATCAGTAAAGAAGCAGGGCGGGGACATGCTTTAGGCAGCGGAGCAGAGATGTCCCTGCAGGCTGTGGTGAGGACCATGGTGAGGCAGGTTGTTCTCCTGCAGCCCGTGGGCGTCCCTTGTGGAGCAGATACCCACCTGCAGCCTGTGGAGAACCCCATGCCAGAGCAGGTGGATGCCCAAAAGGACGCCCACACTGGAGCAGGCTCCTGGCAGGACCTATCAACCTGTGGAGAGAGCCCATGCTGGATCAGCTTTTCTGGAAGGACCTTTGGCCCCATGGGGGACCCACACTGGAGCAGTCTGTTCCTGCAGGGCTGCACTCCATGGAAGGGCCCTGCACTGGAGCATTTTGTGAAGAACTGCAGCCCGTGGGAAGGACTCATGCTGGAGATGTTGATGGAGAACCGTCTCTTGTGAGTGGAACCCTACACTGGAGCAGGGGAAGAGCATGAGGAGGAGGGAGCAACAAAGACAACGTGTGATGAATGGACCGCAAACCCCATTCCCTCTTCCCCGTGCTGCTCAGGGAGAGAAGGTAAAGAAGTTGCAAGAAAAGCTGAGTCCAGCAAGACAGGAGGGGTGGGGGGAAGCTGTTTTAAGATTTGTTTTTATTTCCTATTGTTATGGAAAAATCAACACCCTCAGACAAAAATTTCCTTTTAGAATTATTACATGGAATGCTATAATCATTCTTTGTACCTTGCTTGTGGAGCTCTATTATAGTGAAATCAATGAATATACAGCACAAAATTATCTTAAATGATAATTAAGACATCATCGTTAGAGTTGTGTGGGATTTCAGTATGTACTGGAATTGGTACATTCTGGATGTATTAAAAATGTGGGTGCGATTACAGCTCTGAGTGTTAACTTAGCAATGGACATATATATATACATATGTCCATTGTCCATATATATATATGTGTGTATGTAGGTAATGCAACGTCTATCCTGAACAACAGTTCAGAAATTTTACACCTGTCTGGCTTACCATTCCAGCTCTCCCTAGCAACACACCAACTCTTTGCAGTAACAATCCATCTGTCTGTGTTAACAATCCAACTGTTCACAAGAAAACCCAAAATCTTTCCAGGATCTATCAGTCTTGGTATCCTGCCAAGCTACTTTCCTGTCCCTGTTAAAATGACACAGGTTCTTATGCAACAAACTACTGGGCCAAAACCCGTTGTGGTTCACTGGTCTTCAGACAATTATGTAGCTCAAATTTCACTTACAAAAATTAGACAACTAAAAAGGACAGAGGAAAACTAATTAAAGTTCAGTTCTTTTGCCAGATCAAACAGAATAATATTTTTCAGAAAGCGCATGCTCTTACAACGCCTTCAATATTGGGCACATCTCCATATGGGAGTACAATGCATAACTTTAAACTGAAATTGAAAGGAAGATAATTTTCTGCAATCACAGAGCACATTTTACACTAGAAAATATGCTGTATTTCTTTGGGTGAGTGCTGACTACTTCATATATATTGCAAAATTCTAAATGTAATTATCTGTATTCATTTCTTTCTCTAATGCTATGAAAATAACCATTTATGCATGTCATTTACCCTATTTTTCCAGTCTTATTTGTTCTGTCTTTAAGCTCCAGTGACTCTGTAGTTCCCTGTGTCATCTATCTCACAAGACAGGATCACAGAATAATTCCAATGTATATCTTTGTTTTCTATGGTCCCAATAGGATAAATGAGGCTGGCAGGGACCTCAGGAGATCTCTAGGCCATCCTGCTGCCCAAAGCAGGGACAGCTATGTGGTGAGACCAGGCTGTTCACAGCTTGGTCCAGTTGTGACTTCAAATCCTCCAAGCACAGAGATAGCACCTCTTTCAGAGTAAGCAGCTCTACTAGCTCACTGTCCTCATGAGGAAAAAGTTTCCTTTTGTATCCAGGCTGAAACTCTCTTGTCCCAATGTACACCTGTTGCTTCTTGCCCTCCCTCCTTGAACTTTAGTGAAGAGCCTGTCTCCATCTCCTTGACAACCCTTGTGTTGGCTGTGGGGTCTATTAGGTGCACTGAAGCTGTCCCTTCTCCAGGCTGACCCAGCCCAGCTCGTCCAATGTGTTCTCAGTGTCTTGCCCAGTGTCTGCTCCAGCCCCCACCACCTCAGAGGTCCCCTGCTGAGGTCCCTCCAGTTTGTCCATGTCTTTCCTGTCAGAAGAAAAAAGGGAAAACCTTGGATGCAGTATCGAGATGTTATCTGATGAGCACTGCACAGAGGGGGTCGAACCTTTCCCTCATTCTACAGGCTATGCCATTGTTCATACAGCCCAGGAGGTTGTTGACTGCCTTTACTGCCAGCACACACCATGGGCTCATGTTCATCTTGCTGCCCACCTTCACCTCAGGACCTTTTCTGCAGAGCTGCCTCATGGCTTCTCCATCCTCAGACAGTGTGGATGCAGGGGTGATTTTTTCCCTATAATGTAAAAAGTTTCTTGGGATTTGGAAAGCTTGGCATTTGACTCTGCTGAATGTCATAATGTTCCCAGTGGTCCATCTCTTCAGCCTTTTTGGAGCTTTGTCCTTGAGTGTATTGACTGGTACCCCTAATTTGACTTCATCTGCAAAGTTGATGAGAACGTGCTCTGTCATCTCTTGCTCATCATTGATAGAGATGTTAAAGAGGAAAGGTCCTAGTGCAGACCCCTGTGATAGTTCACTTGTCACAGGCATCCAGGTAAAGTATGACCCACTAACCACCTTCTGAGACCCACCATCCAAATATATTTGATCCATCTGGTTTCCTACCCATCCAGACTGTATCATCCCAACTTCAATGTTATGGATGACTGTGTCAGAATCTTGCTAAAATCTATGAAAATAATATCCACTACTGTCCCTATATCCATAAATCTAGTCATTTTATCATAGAAGACGATCAGGTTGGTTAAGCAAAGTTTACTTATGGTAAATCTGTGCAGGTGATTTCCAATCACGTGTTCATGTGCACAGAAATGTGTTCCAAGAAGACTCATTCTATGATTTTCCCAGGAACTGAAATGACGCTGACCATCCTGTAGTTCCTGGGGTTGACCTTTTGGCCTTTTTTGAAGAAGGCTGTGACAGTTACCTTTCTCCGGTCAACAGAGATCTCCTTTTCCTTCTCAAAGTCTATGAAAAGAAACTAAAACCGAACTGATATTTTTAATTCTTTTCAAAGCTTGTACATTTTCCATTAGGTACATATTTTATTTTGTTGAATAATAATGGACACATTGAAATTATGCACATCTTCTGCAGATGGCTTAACATTTGATTTCAGCTGAAGTTATATGCGTTTTCATGGTACGTAAATTCTTCCAGATATAAATTACTGATATAAAATTTCTGGCTAAAGAATATATCTTGGAAATCTTCAAGAGGGTTATTGTGTTGGCTCGCTCTCAAGTGTAAGACGTCAGTGTGTCGTGGTTTGATTGCGGGGTGACAATAAAACCGTGGCAGATGTATTGTTAACCTCCTCTCCTCCCCCTTTCCCCTTCAGCCCCTCCCTCTTCCCCCTTCCCACTAAGGACAGGTGATTGGGAGGGAAAGAAGGACAGAGAGAAGAGAGTTGGAAAAAATTAAAAATGTTTTACTAATGCTACTAATAGAAAGAGAGAAAATAATACAAAATATACAAAACCAATCTCGAAAGTCCCGGCAACTGCTCCAGCAGATGTAGGGCCGGCACCCGAAGTCCTGGACTGGACTCTGCAGCCAACTGGAGCTGGATTCAGTCTGTCACTAGGCCTCAGTTTGCAGGGACAACTCGCAAGGTCCTCTCCCAATGTCGGCTATAAGGAAAAGCGATGAGATCCTCATGATCCCCCACTTTTATATAAAGCATGATGTGAATGGGATGGAATACTTTAGTTGGTCAATTTTTCAGTTCACCTCCTGCTTGCACATCTCGTGGGATGCATCATTATCAATGACCTTGCATTCCATTGCTATGTCTACCAAAACATGTACCTAACTTTCAGGAAAACTGCAGTTGGTAAGAAGACCTTAGCTGACAGGGAAATTCACTAAAAGAGAAACTTGTTTTTAACAAAACCAGGACACAGTGGAAATTAGAGATGTAAGGACATTAAAATGTGAAAAACAACTTAGTTAACTGAGGAATTCTTGAACAATTTTAAATTAACTTACTCTTCAAAGAAAATTAAAGTAGTGTTTCAAGCAAACAGTCTAAAGATTATTCATATTAGTTAATAGTGTAGGCTTGAGTATGCAAATTTGCTAATTACATTTAGAAAACTGTAGTAATTAAGTAGGTTTCCTGAGAGTTTAGAAACCATGTTAAATGGTTTCTATTGCTGTCTTAACTTCAACCCATCTAATGTTCAGGTAATTCGTATTCTTTAGGTTACCAGTCTTTTTAAAAAAGTTTGACACCTTATTTATTTCAAATAACTAAAGTTGTGGAAAGAAAAGCCAACACAGCATATAATAATGTTACTTCCCTGCCTAGTCCATTGTACGTAACTTGTCTTTTAGATCAGCCCATAAATAGATGTCTGGATGATTTTTAAATCCCATTCACCTGTACAAGAAGATGCTTTGCACTTCTTTTTTGTTAAACAGAAAACTTTATTTAGTCTCTCTTTTGTTGATATTGTCAATATCCAGTGATTAGAGTTCCTACCTTATGGTCTCATGCTCAAAAACCTCTGTAGCTGAGAAATTAAAGTGGGAGTGGGTTCATGTCTCCAGCATGAATTTTTGAGGTGCCTATGGAGAACACTGTCAACACAGAAAAGCTCTAATATAAGATTTTCCACTCATGCTGCTGAACAGTATTAATAAGTGAGTTTTGTGCTTTATTTTACTTTATTGATGCATGAAAAACACTTTTATTTTTGCTTATGGCACAAGCAGCAGATATTATTGGTCCTACTGTCTTTTAAAAATAGCCCTTTCCTTGTAAAATCTTCTGTGAAAATTGGGTCGACTTTATTTTTGATATCCAAATCATCACTGAGATGCTGGGGATAATATGCTTCTTGTCTAATATGCTTCTTGTCCTTTATGCAAGTTGTTCTGTACACACACATGTACTTATTTGTATTTCTGTACTTTTTTCCAGCATGTCCCTAAGAAGAATTAGTATGCTAAAAAAATTGATTATACAGAACATGTAGTGGGTTAAAATATAATTTGAATGCAAAGAAGAGCAACACTGAATCTGACTAAACTAATCAAATGATTATGAATATCATAAGTAAGTCCCTAGACATTCTTGGCATTTTATTAGTTAGGAAGATTTCAGTCCAGAGAGGTAATCCAATAGTCCTGGTCAGTACATTCCAGCTCTCAAAGGATGTCCTTATTCAGATGAGTTGCCCTGTACATCCTGAATAATTAGATTGTACATGGGTGGCTTGAACTTCATTGCTTGGTGCAAAGAGCTGACTCACATCTCTTCAGGTCATGTGAACTTGAGATCTGTAATGTAATGGAGGATAAGCTTTGTGCAAAATTGACATGCCAGGCTAACAACAAGGGGTTTGTAGGGGTGAGAGGGTTGAACAGATGAAAGCACTGCTATATTATAGACTCACACTTTAAACATAATTTGGAGATAGAATTTCACCTTTTCAGCTCTTCCCTACATTCAGTCACAAAGCACAATTGCTCAGGCTTTATACATGCCATGACTTTGGCCCTGCAGTCATAAGCAGAGATGTCACAGTTAGTTGATCTAAAATGCATATCGGCACCAGGCATAACTTCAGAAAATGATTAAAACCAAGTAGAACTAAACACTGAGTATTCAGAAGTTGGCTGCCATGTTAAATTTATGAGATAAAATGTGTTACAGAGTCTCATGGGAAGCAAATGGAGGAAGCAGCTGTAGATCTAATACTGCAGACCTGTTCCCCTCCTCAGAACACTAGAGAAAGAAATAAAAAGCAGGAATGTTTAGTTTTCCATGTTCAGTTTGACAGGTGTTTATTCATTTTTTTTACAGTAATGAAAGAAGGAAAGTAATTCCATAGTTATATTTCCCTTTTCTTGCTTGCTTGCTTTCTTCCACAATGACAGAGGATGTTTTTAGTGTTTTGCATGCCCTTCTCAATTGTCGAAGGGTGAAGAATGTTATGGTTTTAAAAACTAGATAATGGGAGACAAGGAAAAGTGATATCGAAAGGCAAAGAAAGGTATGTTGAGGAAAAATAAGAGAGCCAGTGGCTAGAAATACAACCTGTTTTTATACTCTGAAGAAAACAAAAGCAGAATAGTTCTCCTACCACAGACAAATTTTAAGTGGGGAAGTATTTATAAAGATCCCAAGTTATACTACATTTCCTGTATGTGATCAGGCTATTTTCTATCTTTCTGATAAAATTAAAAATAAATGCTATAGTAATAGTGTTTTCTATTAATGAACATGCATATTTATTTGTTTTGTTTTATATTAGAAAAGGGTCTGGATGAAGAAAGATTTTCTATATGAGTTCCATTTCACGTCTTGTCTTTATAATCAAACTGACTTGCATTGTAGCATGAGATGGAACACAAATCAGTACTAGAGGAAAGAGGAAAAGGAGAAAATTGAGATGAAATTTCACAGGAAAGACTTATGAAATCAAGTAAAAGAGTTTGAGTGCTTTATATGAAAAAAATCTATTTTTTTTTAATCTTTGATTTCTACTTGTCTAACTAGATATATCTTGTGGAAAGTTCACCAAAATAAATGTTTGGTATATATTTTTAAAATTACAAAAACATTCCATATTATAATACATTATAATGTAAAAGAAACATCTTGAGCTTGAAAGTATGATGCAAATTACTACACTTAGCCTATAGCAAAACATTGTGCATCAAAGAGGTGTGCTAGCTGAGGCAATAGTCAATGTTTAAAAAGAAATAATGAATGCAGAAAATAAAGCTTGTGCTTTCATTTTCACAGCATGTAGAAACTCAGTTTTATCTGTGGAGTTGCCTTATTGTCCTTAAATCCAGACTAAACTTTAGTCTTTGATCATGGTATAGTTCATAAAACCATAGTCCACAACTCTGGCAGATCTGGAAAAACAAACCAGAAGCAGTCAGAAGTTGTCATTTTAATATATTCAAATGGATATAGTGGCCTCACTTCTGAAATGATACATTTGTATAAAAATTAGAAGATTTCCTAGAAGAATCACAAAATCACACACTGGTTCAGGTTGGAAGGGATCTTTGGAGGTCATCTGGTCCAACCCCCCTACGCAAGCAAGGACACCTAGAGCTGATTACCCAAGACCATGCCCAGATGTCTTTTGAATATCTCAAGGAGGGACTTCATAACCTCTCAGGGCAACCTGCACCAGTGTTCAGTCACCATGACAGTAGAAAGATTTTCTTACGTGCAGACAGAACCTTCTGTGTTTCAGTTTGCGCCCATTGCCTCTGGTCCTGCCACTGAGCACCACTAAAAAAATCCTGACTCTGTCCTCTTTGCATCCTTCTTTCAGGCATTTATTTACATTGATGAAATTCCCCCTGAGCTTTTTCTTGTCCAGACTGAACCGTTGCAGCTCATTCAGCCTTTCCTTGTAGGAGAGATGGTCCAGTCCCTTAATCATCTTTGTGGCCCTTAGTTGGATTTTATGCAGTATGTCCATGTCTCTCTGGTACCGAGGAGCCCAAAACTGGACACAATAATCCAAGGGTGGCATCACCAGTGCTGGGTGTAGGGGAAGGATCACCTCCCTTGACTTGCTGGCAGCACTTTGTCTAATGTAGCCCAGCATAAAGTTTCCCTTCTTTGCAGAAAGGGTAAATATCTAGCCCATGTTCAACTTGGTGTCCACCAAGACCCCCAGGTCCTTTTCTGCCAAGCTGCTTTCCAGCTGGGTTCATGGGGTTGTTTCTCCCCAGGTGTAGGGCTTCCCCTTGCTGATCTTCATGAGGTTCATGCCAGCCCATTTACATTCCTGAATGAGAACTCAGAGACTGCTGTAAAAACTATTGACTTGGATGGCTATCCCTGTCACCTGCGTTATTACAGAGATACCTCTGAATAATCTGTTACAGAAGCAGGACTGTTGAATTGTTGCACTACCTTCCATAGGTTAATTAGTTCTGATTAGAAGTAGACTCTGTTAGCTTTGCTGCATGTTTTTGCTAATGTGGCCATCCTACTTCAGAGTGCACTGTGTAGACATATCAGAATTCTCAGTGTTAGGTTATATTTCTGCACAATAAGTCTATCAATGTAGAGCAATATTATATGCAAATTACTGAAAAGATCAACACCTTCTTCTTGTGTTCACTCAGCTTTCATGCAGCTTTCTAACAATCACTTAAAATATCCAGTTACTTATCAATTGTAGGCAGCAGTTCAAGTACCTTTTTTTTTCTCCTCTTTTTTTTAAGGAAGGAACAAATAACTACTGTAATTTTCATGTTTTCTCTTATGTTGTGTATTTTGCATTTACAAACAGTTACAGAAAGCATCAACTATGATGCACACAAGCATCTGAAAATAAGCAGCTATTTAGATTTACGACTTGTAATGATTGTTTGGCTTAAGGAAATCTGATTCTTAAGGGTATGAAAAAGACTTTTGAAAGATTTGGTTCCTCATTTTTATGCCTAGATTTATCTAGTAAACATAAACATCTAATTATAAAAATCATCATGAGAAAACCTTAAAGGCCTTTAGTTCATTATAAAATTCTTCCTTTTATTATTATTTCCACAGTAACAAGAAACACTTTGGTTATGCACCATCTTTACTTACATCAATTTCCACAGTAACAAGAAACACTTTGGTTATGCACCATCTTTACTTACATCAACTAATATATTTCATAGTTTTGTTTACATGACTTGACCAGTATTTCTCGTTCAAACTTCGTGTTTTCAACTTTCTGTAACTGTTGTCTCAACTCAGGTCTTCATGAAATTAGATAACATCCATGATAACAATGGAACTGATAATTATGCAGATTTAACTCTAAACACAAACACGTGCAGCCTGTAACATTGGTCTTTTTTTAAAGAGAGATTGGTTCCTTTATTTATCACAACGAAATTAAGAAGTCCATGCCATTCTGGTTTTATTCCAGATATTTGACTTTTTTTTAAAAAAACATATTTAAAGTTAGTGAGATTTGATAGTCAAAACCTTCCACGGAAAAAAGCCCCACTATCAAGTGTGGATTTTAAGTTTATTTTTGTAATGTGGAAAAAAAAAATGACTTATTTGTTCTAGTCTTCCAAAGAATGCAGGTAGTAAAGATTCTTGACCCATGGCTGCAGTGAAAACTGTAAGGAATAATATTGCTGAAAAGTAATCAGGGCATTTGGGGGCTGGAAAGACTTATGAAACAAAAAGTATTGCAAATGAGCTCCTAGACACTGTCAAATTGTTGGAATGAGCTTTGCTTCAGCATTTCTCCTAAAAGCCTGCAAAGATGATGAGTGGAAAAAGCCTCTCTCCTTCACACCAAATGAGCTGTTTAGGAGAGAGCATTCAGTAGAATGTGTTTCTTGGTTATAGAATCATCCTTTTGCAAGCCTGAATGGTTTTTATATTCCTAATGAATTATAATTCACTGTCCTTCTCTTACAGCCTTTATTATAAACTCTTTCCATCTCCTCGCTTCCCAAATATGAAAAGGAAAAATTCTTTACTAAAAAAAAAAAAACCAAAACCTAACAAAATTCTGGAGCCAGCTGTTCTAATCCTTTTTCATATAAGAACTCTAACATGTTCTTCACTTAGGTAATCAAATACTCCTTCTCAAGTAATTTATTCTTAAAACTTTAAAAGCTCTTGTGTTTGATACGTTTCAACCTTTTTTCACATAGAAGAATTAGTGCTTTTAAACAAGTAAGCATTGGCTGTAGTCTCATATAGTTGATATTCTTTATTTGTTCTTCTTTGTATTAGAACTCCATGTTTTTGTGTGCTTAACATCCTAGGTAACTCTACCCTTTTAAAAGTAGTCTTCATTGAACAGAAATTTTCGGATAACCACTGTCTTCAGATAACCTCTACAAAACCAGCAGGAGAGTAGCCGTTACCTAAGGTGAACTTTTTGTTTTATTGCCACATACAGATAACTTATGACTGCTGAGTCGTAGATGGTTTTAAAGATAACTTAAAAGTCATAGATATGAAATATACAGTAGTAAATTGCTTAGCTACACTGCGTGTAAAATAGTTGTCTAGTTAAAGTACAATATTTTTCCTTTCTAGGCAATGGGATGATCCATGCTTTTATTCAAGTACCAGCTTTCCAAGTCAAATTTTGTAACCTGGTAGTTACAAGATATTGCATAACCTCCAAGGTATCAGCCTGTATTTAGGATGACTAATTTACTTTTTTTTCTTCAGTTAACATTCCTTCAGGAAAAGAAAAAAAAAAAAAAAAAGAGGAATGTAATTTTAGAGGCAAAGTTAATCTTTTATCGACCAAAATAACTATCTCCAATCCTCGCTATAAAGGCAAGGATATCTTTAAGGTTACAAGTAAAGGCTACAAAACTAGGTCAATGGTCTGAAGGCAAAAATAGGCAATATATTGCTGTGATGGATTGTTTTCTTTCGTAACACCACTTGTAAAAATGTAGTCCAGACTTGCCTACAGTCTTAGGCTGATATACACTTATCTGGTGATGCAAAGTAAATGTGAACCTGCACAGAAAGAAATAGTGTCAGAGTGAATTACATTTTGACAACTTTAGCCATAGCCAGCAGTTGCTTACTCCAGGCGTGGTTTCACTTAATTCAATAGACCTCATACCAGTAATATGTGTCTGCTTTCTGCTGGTGTGCTTCTTGTGCAAAGTAATCCCTAGTTAGAGTGAAAGCAGTTGATATCTGCTTCGCACAGGTGGGAACAACTGCACAACAAGAGAATCGGATCCTTAATAGACACATGTAAATGAAAACGTCCAAAGCAGTTTCCTGCAAGAAGGCATACCATAGGGTTTGTTTTCCCTCCTGTGAGTTGTGGCTCAAATTTTAACAAAGACTTGGTAAAATTGAATAAAGTATATCTAAGACTATGTAGTTTAAGGATTTTCTATTACAAATTTCAAAACCCAATACTGCTCATATCAGATACTTGGGTGACATGTCTACTTGTATTCTCTAAGTTACATGATGAAGACTACGGACAGGTAAATATTCAAAAAACTAGTGGAAAGCAGATAACTGAAGCTACCAGAAAACTTGGATTCAAATACAGGACTACTTGTTAGAAGATTTCTCTCAAACTTGTAGTGGGAAAAACTTTAAAAAATCACTGTAAGAAAAACTCTGTGATACTTCTATCTATTTAATGTTTAAGTTTCATGTGGCATAAATGTTTTAATACCTTTTCTCCTCTGTTTCTTACTTCATATAATTTATTAATAATATACTGCAAGTTTTACAAAACTAAATGCATCAGAGAGCAGGAACACAGGAGTACGGCACAGCATCCCAAGGGGATCTTGAATTAAACTCTGGGGGGCATTTCAAGACTCCCACATTCCCCTCTAGGAGGAAGATTTCTAAAGCAGTAGATGCAAAATGCACTGTAATTTTATTTTAAAACGTCGTCCTACAGTATTCATTTTAACAGAATATCTTGTATTTCCAACCCTGGGAACCCTGTCAAATTACACTGTAAACAACTGTGTTGTACCAACAGTCTTAAGAGGAAATCCTGTTTCTTGTCCCACATGAGCAACTCTATGAACAGTATTTTTCTGTTCTTGTTTAGATTCTGGAATGCAATATGAAAGCATGTTGGAGATAGTTACAAGTCATGATTAAGAGTATTCTGTGTGATTCCCTTAGAACTGCTTCAGATTATTACAGTACACAAATGAATGGTGCCATGGAGAAGATGAAGGATATTTTAATACTTCATTCCAAAGCAATATGCCCCTATAAGGGGCATAGGCAAATCTTCTAGCAGTGATGTATAACAAATATATATTTCAGTCTTTGCAGTTTATTAATATTGATATTTCAAGGTCAAAGTTCTTTCAAGTAGGGGCAAATCTTTTAAAATGCAAAGACAAAAATGGAAAGAAAAAATTGAATTGCAAACCTAAAAGGAAATTTCCAGCGCAGTGTACAGAAAATACACATGCAGTTACAATAAATAGTGAGAATTTTTTCTTTCAGTTTTCTGAGTAGAGTGAGAATTGACTCCATATCTGATTTTCTTAATGGATTGTTTAAAAAATATTGTCTTCATTGTGTTTCAAGAATATCTGCATGTTTACCATGTTAAAGGATATTTTTATGAGTTTTACGAAACTTGAAGAAAACTTATAAGTTCCCTAAAATGGCACATGGAGTTTAGGAATGCCTAAATGGTCTATCTACTTCCAATCAAGAGTTAGATCTTGTATCACCTGAGAGGAGTACCATGTTTCACTTTACATCTCGGCATTCATTTTTCTGACCTTCTCATCAAATATCATATAAAAATTACTTCTCTTGTCAGTGGAGATGAAGAACTGAGGCTTAATTCTGAAAGTGTTGAATCTCTTGAGAGGCACCTCTCTCTCTTTAGTGCCTATAGAGGGAGCCTGGCTGCCACATTTTTGAAATTTTGTAATTAGGTGAGATTAATCCCCAGTCTTCATGTGACAGTATGATATATGATCAGCGATACATTCCAAACAGTTAAGCAAGTAACTTCGAATCTCTGCCTCCTCATATGAGATGTATTATACAACATAAAAATAGGAGCTTTTCTTAAGAAGCACTGCATGTTATTAGGAAAAGAACAACACAAAAAGTATGTATAAGATTGTTATGAGGTGATGTTAAATGATCCATGAGTGGAGCACAGATCTAACCTATGTTTTACTTTGTAGTTTTCATTAGTGGTGATTAATGTAAAAGATAACACAATGAGAAAATTGTAGAGTAACAAGGTTTGAGGACAACTGCCATAGCCCATTATGCTAGAAATTTCAGATAAAAAGACTTTTTTTCAGACAAATGGGAAAATATTTTTTGTATTAGCAATAACAAGGAGATAAGTAATATCAGTATTGTTTGTCAAGAACAAACTATACCAAGTTAATTTAATTTCCTTTCATGACAAGGCAACACATCTTTTAGGCAGAGAAGAAACTGTTGTCACATATGTTGAATTTCAGATCTCTTCTGTGTTAAGCCTTATAAGAAAGTGAGAGGAGCAGAGAAGAGTTGCTGATCAGTCGTGATAAAACTGAAAGGATGTATTGAATGAGGCTACTCAAGGTTCTGGTTTGGATCTCATTTTTACTGGCTTTATCTCTGACTTGCTTTCTGTTGTACTAAATTTCTAGGAAAAGGCAGACTAGAAAGAATAGTACTAATGCTGGAGGACATGATTGCAGTGCAAAGAGATCTTGACAGATGTAAGAAAAAGACTGTAAACAAAGATTAAGAAGCAAGTCAATTAAAAATATATGGAAAAAATCCACATTTTTGTTCCCTGTAAATGCAGCTGAATGAACAACAGGCCAGACATCAGTTGTAGAACATTTGAACAGGTAAGGAACTGTTGATGGCAATGGTATTAGTTAGCCTAAAGATGTAAAGCTTGAAGGGAAACATGATAATAGTTTTTGGATATTCACAAAGTAACTACTTATTCTTGATATCTTCTGCCGCTATGGCAAAAATATGGATCCATTTGCAATGACAGCAACTCAAATTACATAGAAGAAGGAGAAGAAGTAGAAGAAGGAGAAGAAGTAGAAGAAGGAGAAGTAGAAGAAAAAGAAGAAGAAGAAGTATAAAAAGAAGAAGAAAAAGAAGAAGAAGAAGTATAAAAAGAAGAAGAAACAGAAGAATTAGAAGGAGAAGAAGAAAAAGAAGGAGGAGAAGATGACGACAAAGGAATACCTTTCCAAAGCTAAGGACAGTGCTGTCTCAGAATTTCACAGAACCTTAGCCAGGGCGAGGTGGACTCAATCACCTCTTAATTTTTTTTCTAAGCTTATGTGATGCCATGACTCTTTACTCCCAAAGTAGTACTTTGTGATATATATTTCTTGTTTCTTACAGCGAATATGGAGTTGTTCATCTTCCTAAAATGTAAAGCGCCTGGTGAAAGAAAGTCTTTAAATGTAGAAATATGCTAATGAAGTGATCTGCCCTCCTATCATCTTTTGTGTTGATGAAAGCTGGATCATTAAACCCAGAGAAGATACATCTTTTCTACTTCTTTACACTACTATTTCTATGGAAAGTCATGTTTTCTTTGCACTAGAAAGGAATATGTGATGACCTACAGCACCTCCTGCGAGGAACAAGAGTCCTTTTTTTGGCTCTATTTTAGAAAATACTATTTCTAAGGCAAATACAAATACATTTTTAAAAAAGAGAAAGATCAGGAAATCTTCCTTTGTTTGGACATAATCTTACCTGTAATTATGTTGGTAATGATTTAAAACTGACTTTGATAGCAGTACAATTAAGCTGTTTTTTTTTTTCTGAAGACAATTTAAAAGGGATAATGTGCAATTGACAACAACTCATCTTGTCGCAGAAGCACCATTAATAAATGCAAAGCCAAATCCATAGTCTCAAATCTGGCACAAGGTTGGCTGTTACAAGCATCTGCAATGCTTCTACTAGTTTAAAAGGAATCATACAAACATATCTTGGATTAGATTTTATTGCAAACTACAAAGAAGTTTCTTCTCTTTTAGGAAGCAAAGTCTTTATTATGAATGCTGTTTTCATACGTTCTCTATGGTTAAGCACAATACCTCCAGAACTGTATGGAAATATGACTTGTTTCAGAAACAGCTTCATAATGATTGCTATCCAGTGGTTTAAAATGTCTGTTAAGATATTGTTGCTCTCTCTTATAACTGTGAAAAGTCACTGCAAATTTTAGTTCTGATACATAGCTGCATCAAGTGTTCACAACCCTTTCTTAATTATAGTCCTGTGTTTCAATAAATTATTGGAATATAGAAAACTCATAAATAAGTCTATTTTACACTCTTTATAGTACACCTTCATAATTCCACGTAATCTGTTTTGTTCTTCCCTGTGTTTGAGGTGACCAGCTAATATGATTGACTAAAGAGAATAAAACATGGGATTGAAATATTTTGTGTGACCAAGCAGACCAAAGTTGCAAAGATGGTTAATATTTCTTCCTTGCTATGTCACAATAAGCCTCTAGAAAGCACGTTTCAAGGCATGGCCTGTCAGTTGGCAACCATGCAAATAAACATCTATGCAAATAAACATTCAGGTAAATAAACAACCATGCAAATAAACATTCAGGTACTAAAAAGAATAAAGCTCTTCTGTGATTTTATTCATCTTTGCATAATTTACATCTTGAAATAAATAGTTCAAGTTTATTGGTTGTGACTGGTAACTTCAATACAGAATGATGTTCAGAAAATGTCGGAATATTTAATCTTTAATTATTGAATTTAATAAGTTTAGTGACTTATGTAGAAAGGGTTATATTTTTTTTTGTCCTAAATCTGATGAGGGTGAGAAATTTAGGTCCTATCAATAGTTCATTTTTCTATTATACTTATGTTACTATACCTTAGTGATCATTAATGCTTATGTCCTGAAACAGTTCAAGTTGTATGACTGAAGTCCAGTAACCACAATACTCTTTTCTGCTGAATAAATAATGACACACATATATATATGAATATACGAATACATATATATGCTCTGCTACTAAAGGAAAGTAGACTTCTAAGTTAATTACAAACAGAACAACATGTTTGTTGCTATATTATGTTGCTGAGCATTTGGAACCTGGCCATGTGTACTCCAGTGGCTGTTTGAAAAGAAAACAGAATAAATTAATTTTATTCTGTCACTTCTTTGCTTTACATCAAAAGGTTAAAACCCCAGGGTCAAAGACTGTCTCTGTGGGATTTATTTATGCTGTTTCTTTATAAGACTTCGTGTTCTCTTTGTATTACTAAGAATAAAGAAGATTCTAAGATATATAAAAATATAGCAGAAATATATAGAAATGTAAAAGTAGATTATTTACTGGTAACTTAGCAGCAGAGAAGTTCTATGTACAGCATATTTCCAGGAAAACAAAACAAAACAAAACAAAACAACAAAAACAAACAACATCAACAACAACCACCAAAACAAAACAAAACAAAACTAAAACAACCACCAAAAAAACAATCATAGAAATCCACAACTGCAAGACTACAAATCTTGGGTATAAGCAGAGCTCAAAAGCTACAGCAGTGTTGAAAGCTAATCGAAACAATGCACAGTACTATCCTGGACGTTGATCTTGTGTATTTAATTGTATGTATTCTAAGTACTCCCAGAAAAGTCATTGATACTACTTGGACTGCTTGAAAATGTACATAAATCTTTAAAATAGCAGGGCTCAAAAATCAATATGGTATGTACCTAATCATTTTACATTAAGAAAATACTGGCATAAAAATATAAAGTACCTCATCTGTCAAAATCTGAGGCATCTATTTTCTTGATTAAAAATGACCACTTATAGGGCATGACTGCAGCAGAAAAAAGCCATCTCCTTCGTCACTAAGTAGCTGACAGATTTTAAAGTTTCCTTTACTATTTTTGTCTTGGTTAGTTTCCTTGACTATTTTAGAAAGTAGGAGGAAACAACAAGTCTTTCTTCTTTATGAAAGCAGTGACAGCTTCAACATTTTACAAAAACTGAGGGGACACAGCAATGCTTTGCTTTGGCTATGACAAGCTCAGAAACCCATTCTTTTTCTGAGGAAAGAAAATATAAAGAAATGTGACAGACACTTGGTAATGATAATCATTGAATGTCATCTGTCTTTTAAAAAGGAACTTTAAGTATAATTTAGGAAAACATCCTGGTTTCATTTTATTTTCTTCTTTTCTTTTCTTTTCTTTTCTTTTCTTTTCTTTTCTTTTCTTTTCTTTTCTTTTCTTTTCTTTTCTTTTCTTTTCTTTTCTTTTCTTTTCTTTTCTCTTCTCTTCTCTTCTCTTCTCTTCTCTTCTCTTCTTTTCTCTTCTTTTCTCTTCTTTTCTCTTCTTTTCTTTTCTTTTCTTTTCTTTTCTTTTCTTTTCTTTTCTTTTCTTTTCTTTTCTTTTCTTTTCTTTTCTTTTCTTTTCTTTTCTTTTCTTTTCTTTTCTTTTCTTTTCTTTTCTTTTCTCTTCTTTTCTTTTCTTTTCTCTTCTCTTCTCTTCCCTTCCCTTCCCTTCCCTTCCCTTCCCTTCCCTTCCCTTCCCTTCCCTTCTCTTCTCTTCTCTTCTTTTTCCTCTCCTCTCCTCTCCTCCCCTCTCCTCTCCCTGCCTCCTCTCCCCTCCCCTCCCCTCCTCTAATTTTAATTTTTTTGTATTTATTTTTAAATTTTTTAAATATATTTAATCTTTTTTAATATTAAGTTTATTTTAAGTCTATTTTAATATTAAGTTTAAGTTATCAGCAAGGACAAGGTTATGTTTGAGTTTTACAACAGTTTATCGTAATTGACTAAACTTGCTACAGTTCATTGCAATTGTTTAGGTATATAAAACTCTGAATATGCTGAATTGTGAATGATCTTCAGAGGTGTGTGGGGGGGTTATATGTCTCTAGGGATCAAACATCTCTAATTATTGAGTTCAAGCTCTGAAATGCTGTGTATTTCTACAAGAAAATTATGGTAAAGTATCAGCATTGCTATAGTGGAGCATGAATCCACCTCTCTATATCAAGGTCAAGTCTTCTATCTAATCAGATATTAACATATTCATTCAGATTGTCTTGAAACTCATTATGCCTTAGGGGCTGCAGGATAGGCTTAGTGACCCTTAATTATGGCCAGAGAGAGAGAAAGTCATTAATGAGATAGTGCCCTTTGGCTCATACACAGAGCAAAAGCAGAAGCTAAAAAACAACAACAAAAACAACAGCAGAGACCTCCGAGCCGTCCCAAATGCAATGAATTTGAACCCAACATTTATAATGTTTGGGAGTATATATCAATCTAATAAGACAGCTGTCCCACCCAAGTTCTTTTTTGTTCTGATTTTGTTTTTCTGAAGATCAAGGAAATGGTGTGATTTAAGGCAGCAGGGGAAAAGACATACTGTGGGGACCCCAGAGCAATGTTGAAAAGTAAGACAAAAAGCATATTTGGGCCATAAATATCTGCTGCATTCTAACAGAAATCAGGAGACCATTGGGTAGTCTATGGACTAATTATGAACAGAAGAATGTAAAGTGTTAAATATTATCCACAGTGTGAGGGAAAAGGGGATGAAAAATATAAAACACATGGTAATGTCATTATAAAATCAGCCAAGTTTTTGAGTTTGGGGCTTACCCAGATTGCTCCTCTTTAGAGGTTCTCACAATGTTTGCATTAGCAACCAGAAGACACCATAGTCTACGCATAAGTGGCCATTTGCCCTATTTCCAGAGTATTCTGGATTGTCAGGTGATGAAAGGACAGAAATCAGTTTAGATTATATAGGTATATTAACTCTGTTATTGTCTAATTGGTAGGAGTGTTGTTAAATCCAATATGCTGAAGTGGCAGTTATGACATAGTTATATTTTATGACAAGTTATATTTTATACCTTTATATACATGTTTATACGTATTTGTATACACGTGCACATGCATATGAGGAGACTTGTGTGTGAATATATATCTATATGTGCAAAAAGAATGCAGTGGGCCTGATTTAGAAGCTTTATGTGTACCATCACCCTGAAATACAATTGTTAAAACAAACTGTGCAGCTCAGTTTATCAGGCATACCTTCCTAAATAGAATGAGAGAGAAGCAAACATCCCTGACAAGGCCAAATCTACCCCAAGACAGACCAAATCTACCCAGCCTGGATATTTTTCTCTAAGTTGAATAGTGTTTGTGGAAAGGTCAACTAAATTACCATAAAGACAATAAGTGCATTTAAAGCCAGCCTGTAAGTGGGTTCCATTCTGGTTTTATCATATATATCATTATTCTTAATCTTTGTAATAGATGTTGAATGTTTCTGATTTACAACCCAAATATAGGTTATCTACAGAGATGGTGGCTTTGTTAATGTCCTAACTCTCATTAAAGTACATCAAGGTCAAGAGCTCAATTCAGATTGTCCATACATGGGTATCAAGTGCCCTCTGAGGATATAACACAGGACTGGAAGGTAACCTATATCTTTCTGTAAGTAAACCTGAACCCCAAGTAGAACAATCAAAATCATCCCAAATGTCACTGTTTAGATGTGGGCAAGTAAATTAAATCTCCCCTCAGGTCTGTATAGTTAGATGCAATCCAGAAAATGGTTCCATTGACCATGAAGGGATCTCAAACACATATCTCATATATAGGTATCTCTACACAGGCTTCTACATTAAAGCATTTGAATTTGAAGTAAATCTCACCACTGGTATCATCTTAAGCATTTTTTAAACAGCAGTGGTTTTCACTCTCATATCACAGAAATGGTATATTCGCAATTACTGCTGCTTTACTCTGGAAGAGATCTGTTTTATTCTAGCAGTGTATTCGTCATTCGTTTAACATTTTTTCAAGATTTGGATTCAGTATGTTATTACAACTAACTATGAAGAGATATTTGTTGAATACAAATTCAATGTATTTTTTTCAACATTTTCTACAATTTTAATGTCCATAAAAGTACAGCTTGACATATAATGTCCATTATTAGCATTTATTGTATTCTAATATAATGAAAACCTGAAGAAAATAAGCATCTTGTTCAAATACTCGGCTGCTGTTGACCGATGAGTACAGTACTGAGAGTACATCACACTTGGTTCATTTTGATGGCTTCGGTTTTAACTGATGTTAAAGCTTGAGTTAGGCAGTTTTAACTTCTCTTGACTATAAGCAGTTGTTTCTCATTGAACAGCATGTTGCCAGTGGCCATTAAGTGAGGTCAGTGCTTGATGAAATCAGACCTTCTTTCGACTAGCAAAATGGAAAACTAAAATTAACAAAACCACAGAATTACAAAAATCTGAGTCAATGTTTTAATGACTATATCAAAAAAGAAATGGACTTTGACAAATAAAACAATTCATATAAATAATTTAGCAAGAGGATTTTCTTGTCAGTGATAGTATTACTTTTGCTGGGACAAGTGTTCAAGCTGTTGTGGAGGTTTCACTCACCTTTGCTGGGCAATTCTCAGTGACTCAGTTTCAAGAATGGGAATTAAAATCCTTGATCTTGCAAGATGCTTGAGGTGGATGATGACATAAGTACCCATTGGGGTACACAGTTGGTTTTGTGTGTACATTTGCTTATAAAAACAAACCATAAGTAAGAATCCTAATACTGGTTAGAAAAATATGTAAGGAGAAAATCCAACTGAAAAACTCCTGAAAGAGACAGAGCGTAGGAAACTTTTCATACCAGATATAATTTTTGTGAAAATTATATGCTGTACAAAACATACTGTAGATTTAAAATATGTCTCTACAGACTACCCAAGAACTACTGATTTTCAATAACTACAAAATAAGTAATAAATCAATAATAAAAAATATATATATAATCAACTAGATTGAATAAGTACTAATTCTGTCACATTGGAGAAAATGGGACAAGGGTAGAATTTTATATAAGATATAGGAATTCATAATTTGTCTAAATGTGTATCTTCATATAATGTATATACTCACTGTATCTGGTTAAGATCTCTCTTGGAGGACTAAAGAAGCTCTGAGATCTGAACACTCTTACAAATCTAGCCTGTCAAGAATGATCTTGTGTGTGTATTTGGGATTGAAGCAACACATAGTTTTGAATGACAATTTTGTCTTTCTCTTATCCTAGTAAAGTTTTTATAAACTGTAACAGGAACTATGCTTATCTAACCAAGAGTAAGGTTTGCCTCTACACTTAAAATAATCATTCTATTACCTCATAAATGTTTGAACAAATCAGTTCTGAGAAGAGTAGGAAAAGTAGACATCTAAGGCAATTGAAGTCGATAACCTTCTTCTAGGATTGATGTTTTCAGGCTCATGTTCTGAGTTTTATTATTGATGAACAACAAACCAAAATCCTCTTATACAGTAAAGCAAGAAATGCCATTCAAAGAAGAATATCAAGTATTTTAGATGTTACAGGTCTCACTCATGAGTCTTGAATATCAGCAAATCAGATTCTGTAAAACAATCCTGAATGTTTTTCTAATTTTCAGCAGAAGTTGATAGAATAATGCTTCAGTAGTTTTTTTTGTTCTTTCTAATTAAGCAAACAGAAAAAAAACCCAACACTCCCAAGACTAAAATGCATACAGAGTTCAAGAGAAATTTAATTTAAAACAACTTTACAGGAAGGACATAAAAGTAGTTTACTGTCTCAGCTTAAATAAAATGGTTTACAGTGAAGAATATTACCAAGAGTAGAGGAAAATAAAATTGTATCTACAATAAATGAGTTGTGTACCTTGTTATGTTTCTCTCAGAAGCTAGAGGAGTGAGTATAGTTGGGGAATGTGAGAAGGATGACAACAAACTCACTTCTTAATTTCAATAATCCTCACAATGACATCCAGAAAATTTCTCTTCAAATAGATCTTTATCCTTTCTCTTCTCATGTACAAGCATAAAATGATCTTTCCATAAAAGATAATCTCAGCAAAATTTTCTATTTCATAAACTATATAGTGAGTATGCCTGAAAAGGGGAGGTTTCATGGGTGAGTTTGAACAAACACTAGGAGAAAACCTTGTCAGGTGATCACCAAAGACATAGATATACTCTTAAAGGCTAAGATATGGATATACCATTAAGGGCTAAATAAATGAAGGAGCTGGACTACCATAGAAATGTTTCTTCAGATGGTCCTATTTCTTTGTAGAAAATTAATCAACATGTAATACCAAAAGTTTTTCCATATGATATTTTCCTTTTCATTGAGTACCAATTGAAAAGCTACTACAGGAGTAATCTACAAGATTTGGTCTACAATGTATAGGCTGGTAGCATATCTTTTTAACATAGTAGGATCTTGTAAGAAAGGAAGAGACAAGAACTAAAACGCTGTGAGGAACTTTTTAGTGTGGCTTATTCAGCAACATAGGGCATCACATCAAAACCTATACATCTACACAATGTATGTTCAAATTTCAAAACAATGTTACTCTGAAATATTTTCCAGTTCAAAATGAAATTTTGGATTGAAAGAGATAGGCAACAAGAGCTAACATTACCCGTCACTAACCCAAGGGTTTAAATATGACTCACCTAAGTTTGTCTTCCTACTCTGCCTGATTTCAAACAGTAACTCTGAACCTGCATCTTTTATATTCAAGGTGAGTGCTATTACCAGTAAACTATAGTTATTCTCTTTCTCTGACTTAATGAATATTAATTTATATAAACAAAGTAGAACAGTCTCAGTAAGAATGAATGA
Source organism: Caloenas nicobarica (assembly GCF_036013445.1). Lineage (NCBI taxonomy): Eukaryota > Metazoa > Chordata > Aves > Columbiformes > Columbidae > Caloenas > Caloenas nicobarica. Next base: position 101,301,479 of record NC_088245.1, on the reverse strand, counting down.
AAGAGAGAGCAATTTTGGTTATTCATATGTATTATACTGATTACAGGGGGCAGAAATTCAAAATGAAACCTGACATTCACTCATTCTGCCAAAAGGGAATCACAAAAAGCATGCTAGATGCAAACAGGCAAACATGAACGGTAAATACTGATAAAATTACATGTTTTAAAGACTGTGGATGTCTGTAAGAATGGCTTGTTTCAGTAATAACTTGAGTAAAGAGAATTTGCAATTTCCAGCAAATGGATTCTTCTGCAGTCCTTATGCCCCCTCCCACGCCCTTCCTGTTAATTTAAACACTGCTTGTGCTGCTACTGTCTGCTCATCGCAGCTGCAGGATTAGCCCTTTAGAGTGCCAGGCAAACTGGATGCATCTTTTCCAGGATGTATCATACAGCCAGTCAGTTGTCTTATATCATTTATTTACAAAAGAAAAATTACAGTCTTTATAAGTCTCACAAATATAAATTCTTGTACCAGCCAGAATATCAATCTCTAATGCTTTACAAGCTTCTCTTGCATGTCTCTGTTTCTGTTTTGGATGTCTGAATCTAAATACCTTCTGTTACACTTCAGAATGATTTAACCTTTCTTCAAAAGCTATCATCTCCCTTTAAGAGAGGAAAAACCATGATCCATACATACTAGAGTTATGACGAAGAACTGCCAAAATGAAAAAATAATCATGAAAGTTTCAATGTTTCATGTTGCTAAAAGTCAAAAGATTTTTTTTTTTAATATTCATTTTAGATTTGGGTTTGTTAGTGAAATGTCTACTTATTTTTATAGATACTTCAAAGTAATTAGGAAGGGAAAACCACTTAACTGAAGAACTTTTAATTTATACTTTCGAAACATACTCATATACTGCTGGCATGGCCTGGAAAAAAAGAAATATTTTTAATATTTGTCCCTAGAAAATATATCGATGTGCATAATTTTACATTTTGAAAATCCATATCTGACTTTAAAAGCTCACAGATTTTATTACTCCATATCTGAACTGAATGCTTGCTCCTTTTGTGTGTTAACTCTCACCATATAGAAATGCAATCTTGCTCCTACTGTCCCCAGTTGAAAAAGAATAGCGGTTTTCCACTACAATGTCATATTCATATTCACTTAGCAATACTCATTACCCCTAGCCTTTCACCTTAGTGGTTCTTATATGTTAAATGTACATTTGTATTATTTGATATAATAATATGTACCTATTAATGAAGTTCTGCTTCAAGGGCCAACTAAAGAAAGTAGATGAGCTAAAAGGAGAGGGAATGGAACTATAAACTGTTCAGTGTTAATAGTGAGTTTTCCAGTCAGAATACTTTAGGCACATTTATAGTCCTTTGCATCATGATAAGTGAGTTTTAAGTAGGTTCTCAGTATAAGGGAGTCTGTGTAATCTGGTTCATCTGGCTGTAGGGGGGCATGATTCGTCGTACATTCCACATCACTTCCAAATATAACCCTGCATATCTTGTGTGAAAATCACTGTATAAAGAAGTTATTTAAAGAAAAGTTAATAATAGTGACACCATATATTTTTCTGCATCGTATTACACCAATTTCTCCACATTAAAGAATAATCATTCTGGTTATTACAATGACATATTTTTGATAGATTGAATTAATCATTCATCATTATACACAGATTAGATAAACACTACTATTTAAGATCATATGAAAAGTATTATAACTACCATTTTTCTTAATATCTGTTATTTAGAATGCATGAGTATATATATGTGTACCTGCATGTGTGAAAGAGACATAAACAGATACTATGCATGTGGGGAAATCAGCTATTGTGCTTACACATGCATGAACAGCAACCAATTTTCTAAACTAATTGTCAATGTGTGGTGCATTTCAAGGGCAAGAATTAACATTATTAATAAGCTGAGAAGAGAGGTATGTATTTCAAAAGAATAAATTTATTTAGTTAAGCAGATGTTTGATATTAAAATTATTCACAATATGAAGGTATTAGTGTAATAGATAATGTGATTTTTTCTGAATAATTATTATTTCACTGGTACTAAATATTTTAGTTGATAACACTATTTTTTTATTTTTAATTTTTTTTCAATGGAATTTGTGTAAGAGAGGTGAGACAAATGTTAGGGGAATGTAAAGGACTACCTGCCAGGCTGGGAAGGAGAGGTGGATATTATTTTTGTGAGTAATTCCACACAGAATTAGATGTCTGAAAAAGCAAAAAAATGAATCTGGGGATAGTCACCCATGGGAGATGACTGCATGATTATTGTGTTTGGCTTTTAATTAGTTTTTGCTTAAAAACTGATTGTTTCTCAAATAGCTGTGGGCTACATGTTGAAAATGTTAACTCAAGAAGGGGACCCAAAGTTCCCCTGGCCTAGGACTCTATCTCCAAAATCATTCAGTAGCCACTGCTTAGGGAGAGGAACACTGAACAAGCACAGTGTTATTCTCCTCTTGTATGGTCTTTCCATCACCTGTCAATCAAACATCTAAGCAATTCCTAAGCCAGTCTAAGAATCAAGACAGTTGGAGTCACTCAGGAGTTCCTGTACTCTCCAGCCCCTTAACAATTTTTTATCACAAGTCACAGTGAGTTTGTAGTTTATAAAAGTGTCATGAGTTTTTTGCTTAAGTTGAACTTGATAGGTTGGTTCATCTTACACTAGAGAGAAAGCTTATAACTTACAGGCTCAATGTTATTCTACGTTAGAGTTAATACACAGCTCTTACATCACTGTAAATAAGGAGTAAATTCTTTGTAATCAATGCCAGGAATGTAAAGATTTTCTATATATTTATTTAAATATAATCTAACTCATTACTGGGATCAATATGCATTTGAAACTTTTAAATGTATAATTGAACTATACTACTGAACAATATTATTTTTTTAATCACTTACAGAAAAGTTTTGGGACGTCAAACCATGCAGTAAGTCAAAATGAATGTTAGGGCTGCAGGTGAATGATGAGGTCATTACTAGGATCTGGCCTGAGTTAAAATGTAACTGAAATTTGCACAGAGTTACAGACAGCACCGTGAGCAATGTCTGCATTGCACATCTGGTAAAGAAGAAGGTGTCCTGTCCCAACAGATGGGATGAGGGATGAGTTAACTCTGAACACGACGCGCACAATGTTACAGACAGCACTGTGAGCAATGTCTGCATTGCACATCTGGTAAAGGAGAAGGTCATGCAAGAGATGGACAAAATCTGTAACTGGAGGAGAAGGGGGGAGCTCCTTTTGGGGGTGCAGAGCCTTACAAGACCTGTAGGGACCACTTTAACTTTGTTAGTAAAACCACATAAGGCCAAGGATGCCTACATAGCAGTATCAGACTTACCAAGTCTGCATATTGGTGCAGCAAAACTAAGACCAAAGTGACAAAAATAATTTTTAGTGTGTTGTTTATTTGGGAGAAGATTGGGGCAGAGAAAAGGAAGCAGAAGAGTAGCAAAATGAAGTGTTATTGAAAGGGGAAAGCAGAAAAGAAGTCATGCAAGTTAAGTGATGGGTGATGTCCTGAAGTAACCACTGGCCAGTTATGCTCTTGATCCTAGCAATGGAAATCATGGCAACAAACTCAACCTACTGCTCAGACCGTGGTATGTATGGCAAACACACTTTTCTGGTTGGGAGGATCAGAGAGGAGAGGGTGTTTTCTCTGAATGGGAAAGAACCACCTGACATCACTAATGTCAGTGGTCATATCCAGCCTGATGGCAGTGGCTTCTTCTCAGTCTTTTCCTAAGAACAGCTCAGGTATGTTTTCTACAATGCACAAGCTAACATTTGGGAGTGGGGCTTAGCTTGCGACTGGTGACATTTATGCAAAGTGATGGATGTCCAGAAAATTAAAGAAAAAGACCTGTGCAGCCAAAACATCTTAGCAGTAATCTATCTTTGTGTCTGTTGAAGTTGTATTGAGATTCCTTTCTGGTTTTTAAAGTTCCACTCTTTTCAGAGATCTTGTTTGTTTAGGGTTTTTACATTGCAGAAATGACATCATGAAGTCTGAACATCTCATCTTGGATTCCTGTTGTTTACATCATCATTTACAAGTTGTCATTGACTTGAGTTCCCACTTTGCTAATTCACATTACATAAGTAACATTGCACAAAAAGGCAACAGTCAATTACTCCCCTTAGATATGAAGGTAATGACAAAGTGACAATTTTCACATAAGATGGGGACAGAAAGAAAGAAAAAAAGAAACAAAGAAAGAAGCTAGGAAGATATTTTCTGGAGCATCATGGTAGCATCACAGTGAAATGTACTCATCACCTTTTACTACATATATACTCACACAGGTACCCAGTTCCAGGTCAAAATATACACCCAAGCATAACACTGTAAGTGGTGCTTTGCCATAATTAGGAGTGTTTTATTCTCCCCAAGCATTTTCAGGTGAATCTTCAACTCTCTCTCAGGGCTTCATACTCCATTGATTTAAGCTACCTGCTAGAATGAGTTATAACGATGCTACTGAGAACAAGAATTATTGTGCAATATATGAATCTTAGCTTGTCTGGGTAATTTTGTTTGGTTTGGTTTGATTTGGTTTTATTTCAATTTAGGCTGAAACAATATATTGCCATGGTGCATCATTCATTCATAATTAGGTATTTTGTTGGAAATGTTAGAGCCATAAGTCATAATGCAATCTTAGATGTGTAATTATATGGACAGATATATTGTAATTCAATGTTCTTCATAACTGTGGTTTATTGGGATTAATAAGAAAGTCGAGGATTCAAAAAATGTTTAGAGAGGGACGGATTCAATCTCATTATTAAACATATTTCCAGTGCAATTTTTGCTCTTTCCTCAGTTTCATTAAAGCAGACATAATTCCTTTAAATTAAGTGAATTACATACTATTTTGACTTCCTCAGCAGTCCATTTTTTGTGAACTTATTATTTGCTAAAAAATAATTTAGACATCTTGTCTCAAAATGTGTCCTGCAGAATCTGACTCCTATGTATGCAAAATGCCATTAGTGTGAACTATATGACGGTTTTGGTTTGGTTGTGGGGTTTGTTGGTTTTTTTGTTTGGTTGGTTTTGATTTTGTTTTGGTTTGGTTTTTAATTTGGGGGTTTTTTCATTTGGTTTGGGTATTTGTGTTTGTTTTGTTTTCAGTTCAGTGTATCTTTGAATTATAGCATATACTAGCTGAGAAGTAACTTAGTTGTTAATTGGAGTTTCCTATTTAATATTGTAGTAGTGCAATGAATATCTAATTGCAGTGATTCAGAGAAAGAAAGATTAAAAAAAAGAAAAAAAGTGATTTTGAGAAGGTGGCTATAGCTGAGTGAAAATCTGACATTTTCCAGTCCTAAAAAAAAAAAAAAAATGCTGAAGCAAGTTGTGGAAATATCTAGCTCACTTGAGGTTTCTTACATGGCTACATCGAAATTGTGGGTTTATCCATTTCCTGTGATCTCGCCCTCTTAAAAGCTGTTACAAATTTTCCAACTAAAGGAAGTGAGAGCTGTCAGAGTTTTACTGCTGGTTCTCCATAAAACTTGAAAGGTATTAAGTGTGTGTAGGCCACCTTTCCAAGAGACTCTGTCTTTCCAAGAATAATACTTATCGTGAAATAAAAATTAGATTAAGATTTACTGCAATGTTAGGAAGAAGAAGAATCACATTGTCTGATGAATAACCAAAGTGGTATTACAATTATAATAATAAAGTAAAGTAATAATAAAGTATTTCTGAAACAAACATTCACATGCTATATGCTCCTGCTCCTTTTGTAGTTCCTGGAAATTGCCACAGTATCACCTGATTATGGTTTTCCCCTGACTCTAGAGAGTAGAGAAAACGTCTGGGACTGGGTATCTTCTCCAGCAAACTGTCAAAAGGAAGAGAGCTGCTGAATGTGGTGTCTTGGTATAGAACTGGAGAAGGTGGCTGGAAGGAGACCATGTGAGGAATTGATCTGTGATAATGGGTTTCATGGCTTAGAGAAATACTTCCCCAGAATGAGGTTATCGTTCTTTTTTTTTTTTTTCATATTGCACAGCAGCTTTCACTAAACAAGAAAGTCTCTAGTAATATTAAATCAGCCAAAGGGTAGAAAAGAAAAGAGATCTGCATCCTCCACCTACAGCTTTTCAGACCTTACTGATTGCCTGTTCAAAGGTTTAGTGATAATGCTTACCGAGATCAGAGGAGGACATTTCTTGGATTCAGCACTGTGAAATGTTCAAATGTCATCACCTACTATGGTGTCTGTCTGTGTTTCAGAAAGAGTCTGGTTGCAGCCTAACACCAGAGATGTTTTGCGATGAGAGTTCACTTCTGGAAGACAGCATATATGTCATGGAAAGACTTGTCCCTCTATCACAGTACATTCAAAATGAGACCGAGAGTGAATTCAATCTGTTAACTACAGCAAAATTAGAACGTTGGAGGAGAAAGAATTTAAGCAGTAAAACAACTTAGTAAACACCTCTCAAGGTAGTGATGAAATTATGTTTTATAATTAGTAATAGTAGTAGACCAAAAAGGGAAAAAAAATGCCTCAGTCACTTTGGCACAACATGACTAAATAGAAACTTGCACAATTTACAAAGCTGACTAACAAACTTCTAAATCTTTCTGAATATTATTTAGTAGCAAATGGACAAAAACATGGAACAGAAGATTAACAGCACATTTCCCTTTCCAAATTTCTTTTAAAAGAATAAAAACCGAGCATGAGTAAAAGCATCTTGGATAGCAGTCTTCATATACTGCTGAGAAAAGAGTTAGTTATAAGATCTGAACAACAGTTTACAATCAGGGAGATGTCCATCTGAAGCTTTTGTAAGCTCAAGTCCACAGTGTTTTTATCACCCTTAAATGCTGAATAGATCCCAAACATGAAGGAGATGGATGCGTTTTGTTGGCCATTTTTGACCTACCATTCGTTAAACATCAGTTTGCTTACTGCTTTTGAGACAAAAGCGTAAGAATATGAAAAAAAGGAGCAACTCTCAGCCTACATATGAATTCATCAACTACTTCTGCTTGTGTGCTTTCCTACATTCTCAGCTTGGACCTTAATTTTCTTATCCTCTCACTCCATTGCCTATAGTGCTTTCATGCTAGATGACTGCCAGGAATGGGTTAACTGTCTTTTAGAAAACCAAGCAATTGTTCCTGCAGGCAATAAGAACCAGATGATGGCAGATCTGAGTCTCTCTACCCAACTCAGTCCTCAGGCTTTCTTCCAGCACTTCTTACACCCTAACATATGGCATGCATCATGTGCGAAGACTTCCAGTAATTTACCCAGCTAGAATCTGGTCCAAGTGCTTTGTAGTGTGGGCACAAGTCAATACTCAGGAAACTGCACAGGCCACAGGCTTTTCGCAAAAGGAGTTTGAACCCTGACACCCTGCTCTGAGATGGAAGAAACCTTAGCCATATAGACACAAGCTGGATCATGCCACCTAGCCTTGGCAGCACAGGGAAGTCCCTGGACTCTTTTATTTACTTGTATTTATCATCCAGACATAGTATTAGTGACAAGTTAAAAGGGATAATGATAATCAAATTATTATTTTTTAATATATTTTTGTCATTATTATCCTTATTAACATCCTTATATGATCTGACAAGAAATAACAAATTAAAATAATACAGTGAAAGAGTAAGACCATTCCAACTGCTGTAGGTAATGCAGGAAATAATTATTAGACTTGAAAATAGAGTACTTCTTTAGCAAAAGGGAGGGTAATTATCCTGCAGAGATGTCATTCTCCTCTGCTACTCATCTTCACCTACCACCTTTGCAAAGGTATCATGAACAGAAAGATTATATCTTATTTTTTTCCACAATGACATTGTGTTTGATTTGTTAGTTACTGGAATACATGTGAAGAAAGGAGCAAGTCATGAGCTGCTTTCAAGTTATGCTGTTTAATGCAAGATCAGGGGGCTAATTATTTTAGTATTATCTTCCATTATTCAGGCATGGCTGAGGCTCTGAACTTGGTGTATAGATATTACTAAGGGATAACACAAGGCAATTATGGCTGTAGCTTTCTGTCTCATAAACATAGCACAAGACTGTATTCAAGAGCATGCTAATTATGCAGACTTAAAGCCCATAGTCACAGCAACAGTACTATCTGGAGCATATGCTTTCAGACTTACAGGACCTTATATAACCCTGTATACTCAACACAGCAACTAACAAGCACTTTCAGACAGGAATTTCCACATAATCCACCCTCCATGACTACATAGGTCTTCATAGCTCATTGGAAGAGATCTGGAGCTGACACATATTATGGTAACCACATGCTTTGGTGATGTCTCTATATAAATATCTTCTCACACATGATTTTAAGAAATTTTAGCAGGACTTGTAGTCACTTGTTTCATTTATATTTAAACAAAGTTATCCTCTTTTTTTCTGGAGAAAAAAAAAAAGAGGAAAGTGGAAAAGGATTTATGTCTGGCTTATTCTCGAGTGTAAGATGTGGTTAAATATGCTTTCTGTATATGTAAGAGCCACTCTGAAGAGTTTCTCAGCCAGTATTTTCCCAGCTGTGTGCAAACACCAGTATCTGTACAAGCATTCTTCTATACCAGTTCCAATGACCTCTCATCAGTCAGCATGGTAATACTATTCCATATTTTTAATGTTTATTATGGTGAAACCTGTGTCTTACTGTAGTTGTGAACTGGCATGTCAAATGAGAGGTTAATTACTTGTCCTTGTAATGCAATGCAAAGCACATCAAAATCATATACCTAAAGTATAGGTATTTCTGCTAAACTAGAAGTTCACAGTTGCATAATGGGATGCACAGCAATATATAATGCATATACTCATTACTGTTATCATATGAAGAAGTAGAGATCTGGCTTTATGTTTGTCAACTGACCTTAAACAGTGCATGGAGGCCACAAGGATGCCAAGAAGTAGAAGCTGTCTCTGGCAGCCAGAACCATTTTTGGGCCCACATTGTACTGCTCAATGTTTGAGGGTCCTGACAAAAGTCTTTTGGTTACATTTCTGCAAAAAGGTTTTCATATGCAATTTTTTAAAATGCAAGTTATCTACTCCAAATGACATATTTTAGAATTACAATTTTTAAAAAATGTCTTGGACAGATTGCAGTGCAGATGTAATGTTATAACTCAAGTTGTTTAAATAACTTTTGTTTTGTTTGGTTTTGGTTTTTTTGGGGTGGTTTTTTTTTTGTTTGGTTGGTTTTTTTTCCATTGACAGAATGAAAGAAATTATCTGGGAATTACTTCATTTTAAGCAAAATATAGTATTTTATGCACAGGGCTGAAGTAATTATTGAAATTCTATGTTTTTGTTAGGTTTCCTTTAGTTTTAAGTAAATTTCAGAATGCCATTTACTCCTTTACATTTGAAAGAAGATAAAATGTGTCATCTTTTATTTCTACTTTTTAGATTTCATTTCCCTCCAGATCTTTTCATTACATTCAGGAATAATTCAGGAAGTCATCATTTCTTTAATGTAATGCTACACTACTTGATGAATAAACCTCAGACCATAAATTTCATCCACTTGTAGTCATAATTTAAGGAACAACAAAAAACAGAAGTGGTCAGGTTCTGTTATAGTATGTAGGGAATTGTGGTACACAGACTGCAATGATTAACAGACAAAGAGATTATTTGTACCTGAATACAAAATTCCAGACTTCTTACTTCACTGTGCTATGTGATATCTACTTTGTACAGCAATGGGGTTGGACACAGTACTGACCACTTTTAGGAAAGTGCATCTGTGAGAATTTTGGATCTTTAGGCTGTAACTATTTTTTTTCATTCCTGTCACTTCTATTTTTTTTCTCATTGTTGTTTACTATTGAGTACTAGTGGGTCAGTAACAGACAATGATATATATATATAATCTCAGAATTGTAGATAAAAACTAAAAAGTTGTAGATATTGATTAAAAAAGAGAACTGGAAAAATGCTGCTTTCCTGCCATTACTGTGGCCAGGCATTGAATGCCCTGACACATTTTGTCATCTAAAATACAAAATTCAAATTTTCGTTCTCCATAAATTGTCTTGATGCTACACAATTTATTTTGCCTACTCTATTTCAAAACTTAGTCTTTGGACTTTTTTTCTAAGTCATTTTGATGATGCAGATGTTTGTTAACACTAGGTATAGATGCTAAATAAAGTTCCCTAACAGAAATGAAACTAGGTAGTTGGGTTTTTTCAGACAGTCATGTTTGTATTTGACAATATCACTTTTACTTGTCATTTTATTTTCAGCATGCAACAATCAATTAATATGCAAAAGTATTTGCTGGATATGATAGGGTAAATCTTGTGGAGAATATAATTTTTTTTAGACACAAAAAGACACGAACCTTAAATCCTAAATCACATAATTTAAGTGTTTCTGATACAGATGTTTGTATTTATAATTGAAAATTTAATTTGTCTTCAGATTTGCCAGGAAAATGTACACAATGCTCAGACACTCCGAAAAAGAGAAAATATGTTTGAAAATGATCATAATATAGAAGCACAAGTAATTAAAATGTCCAAAACTTTGTTAAATTGTTAATGATTCTTTAAGGTCTTTAATTGATTGCTAGCTTCCATTTAGTGGTGCAACCTACTTATTAAGCAGAGGATTCCTTCTTTCATGTTGAATAAAAATTCTAAAATGATATAGCAAATATGATTTGACTACAGTGGATTCAATTGCCCGTATTGTGCTTTTACTTTATTTAATTTAACATCTTAATCCTGTTAGAGACTTCTAATAAATTTTGTTTCCTTTTTATGACATAAACTTCTTTCCTTTTTTGGTGAGGCCAGTAACATCAACATTAAGCCCTTCTGAACTGAAAGCTACCTAGTCTAACTCTCATTGATATTATTTCCATCAATATCTTTCGTCCTTAAGTTGGACCATAACACAGAAGCATGGCCAGCAGGTTGAGGAAGGTGATTCTCCCCCTCCTCTCGGCTCTTGTGAGACCCAGCCTGGAGTACTGCATTCAGCTGTGGAGCCCCCAGCATAAGACAAACATGGACCTGTTAGAGCAGGTCCAGAGGAAGGTCACAAGAGTGATCAGAGGGATGGAAAACCTCTCCTATGATGAAAGGCTGAGCTGGGATTGTCCAGCCTAGAAAAGAGAAGGCTCCAGGAAGACCTTACTGCAGCCTTTTAATGCATAAATGGGACTTATAAGAAAGATAGGGACAGAGTTTTTACCAGGGCCTGTAGTGACAGGACAAGGGACAATGGCTTTAAATACAAAGAGGGTAGATTTAGATTTTATATAAAGAAGAAATTGTTCTGTAATGAGGGTGGTGAGGCACTGGAACAGGTTGCCCATAGAAGTCATGGATACCCTGTTCCTGGAAATATTTAAGATCACGTTGAATAGGGCTTTGAGCAACCTGGTCTAGTGGAAGGTGCCCCTGCCTGTGTCAGGGCTGTTGGACCAGGTGATCTTCAAAGGTCTCTTCCAACCCAAACCATTCCATGATTCTGTGATACCGTTCATTATTTTCTTGTTTTTCTGTGCATGAAATGTCACAGAAATTCTCTTCACCTTGGCTTAATTAGTGAATTATAAATAGCTGAACTCATTTTCCATCTCTGCCACAAATATCTCGGTGACTTGCAGCAAGTTCATTAGACCTGAATCCTCAAAATAATGCATGGGTTGCAACAGTTACTGAATAACTGTCTTTGTGGCCTATTACGTTGTGGATTCTTCAACTGAACAGTTTCACAATGCCAATGGAGAATTAGATTCCTAAGTATTAAATTCACAAAAGCTGCAAGTTAGAAAGGCAAACTCTCATAGAAAATTTTGCCATGAGTTACCAGTTAGAGATGGAGGAGGAAGAGTTTAGTTCTGTTCTCTGCAGCTGCTGTACCACGAAGAAAGTTTGCCTATATTTACCTCTGTAAAGCATTCGCTACTTATGATTCAAGTTCTACTTAATTCACTATACAGAAAAAACTTCCATCCATCTTCCATTACATTGTGAAGATATTCTGTCTCAAACTTTTCTTTTGAAGGAAGGATCTGGCAATAAGATATGTTGGATACTTTCCTGTACTCAGATTTTGGTTGAATTTTGGGTCTGAACCCCATTACCACACTGTCTCGTGGAGGTAGGGACCATGGGCTGAGGGTCTGAGAAATGGTCTCAAGTGTAATTAGGACTGAAACTAGTAAAGAGTTTTGAAGATTAATATCAAGATCATAAAGTAGTTCTACAATCAAGTAAATCATCAGGAACTGATATAAGCATTGTTGTGAAATGTTCCCATAGGCCATTTTTGCTCAACTACATGTTATTATGTGGAGTAAACAAAGACATACTTATTTATACAAATGATTAGCTAAAGATATGTACTTCATTTTAGAGTGAAATATGTTGCAATCATTCTGGAGGGGGGACACTGATAAGTTATTAAGCAATGCATCGCTCCCAAGAAAAATGGATAAATTCTCTAAGATAATCAAAGAGGGAAAAGGAAATCTTTGTGACCTTTATTATTTCTGTTCTAAAGAACATTACTATCCCAGAACCTTTTATTCAACTGACAATCAGAGGAGGCAAGATATTCGAAGAAAATGCTCTTCTAATACCAATACTCAGTTAATGTTTAATTACAAAGACTTTCATCTCAAAGATTCTTTCAATTCTTTCAAAGGTGCTTTCAAAACTTTTCAGTTTAAGTTTTGAATTATGAGGCATTTGAAGGTTTATAGTTGATACATTGATTAAAATAGAATGCAGACTAGAGATTGGAAGTTCTATTTTAGTTACTCCCTAAACATTATAATGTACAAAAAGAAAAAACAACAACAACAACAAATATATATATATAGAGAGAGAGACAGAGAGAGAGAGAAAAAAAATAGAGGCCCTAAGACTTAAGGAAGTTTTTCCAGGTGCATCAGGTGGTCTATTAATCGTCCACTGAAACCTCGCATTGTTTATATATATATATATATATTAATTACAGGCAATAAGAGCTTAAGAATTTAGATAAACGCATGAAGACTGGATGGAGTCAGGTTCTCCTGAGAAAATTCAGTGAAGACATAAGGACATTCTGAAAGATTCTGAAAAATTGAGAAGGATTTCAGTGTACAAGACTTAGGAAAAAGGTAGCATAACAGTGATGGTATTTTTAACATATAAAAAGTAACTGTGTCACACACTTGCTGGTGTGAGGGATACTAGACATTTAAACCAGAAAAAAAATTATAATGCTCTCCCTTCCTGTGATAAATTTAAGACACTGCATTTTTTCATTTATGACATAGGCAATGTTTTTCATTTTCCAGTCATGACTGAATAGACTGATCTGCCAGGGCAAGAAACTGTAGGTGACATGAGTATTTCTGCAAATTTTGTGTAACAGTCTTTAGTCTTTCTATGACGGTATTAATGAGTCAAATACAACTTTTTTTTTTTTAGCTGCCTGTGAGGTCTACATTACAAGTTTCTGAGATGAAAGAAGTCATTTTTAGTTTAAGATACCACTTTGAATAAGGTTGGACTTGAAATGGAGAAAAAAAATAATCTTCTCTTTGCCAAGGGCAATATTTTAGAAATCTAGATGGCTGCTGCCAGTCATGCAGACGTATGGGAACAAAACAACAGCCTAATCACACATTTGACTGCATGTTGAACTTTTTTTTCTGCCAGGACTTTAGTCTTTGAACCAAGAGCAAGGTGGCAAATGTACTACAATGTCAATTCCCTAAATGCATTTATATCTAATTTGTAGCAAGGATGCATTTCTGATTATATTTTTAATCTGTAAACTGAAATTGTACTTTTTGGTGTTTTTCTTCACCAATTAAGTTGGAATTCTTTTAAATTTAATAAAATATATTCCAATCTAGAAATTAAGATTCCAATATGAGAGTAGTGCTAGATATGCTTCTTGAGTGTGAACATGGTAATGCATAATAGTACATCCCCTAAAATATTTATCTGTGTGTGTATATATGGCATATTGGTAATCAATAATTTTTTTCAGTGAAGGGGAAGATTTTATATAGAAAATTTCTCATTTTTTGATTCCAAAAAGACAAATTTAATGCTCATATTGAGCATAATAATGGATTAATAAATGCGAGCATCCACAACATTAGAAGCTTTTAGAGCCTTAAACCAAACATCTGCTAATTTTTATGATCCTTCTGAAAAGCTCTGTCTATTTTGCACCTTCACGGTGTCCAGTAACAATTGTCACGAGTAAGATATGCCTTAGATGAAATAGTAATTCTGTTTCCTAAAAAAACCAAAAATCTGCCTGATCATTTCTTTCCTTCCATTCATGTATTTTATAATTAGAAAATGAATATTTCCTGTAAACTTTTTGCACACATGATTTTAGAAATACTTAACGTATTTTCCCAACGCCCCATTTCCAAGCAGTAAACATCTCACCATATCTTGTCTACCTTTAAAGACCATCAGTTCCACCCTACATCCTCCTGGGACACAGTAACCCAAGCTAAAAGCATGGATACATGGTGAATTGCAAGTGACATATTTTATTTTCATTCTCTATTCCATTCTTATAGCTTTCTTTTTTTTTTTTTTTTTAAGTTTTCGTTACTGAACATTTAACTGTTGTAGTTAGTGCTCTGTCTGTAATGGCTCTTGGCGCTCTTTCTCAACTAGTACAAGCTGATTTGCAGTCTGTCACCATGCAAATAGTCAGAGGGGCATTATTTTGTACTTAAATAACACAGAATTTTATCTGTCAATCATCTTTAGGTAGGGCCATCCTAAACAAGTCTGTGACATTTGTTCTGTTGTTTCCTTTTTCTCCTTCTTTTCCAGACAATGCAGGGCTATGTTGAACAGTAAAGTTCCATTCCGAACATTCATGTGATACCTGTAGTACCTGCCTTCCACAGTTGGTAACAGATCACTTAAATCTATGCTTTTTTTCCTATCTTAACCAGCTGCTACTAGAGAGGAAAATACACCTCTCACTGCAGGAATCCATTGTTGTTTTAATACTTCTGTTAATAAAAAAAATAAATAAATAAAGGCTTGGCAATTCAAATATGTCATACTAAGTATGTTATCTTCGCCCACAAAAATCTTAGCTGCTTCAAATACTCTTCTGTCAGGTCAGTCTTAAGAAACATTCTTGTGTGTGATATTTGACCATCTGTTTAATGATTATGTTTATCATATTTTGTATTAATTCTCTGGGTAAAAATGACAGATATAATTCTTAGACTTATTCTAGAAGACATCTGAAAGAGACATGCTACATTTCTCATCATTTATTCTTCTGGGACCAACACCGTGTTGAGCCCTGGGTTATTCCACAGAAGTGTTTAGGGGATGTTCAGTGACCTTCCTCTGGAGCTACTTGTTCTGACCTCCTGCCAATCCATTAGCACCCAGTTTATCAATGGGTTTTTAAATTTCTTTCTGCATTAGCACATTATTCCCTATTTACTGCAATACTGCTTAAAATGCTGTCTATGGGCACTTCATATTTCTTTTTAATTTCATACTTTAAAAATACTACATGAGGGGCCCAAAACTGAACACAGTATTCAAGGTCCGGCCTCACCTGTGCCAAGTACAAGGGGACGATCACTTCCTTAGTCCTGCTGGCCACAATATTTCTGATACAAGCCAGAATGCTGTTGGCCTTCTTGGCCACACTGCTAGCTTGTATTCAGCTGCCTGTCAATAAACAGCCCCAGATACTTTTCTGCCAGGCAGCTTTCCAGCCACTCTTCCCTGAGCTTGTAACATTGGATGGGGTTCTTGCGACGCATGTGCAGGACCTGTCACTTGGCCTTGTTGAACCTCATGCAATTGACTTTGGCCCATTGATCCAGCCTGTCCAGATCTCTCTGTGGAGCCTTTTTACTCTCAGGCAGATCAACACTCCCGCCCAGCTTGGTGTTGTCTGCAAATGTACTGAGGGTGCACTCAATCTCCTCATTCAGGTCATTGATAAAGATGTTAAACAGAACTGGCCCCAATACTGAGCCCTGGGGAACAGACACTTGTGACCAGCACCAACTGGACTTGATGTCATTCAACATAACTCTTTGGGCCCAGCTACGCAGCCCATTTTTCACTTAGCAAAGAATATGCCTGTCCAAGCCATGAGCAGCCAATTTCTCCAGAAAAGTGCTGTGGGAAGCAGTGTCAAAGGCTTTACTAAACTGTAGGTAGACAACATCCACAGCCTTCCCCTAATCCACTAAGCAGGTCACCTTGTCATAGAAGGAGATCAGGTTAGTCAAGCAGGACCTGTCTTTCAAAAATCCATCATAACTGGGCCTGATCACCTGCTTGTTCTTTATGTGCTGCATGGCACTTAGGATGATCTGGTCCATAATCTGCTCTGGCACCGATGTCAGACTGACAGGCTTGGAATTCCCTGGATTCTCCTTATGGCCCTTCTTGTAGATGAGCACCACATTTGCTAACTTCCAGTCAACTGGGACCTACCTGGTTAGCTAGGACTGCTGATAAATGATAGAAAGTGGCTGGGTGAGCACCTCTGCCAGCTCCCTCAGTACCCTTGGGTGGATCCTATCCAGCCCTATAGACCCGTGTGTGTCTATAGTGGTGTAGCAGGTCACTAACCATTTCTCCTTGGATTATGGAGACTTTGTTCTGCTCCCCGTCCCTGTCTTCTGGCTCAGGGGTGTGTGTACCTGGAGGACAATTGATCTTACTGTTAAAGAGTGAGGAAAAGAAGGCATTAAGTATATCAGACTTTTTTCATCCTTTGTCATTATGTTTCCCCCCATCATCCAGTAAAAGATGGAGATTCTTCTTAGCCCTCCTTTTGTTGCTGATGTATTTATAGAAACATTTTTATTGTCTTTTACAGCAGTAACCAGATTAAGTTCTAGTTGGGCTCTGGCCCTTCTAATTTTCTCCCTGCATAACCTCACAACATCCATGTAGTCCTCCTGACTTGCCTACTCCTCCTTCCAAAGATCATAAACTCTTTTTTTTTTCCTGGTTGAAAATAACACAGGCATTTGTCTTCCCAAGTAGCCATTAGATATGATGGACCTCAACTTTCTTGGAGATTGCTGAACACCTGCCTGCCCTGGGAAGCAGTGAATGAGTTCCTTACTTTGCTTGGCTTGTGAGTGTGGCTTTTGCTTTACCTATTAAACTGTCTTTATCTCAACCCACAAGTTTTCTCACTTTCACCCTTCTGATTCTCTCCCTCATCCCACCAGGGATTAATAAATTAGTAGCTGGGTGGTACTTAGTTGCTGGCTGAGGTTAAACCATGAAAGGTGATAAGAACTCTTGATGAATTATGAGTATGTTTGGCATATAACAACCAGTACAGGCCAGCTTGGTGGAGAAAACTAACAGTAAAACAAGAGCCACATTTCCTGACAGATTACTAGTACTTGCTATTTATATTTGTTTACAATTTGATATTTTACACATGGTAATTTTTTTTTCCCCTTTCAAAAATGGTGTGCCACAAGTGTATATTTTTGTCATAAGCCACTTCTAACTTTAGGAAAAGAATTCAGCTTTCAGATTAAGATGTAAATCTCTACAACTCTAAATAAAGAAAACTCTTTGTAAAACCCATGCTTCTGTAAGTCAGTGGAGGGGATGCTCCTGTCAGTGTACTCTTGAAGAAGGAAGATTTGTCAGGTGGATAATAATTTAAATATTTTGTTTTCTTTCTTTTTCTTTGTCTTTCTCCGCTCCCCCCCCCCCCCTTATGCTTTACATATTTGTTTTATGTTTTGTCCTCAAATTTTGAGCTTAACATTTTTAATTTTTCAGGTCCTGAACTTCATAAGTCCAAGTATATCACTGCACTATGTCTGCAACCCTGGAAGCACAACTCACAGCTAAAACCAGAAATGCCACGGGCTAATTTAGTACCACAGATAAGGTCAGCAGCACTGTTAAGAGAGACCAAAGGAAGCTTTAGAAATCTATAAATATTAATTTTAGCATACGGCTGAAAACTCATTTAGAAATAAAAGCAAAAAAGCATGGAGGAAAATTAAAATTATTTATCATGTTATTAGTTCAAAAAAGTGTGTGTACAAGTTTCTGTGCTCTGCCCCAGTCTCTCTGTTCCTGTTGAGAGTGTTCAAGTTCTCATGCTCTGAAGAACCTGAAGTAAACCCAAGCTTTTAAGGTGTTGTTAAGATATTTATTGACTGCAGAAAGAGAGGAAAATATCTTGTTTTATTCAAGCTTTCAGACATCACACACCTCACTTCCCATTTGCTGAAACTTGTTTAGTAGGCCTTAAAAAAAAAAAAGTTATATATTGCTGCATACCAGAAACTCCATTAGAAACAGGCTTAGTGTTGAAATAATGTTTGGTCCATTACAGTACTTCTCCAGTTGTAATACAGCAGATTTGTTTTATCTGTCTTTCAAAGACATGCTGTCCTGGGTCATTGGGGGGGGGTAATGAGAGGAGGTGGTCTGAGTCAGGTGACCACATATTGACCAATGGGAGTATTCCATCCCATTCATGACTTCGTGGATTTAAAAAGGTGGACCCGAAGGACTCTCTCTTTCTCTCTTCTGCTGGGTGTCCTGCTGGTTTGCTTCATCTCTGCGTTTTTCTGCTGTCCCTGCAAGCTGAGGCCTTGTGACAGACTGAATCTAGTTCCAGTTGGCTGAAGGATCCTGCTGGACTAGCTGCTGGGAATTGCAAGACTGGTTCTATAATATTTGTTCTGCTTTATTTTTCTCTATGTTTCTGTAGTAGCGTTAGTAAAATGTTTTCAAATTTTCCAGCTTTCTTCTCTCTGTTCTTCTTTTCCTTTCGTCTCAAAATAGCCTGTCCTTAGTGAAAAAGGGGGAGGAGGAGGGGGCGGAAAATGGGAGGGGGGAAGAGGGTTAAAGAAAATACATCTGCCGCGGTTTTTGATTGTCTCCCTGCGATCAAACCATGACAGATAATTGGTGGAGAATGCAGGCAACACTGGGGCTCAAGAAATAGTTAATATTTTGGCACTAAAAAGGGGTGGGGCCACCCACGCCTGGCGCCTTTCTCTTTGTCTGGCAGCCACGTGTTTGTGCTCAGCGTTGCGCGGCGCGGCCACGAGGTGGCGCTGCCTGCCGTTTCTTTGTGTGTGGCTCGGCTCGGCACAGCCACATGTAGGAGCTTGCTTAGCGCGAAATTTGGAGATCTTTTGGCTCTTAAAAGTGGTCAGACGTACCTTTCAGTTTTCTTGGCATGGTGCCAACTCATAGAGTTATAAAACTTGCGGATCTGGGTGCTTAGGATATTATTTAGTGGTATTAAGGCAGAAGTGAATTACATTGTGTTATAATTTGTATCAGTTATTTTCTACTTTGTGGAATGCAATACCCTGTTTATGTTGGGTGTTTCTTGGGAATAGAATCTTATATAACAACAAAGAACTGGACAATGCTTATGATTGTACTGTGGGGTTTGGCATTGGCTTACTTTATTATATTGCAACCGATAATGAGTTTCTATTTGTTTCTGCTTTACTTCAAGAAACCTCCGAGAGAGATAAAATCCAGCTAGGTGTTTGCTAAATGGGCTAGTGAATCTTTAGAAAGGTTGACTAACCATGCTTTTGCCTTCTCGTTAGAGCAGATTACCAATGTTTTTGAGTGCTTTGAATATCCATGGAGTTTTGATAGAAGTATAACAGTGTCCTCTGCCGTGATGAATGTGCTAGTATTAATACTAGTGTTAAGAGAAATTAGATTAAATCAGAGGTTTGTGTCCCTTTTGAGCAAAGAGAGTTGCACGGTGTCTGTTGAAGCTGGAAGGGCAGCTGAAGCTGCAGCTGCAGCTGCCGCCCCCCCAGTCACAGACACCACGGCTACACAGGTTCAAGCTTCTTCCTCGAATGTGGATGATGTCACTAGTCCAAACGTTAACAGAGCCCCTCCTTCCTCAAACATGTGACATGGTTGCTGTTGTAACAATGACAACCCCTGTGATAATGGTGAGCCCATATCAGCATCAGTTGCCGGTTGTAAGAAAGTCACTAGAAAGGCTACTCATGCTGCAGATGATGGCAACAGATCAAACTCATCCCAAGGGGCATCATCAAGGGAGGAAGTGACCACTACTCAGTCCTTTTCTTCAGGTGAGCTGAGAGATCTGCGAAAAGACTATAGTCGTCATGATGGCAAGAATATTGTAACCTGGATGCTCCGATGCTGGGATAATGGGGCTGAAACGATTGAACTGGAGGGCGGAGAAGCAAAACAGCTGGGATCTCTATCAAAGGATTCCACCCTTGATAGGGCAATTGCAAGTGAGCACAACTCTGCTACCCTCTGGATCTGACTCCTGACAGCTATGAAAACAACATTTCATCACAATGACGATTGTCAATGCACATCAGGGAAATGGAATACTATGGAGAGAGGTATCCAGTTCCTGAGAGAATTAGCTGTGCGAGAGATCATCTATTTTGGGCCAAACAGCCAAGAGGGGATAGACCCAGATAGAATCGAGTGTACATGATCTATGTAGCGCAGATTAGTACAAAGTGCACCACCTGCATATGCTAAGTCATTGGCAGGAATGGTCTTGTCAACTGGTGGTAGACAAAGTGTTTCTGACATGATTGAGCAGCTCCGGGAATTTGAGGACAGCCTTGCTGGTTCTCTACGGGCTTGTGTCTCTGCTGTGGAGAAACTGTGTGAAAAATCTGATGACCGGTTTGAAAAGCTGTTGCAAGAAATCAAAGCACTCAGAGAAGACACACACGACTCATGAACCAATGTTGCAGCTAATAGAAGAAGGCGTTTCCAATCTCCAGAGAGAGAACAGAGGCAGACCACCACCAGAAGTTCACTGTGGTCCTTCCTACGTGAGCAGGGAGAAGATATGAATAACTGGCATAAAAGATCTACTTCAGAACTTCAAGAAGAAGTATGTGAGTTAAAAGGGAAAACTCCTAGGAAAAGGGCTGCCCCGGTTTACAGAAGGGATAGAAGAGATTCTGATGCTCATGAAGGAACCTCTAATTCACACTCAGAGACTGTGCAAGACAGAGATTAGTGGTGCCCTGCCTCCAGCCAGGCAGAGGAAAGGGATAACAGAGTTTATTGGACTGTACAGATACGATGGCCTGGTACAACGCACCCCCAGGAGTACAAGGCTTTGGTGGACACTGGTGCTCAGTGCACAATAATTCCTTCAGATTATAAAGGAACACAATCCATCAATATTTTTGGAGTGACTGGGGGATCCCAGGAACTGACTGTTGTAGAGGCTGAAACGAGCCTAACTGGAAAAAACTGGCAAAAGCATCCCATTGTGACTGACCCAGATGCTCCGTGCATCCTTGGCATAGACTACCTCAGGAGAGGGTATTTTAAGGACCCAAAAGGGTATAAGTGGGCATTTGGTATAGCATCTGTGGACACTGAGAAAATTGAACAGCTGTCTGATTTGCCTGGTCTTTCAGACAACTCTTCTGCTGTAGGACTGCTGATGGTTGATGATCAGCAGGTGCCAGTTGCTACCATGACGGTGCATGCTACCATGACAGTATCGCACCAATCGGGACTCTTTGATTCCTATTCAGAAATTGATTCGTCAACTAGAAAGCCAGGGTGTGATCAGTAAGACTCACTCACCTTTTAACAGCCCAATTTGGCCAGTGCGTAAGTTTGGTGATGAGTGGAGACTAACTGTAGACTATCGTGGCCTGAATGAGGTTACACCACCATTGAGTGCTGCTGTGCCTGATATGCTAGAACTGCAATTTGAACTGGAGTCAAAGGCAGCCAAGTGGTATGCCACCATTGACATTGCTAATGCATTTTTGTCTATCCCTTTAGCAGCAGAATGCAGGCCGCAGTTTGCTTTCACCTGGAGGGGCATCCAGTACACGTGGAATTGCTTGCCCCACGGGTGGAAACACAGTCCTACCAACTGCCATGGACTGATCCAAACCACACTGGAAGAAGGTAAAGCTCCAGAACACTTGCAGTATATTGATGACATGATCGTATGGGGTGACACAGAGAAAGAAGTCTTTGAGAAAGGTGGGAGAATAATCCATATTCTTTTGGATGCTGGTTTTGCCATAAAACGTAGTAAGGTCAAGGGACCTGCACAAGAGATCCAGTTTTTAGGAGTAAAATGGCAAGATTGTTGGCATCAGATCCCAATGGAGGTGATCAACAAAATTTCAGCTATGTCTCCACCTGCTAATAAGAAGGAGATACAGACTTTCTTGGGTGTTGTAGGTTTTTGGAGAATGCATATTCCTGGCTACAGCCAGATTGTGAGCCCTCTCTATCGAGTGACTCATAAAAAGAACCACTTTGAGTGGGGACCAGAACAACGACAAGCCTTTGAACAAATTAAGCATGAGATAACTCATGCAGTGGCCCTTGAACCAGTCCAGACTGGACTAGATGTTACAAATGTGCTCTACACTGCGGCCGGAGATAATGGTCCTACCTGGAGCCTCTGGCCGAAGGCACCAGGAGAAACCCGAGGTCAACCCTTAGGTTTTTGGAGTCGAGGATACAAAGGATCGGAGGCCAATTATACTCCAACTGAAAAGGAAATACTTGCAGCTTATGAGGGAGTCCGAGCCGCTTCAGAAGTGATTGGTACTGAAGCACAGCTTCTCCTGGCACCTCGACTGCCGGTGCTGAGCTGGATGTTTAAAGGGAAGGTTCCCTCTATGCATCACGCAACCGATGCTACGTGGAGTAAATGGATTGCATTGATCACACAACGAGCTCTAATTGGGAGTCCCAATCGCCCAGGGATCTTAGAAGTGATTACGGGCTGGCCAGAAAGTAAAGACTTTGGGATGTCCCCAGAGGAGGAGGAAGTAACACGTGCTGGAGAAGCACCACCATATAATACCCTTTCAGAGACTGAAAAGCAGTATGCCCTGTTCACAGATGGATCCTGCCATCTTGTAGGTAAACATCAAAGGTGGAAAGCTGCTGTGTGGATTCCCATATGACGAGTCACAGAAGCCACTGAAGGACAGGGTGAATCTAGTCAATTTGCAGAAGTGAAAGCCATCCAACTGGCCTTGGACATTGCTGAACGAGAAAAGTGGCCAATACTTTATCTTTATACTGACTCATGGATGGTGGCAAATGCCTTGTGGGGGTGGCTACAGCAATGGAAGAAAAACAACCGACAATGCAGAGGTAAACCCATTTGGGCCGCCATGCTGTGGCAAGACATTGCTGCTCGGCTAGAGAGCCTGCCTGTGAAAGTTCATCATGTAGATGCTCATGTGCCTAAAAGTCAAGCCACCGAGGAACATTGAAACAACCCACAAGTGGATCAAGCTGCTAAGATTCAAGTAGCTGGAGTGGATTTGGACTGGCAACATAAAGGCGAACCCTTCTTAGCAGAGTGGGCCCACGATGCTTCAGGGCATCAAGGTAGGGATGCAACCTATAAATGGGCTTGTGATCGAGGAGTGGACTTAACTATGGACACTATTTCACAGGTTATTCATGAATGTGAAACTTGCACTGAAATCAAACAAGCTAAAAGATTAAAGCCTGTATGTTATGGGGGACGATGGTTAAAGTATGGAGAGACTTGGCAAATTGATTATATTACACTGCCACAAACTTGTCAGGGTAAGCAGTATGTACTTACCATGGTAGAAGCAACCACCGGATGGTTGGAAACATATGCTGTACCCCATGCTACAGCCTGAAATACAATCTTAGGCCTTGAAAAGCAAGTCCTTTGGCGACATGGTATGCCAGAAAGAATTGAATCGGACAATGGTACTCATTTCAAAAACAGTCTTATAGACAACTGGGCCAAAGAACATGGTATTGAGTGGGTATAACACATTCCGTATCATGCACCAGCTTCTGGGAAAATTGAAAGGTACAATAGTTTGTTAAAAACTACACTAAAAGCACTGGGTGGTGGAATCTTTAAAAATTGGGATTCACATTTAGCAAAAGCCACTCGGTTGGTCAACACTAGAGGGTCAACTAATCGAGCTGGGCCTGCACAATCAGAACTTCTACATACTGTAGAAGGAGATAAAGTCCCTGTAGTACACATGAAAAATATGTTAGGAAAGGCAGTTTGGGTCACTCCTACCTCAGGCAAAGGCAAGCCCATTCGTGGGATTGTTTTTGCCCAAGGTCCTGGTAGCACCTGGTGGGTGATGCTTAAAGATGGAGAAGTTCGATGTGTACCTCAAGGGGATTTGATTTTAGGTGAAAATAGTGAAGACTGAACTGCATGATGTTAATTTCCATACTAACAGTGTCTAATAAGGGTCTTTCAGATCAAGACAGTGGTGATGGAACCAGAGCTAGTTTCTTCGAGTGGCGCCTGACAACTTCTTTGAAGTTGATGTCTTTAACCTACAAACAGTGGTCATGAGATGTACTAGATGTGTGATAAGTGAACCTAAATGAGCTTTTCAAAGGATGGTCCACAGACTAAGAGAATGATGAGCTACACCTACACATATATATATGTATATAGTTGTTGTAATTAATTAGATTGTATTGATAGATTGTATTAATTAGATTGTGTTGATGTGGTTTAAATATGCCTTGAATGGTATGTTATAAGGGGTGGAATGTCCTGGGTCATTGAGGGGGAGCAATGAGAGGAGGTGGTCTGAGTCAGGTGACCACATATTGACCAATGGGAGTATTCCATCCCATTCATGACTTCGTGGATTTAAAAAGGTGGACCCGAAGGACTCTCTCTCTTCTGCTGGGTGTCCTGCTGGTTTGCTTCATCTCTGCGTTTTTCTGCTGTCCCTGCAAGCTGAGGCCTTGTGACAGACTGAATCTAGTTCCGGTTGGCTGAAGGATCCTGCTGGACTAGCTGCTGGGAATTGCAAGACTGGTTCTATAATATTTGTTCTGCTTTATTTTTCTCTATGTTTCTGTAGTAGCGTTAGTAAAATGTTTTCAAATTTTCCAGCTTTCTTCTCTCTGTTCTTTTCCTTTCGTCTCAAAATCGCCTGCCCTTAGTGAAAAAGGGGGAGGAGGAGGGGGTGGAAAATGGGAGGGGGGAAGAGGGTTAAGGAAAATACATCTGCTGCAGTTTTTGATTGTCTCCCCACGATCAAACCATGACACATGCCTAGAAAAAAAAAAAGGTCCAACCCAATAGTACCATCTTCTGCTTTCACTGCTCATACTGACACTATTCTCTGGAAAACAGTTTTACTTTTATGTAAGTTTCAAAATACCAGCTGATAATTTCAGATTAGTGACCAACATTTTCAAAGTATCCTGGAGACTTACATGTATCATGAGGACTCCTGTAATTATCAAATGCTTTGGTTAGCAGATCTGACAAAACAATAAACAAATTAAAATCAGAGACCTAGCGAGCATCAGAGGAGAAACAATAGGTGGTGGAGCCCTAATAACTTTATTAGTTAAAACTTTTCAGTGAAATTTAAGGCACACTGACTTAGCTGCTTCTAAAGCTGTCCAAGGGAACTATTATCTCTTTGTAAGTAACCCACCAAGAGGAGTCAAGCAAAAAAATGCCCCGGAGCACATGCCAAACTGCAGCGAGTTCACACCTAAAGATTTAGGGTTTTATCATGAGATGCAAGGGGGAAATGCATTTTGGGCTTGAGTAAATCTTACTATGGGGTGTTTAGGGGAAGGACCAAAGGCAGGCAAAGGAAGGGAACAGGCAGATTAGGGAGAAACAAGTGTGGAAAAACAGAAGGAAAAGGGAATGAAAAAGACCAGGTGGATGTAAACAGGTGCTCATCAGTACACTTGAATGAGAGCCCTGCCTCTGGTCAGTGCAGGTTGTCCTACTTTCTCATCAAATCCTAGTCCCACATCTTCTCTGTGTGGATGCCCTGTCTATTATGAGTGTGTATGAACACTCATGAAACTCAAGATGGACAAGACAGCAAGCAGGAGAGGAGGTCTGAGCACTGGCTGCTACGGTAGGACCATGAAATACAGCTTGAATGTCCAAGTGCCAGCAAATGGAAAAGAGGTACCTGGGGCCAGGTACTAGATAGACTGCCTGTTGAAGACCAGCTCCTGGAGAAATATGCTTGTGTTTGTGTGTGTGTTAGAGTAGACTTCAGTTCTGACCATCTGGAGAGGAAAAACAGGACAAGAGCATCTATGTTGTTTCTGTTTATGTAGATGCCTGTAAAGGCACTGGTCGACTGTGCTATTGCAGTGCTTGTGGGTGTGCATGAGTGTGTGTTTTGAGACTGTGCTCACCCTCAGTGCTGGGTGGACCTGGGGACATGGAACTGCAGTAGATGCAACACTTGGCCAGGGACAGGTGAACCTACTTTTGCTTCCAGCCCCATAAGAGTTGGTAACCCCTAAGACTTTCCGAATGTATTACATTACTTATTATAATTGTTATACACACAAGGTAAGGCTTCACTTAAAAAAAAAAAGTAAATTAAAACATAAATTGCTGCTTTGCTAGTCTAAATGCTTGCATAGTGTTATTTAATATGTTGATTAAAGGAGAAGAAGAAATACTAAAAATCATAAAATAATTTCAATTTTCAGTGCTGTTTCAGTTTTATTTTGGTCAAATTGCAAAAATAGAGGTAACTGGTTACACTAACAATATGGTTACCAGGGGAGATTGGAAGAGTATATGCAGGAGATAACAAAATGAGAGTTAGCCAGGAAAATGCAAAACAGTAGAAGAGAGATAACAAAAAGAGAGATATGCGAAAGGCAAGAGTCTAGAAAATTATCTAGCGATAGTGAAAAACACTGTAGCATACATATTCAAGAAGCTGAAGCAGAGTATAAGGCATCAGCCAAAAAAGCCTATGGAACTTTGAGTTGCAAATGAGGAATCACACAACAGTTGAAACACCACAAAGGAAAGTGAGTTTCTCTTCTTGCTGAGCAAAATATGTAATATAGAAGACAGTTCAATATACAATATATTTCCAAGAAAATTAATTGAATTCAGAGGGCAGCAAGTCAGAAACAAAAAGATATCTATGATATTAGCCTAATATGATCCTTCAGTTATCAGTTACTCAGAACAGAAAATTTTCCATAACAGAATTGCCTAAGTTCTATTTCCCATATAACTTCTTGTTCCCAAGACAATGTTTTCCTCACACATGAGAAAAGAAAGGGATTATTACAAAGTTAAATAATTTTGATTTCAAAATGTATTCTCTTTTTTATAGGTCACTCTATATATAAAGAGGTAGTTTTCAAGTCTCATCATATATTCTAAATGACTCTTATACATCTATACCAGCTGTATTTTTTTCTTTTAGGGTTGCTGCATTCTTCTATATGTGTGAGATTTTCACAGTATACATACGGGATAGAAATGAAAGGAGATATTTTTCCATTCCAAAGTGTCATAAGAGATTTCTATAGACTATGTGTTTTTACCAAATGCTTTTAATTTGAATGCATAAAAAATAAGTTAGTCTGTTCCACAATAGCATTAATTTTTGAATGGCAAGATTGAAAAATCACTGAAGTATTTATAAAAAATATAACATTTTATAATCCATGTTTATTAATAGATTTTATATGCATTTGGGTAGTGGCTAAAGGCCATAATGCCACTATGAATGGCGTTATACAGGGAACTAGTATGTCATCCCTATTTTAATCAAAATCCTGAACTCTCATCTTTGAGAGTTCCTTAAGGAGTTCCCGAATGAGTGATTATTAAGAAGTTCAGAAAAATAGTTATGTCCCAATTAAATTTTGCTAGCATCTTCAGTATGGTTCAAAATTATTTGAGTAAGACTTTGTGAAGGAAATCAATGGAATTTCATCTTCAGAATTTTGAAATTATTTTATCAATAGAAGAGACTTTTTTGGGAAAGGAGGAGGAGACTCAGGTCATAAAAAATTTCTCTCTCATCAGACAAAATTTATTTCCTTACAGTCTTTGGATTTTTTTTACAGTCTACAATAATTCATCATAAGCAGTTTGGTAATCTTGAACTTATGTGACATTTTGCATACTCTAGGACAGGGATGTCAAACTCATTTTCACCGGGGAGTAGTTATATTTATACAATCCTAAAATTACATTCAGGTTTTTGAAGGCAACTGTGAGGCTGATGTGGCCCCTGGTGAAAATGAGTTTGACATCCCTGCTCTAGACTATTAAAGATGCCTTAGATATCTCGATGGCACTGACATAAAAAGTTATACTTATTCTGTGGTTTGTAAACCATATATAGTAAACAGTAAATTTCAAAATATATATTTGTTAAAATTTTTCCTATTTCTCAAAATTCATAATCTTCCATAAAATCATATGTCTGAAAAAAAGAAATTATAAGCATATGCAGAAGGATAGAGCATCTGCTTCATGGAGATGATCCCATCAAGGACCTCTTCAGTGCAAAGGGAAGAACAAGTAAAGGAGGAAGTGGTAAACAAGACGACACAGAGACATGAAGTTGATAGACAAGGGACAGCAGAGACAGTGCCAAGGATGGAAAGTCTCCAGCCAGCAACTGACAGGCCATTGAGAAACTCCAGGCACAGCTTTGGAGAGGAACAGTCTGGACTTTGTAACTCATAAGAAGAGGGAAACAAGAACCCAAGGATTTGGCATATTCGAGGGGAGTGTCAGTGGGACCATAAAAAACTTAGGAGGGATCACGTAAGGGAAGGAGATGGAGAGGAGTGAAGGGGTAAGAGGTGAACAGGGCTGTCCATAAGATAGTCCGGCTGTGTGCAGACCGTGGCTGGTCAGCAAGTTTGTCTGACCCAGCCCAGTGCCTGTCTGCTCCTTAAATTCTGTGGTAGCTCTTCCTGTGCCTCCTCACTTGCTGTCCCTTGCAGGTCTAAGTGCTGTAGGGAAGAGGTGGTGGTGCTGGGGGGTCTGAGTGGATTTGAGGTTGGAAACCAGCATCAGATGAGGGTGCAAGCACCCCAGGCTGGTGATATCAGCAGACCAGTGTGAGTGAGGCAAGTGAGGCTCTCCATGCTGGCAGCTGGAGCAGGGCAGCAGATACGGGCGCCTGGTGCTGGCTGCTGGCAAGGTATGAGTGTCTGTATCTCCCCAAAACCAGGTGGGGGGGGTGTGCATGTGTCAGTTGCAGCAAACTCCATGCTCAACCTGCTGGTGAGTAGGAAGTCCCCGGTCTGGGCAGAGGCACCAGGCAGGCAGAGCATCAGCCACTTGCAACATCCCTTAGTAGAAAATATGGCCATATTTGTCCTTTTATTATTTGCTGTATCTATTATCATTACCTCTGAAAATGATCATTTGGAGGAGTGGGAGGAAAAAACTTAGTCCATGTAAAATATAAATGTTAAGCCCTTTAATTCTAAGACTTTAGAGGAAGTCGTGTTATGAGATTTATTAGATTATATTCCAAATATTTTTAACACTAGTTGATTTCAGAAGCTCAAATGCATTACTAATTTTAGTTTTTCTTTTCCTCAGGTAATTTTAGATATTTCAAAGTCAGTAACCAGCTTCATTTATTCCAAGAGTTCCACCACCCAGAATATTTTTCTAACATTATTTTACTTTTATATAGTAGCCTTTTACAGAGGAATTAATTTCATTTTCTAGCGATAAAAAAAAAAAAAATCAAAGCAGAAGTCCAGGGACTATTCAAGTCTATTTTAGAACAGCTTGCAAGAATTTGCCACATTTGCCAAAAGTTCTGGAAGCAATTACATCCTAATCTTGCATTGTTCGACTAAATCACTTGAATTCTCTGACTAAGCCTTTCCTCACATGAATCTGTTCATTACCCATAGGCACTGAAGGACAGACAGTTTGCCAGTAATTTTATATTATTTCATAAGGAATTATGAAGTTATGATGATTTGCATTGCTGTAGTGTCAAGGTATCTTAGTCTCAAATGATAAATTATTCCTGCTAAATGCTACACAAATGTAACAGGTAAAGATAGTCTTTCTCTCAGAGACTAGAATATTAGTATAAACTGAAAATGCAATGGTTTGATGCCCACTGATGAAGAAAAGCAAGGAAACATTAAGATCATTGATGTAATTTTATTACACTGGTAGTCAGCTAGTTGTCAGTTTTAAGGGGCATCATAGCAACATAGAACTATTATATTTAAGTAAATTATAGGAGGAACAATCAAGCAACTGTTTCTTAATGAGAATTATAGCTTAGCAGGCTCTTTGGGGCCTCCCCATCTCAAGTAACACTAAATAAAACTTTGAGTGATGTAATGAATTATTCTTTATTGAATTCTTACCATTTCAGCAGAGAAGCATGCCCAAAGCCATATCAGTTTTCATCCGGTCACACATTTCAAGACCAGAACTTCACAGATGTAATTTCTTCTAACATTTCATATTTGACATTTGTTTTTACAAAGAACCATAACAGGAAATCAGATCATATACATATCCCTGTATGACCTATTTTATTCACTAGATCAAACAAATCTGGGTCTTTTTATCCACCTCTTATTTCTCCTCAAACTATTCCTTCTGCAAAGGTCCATAGATGTCTTGATTCCCACAACATGCATAAATATAGATAACTGTAAATATATAAGTATAAATAAAGATCTTGTCATTAATTATTATTTTTTTCGAGGTACTTACCTTTTGGGGGAAAAAATAGAAGGCTTAGAATGCAAGTTTTTGAACCAGATATGCGTGAAATGTGAAATACAGGGAAGATTGCTATGTGCATTGATTGAATTTTTTTGAAAAAAAAGTAGGTTTATCTTTTGTAGCTGAATTCAACATCCAATGATTTATCTGTGCTTTCTGAATTTACCTCAGAAACGAAGCAAGACGAATATATAGATATATCAAATCTGGAACAAGAGAGATAAAAAAACTTGTTTTGAAAGGTTATGCCTGTGTCAATAAAATTATTAAATGCAACTGAAATATTAGTGTTGTATCGAAGAACAAGGAGAACTAGGTTATTTAATTCATGTAGCTATATTTAAAAAACTGGTTTGTGGTTTTTTTGTTGCATGTTTTTTTAAATCTGTGACTCTATCTCTCCTTAGATTTCTAAAAATTATATGGTCAGCTCAGACTCCTTTTAAAGTCATCATGAGGAACTAAAAAAATATTAAGGGAATTAATCTCCAAGATTAGATGCACATAGTTTAGGATAAGAATGGCTTCCTAGAAGTGGTCATTTCTTTCTACTAACCATTAAGGGAGCCTCTAATGATTAACATACATACACCATGTTTAGCCTCTCAGGCTAGGATTAATGAATCCCTTCATTGATTTTTTTGTATATTTTCAAAGGAATTTATAAGCATTTTAGCCTTTAGTGTATTATCTTAAATTATTAATTATAATTTCTGTATTCTCTACTGTTCACATTCTATATTGCCACGAACTCTATAATTTTTCTTATGGCGCTCAGTCAAAAACCTTAAGTAGGCAAAAGATGTATTTTTACTGTTTGAAAAGAAATTTAGTATAAAATATATCTATAAAACATTATATGTATTAGACTTTCCTTCGGTAGACTTCTTTAAATAACATATGTTTGCCCACCATCTAAAGGAATGAATTGCTTCTCTCTTTTCCAATCTCAAACATAAACTCCATAAAACCATTTCACTTCTTATGAACTCAACGGTATGTAAAAACTTTATGTAAAGTATATTTACATTTCATTCCATTAATGTAATTAAAATGTTAATAAAATCTTACTCAAAACAATCCATCAGAGAA
Organism: Caloenas nicobarica; assembly: GCF_036013445.1. Lineage (NCBI taxonomy): Eukaryota > Metazoa > Chordata > Aves > Columbiformes > Columbidae > Caloenas > Caloenas nicobarica. The sequence goes on along the minus strand of NC_088245.1, from coordinate 101,269,816 downwards.
AGAAACACTGATTTAATTTTCGTGGAGCACTCTGTGGGCTGCTAATCTTCCATTCTAGCAATAAAGTAAAGAATATACATTAGGAGCCTGAAATGTTGGTGGATTTATCCACCCACAAAAACCTCAAACACTTCCTGATGTGCATTTTAATAACCTTTTCTAGATGTCCTTTTCTTTTGCATCTTTTATTACATTAGCATGTTCGCTACTTATGTGTTTTATGACATATACTATAATGTGCTACTTTGTAGCAATGTTATTGGTAACAGAAACATACAGAAAATTTACAGTGAGCATGAGACATTATGGTTTGATACTTTTTTTCCTTAACAATACAATGGCATTAAGAATTTACCAGACTGCTCATGTTTTTTCTGATTGTTTGTTTGTTTGGGTTTGAGGTGGGGTTTTTTTGGCTTTGGGTCTTTTCTGTCTCCTGGATTCGAGGTGACTAGTAACTAAGTTCTTGATCTGATGTGGGATTTGTATCTCCTAGTGGCATTAAAGTTGACCACATGGCCACATAAAAGAAGACAGAAAGTGAAAAAAGGAACAGGGTTTGTTTTTAATAAAAACCGTACCAGGCAAAAGAGAGGACAATGATGTGGAAGACAGAGGAAAGAAAAGTGATGAGGTTATCAGACATGAAGAGTGGTTTTGTAACTCTCACAGCAGTTTCCAGTATTAAAGTGAGGAAAGTTAAGTGTGAGGTTAACACTTCAGCCTCACAAAAAATAAACAATTCACTAAAGGAAGAAAAAATTAAAAGTCTCAGACAAAGTAAGACTTTTTTTTCCCATGTAGTTGTATATTTCTTGAGTTTCATCTGTATATAGTCATACCAAGAATGTTATGATAAGGCTCCTATTCTTGGGAGAGACATCCTCCAGTTTGTTATTTGATTGAACTGTCTTACATTTGCAGATGGCACGTTGCAATCACAAATGTGGGAAATTAGCCTAATGTTTGGGCTGGAGACCTCAGGATAGTTTTTCCTAGAAGTAATACCAAATAAGGACTCTAGAGGTAGTAGCTGGATACTGTTCAGAATCAATATTGGGGTTTTGTTTCGCTTTGCTTGTTGAATCAATGTTTAGGATCAAGAGGTTTAAGCCAAGCAAAGTAAACCAGTGTGCGCCCAGTAAAAGGCTGTGATGAATAGGGAGTTCTTTAGTGCCTCTCAAAAAGGAAAATTCAGATACCGATTAAAGTGTCCCATTCTTTTTCATTTGAAAATATCTTTTTTTAGTTTTTCTGAAAACACTCTATTTATTTATTTGCTTGTTTATTTATTTATTTATTTATTTATTAGTATTATTGCCCATCTCTCTTATGCACAAGCACCTTCCAAGAAAAAATCAATATCCTGATTTGTGTTCATGGCACCTGTGACATTCTTTTCCAGGTGAAAATTTGTGTGGAATTTTTTGGCTGCCTGGGTGCAGAGGTAGGAATGTCATCAGTGTTAGGATTGTCTTTCAACACCTCTAAGAAGCATACCAAAAAAACCCAAGGTATTTCCTTATAAGCTTTGCTTTACTGATAGCATTAGCCTGTAACAGCTGCAAAAGAAACTCAGCACAAATTGGAGGACTCTTATGACAGAAATACTGCTTTTAAAGAATGCATTTTTAACCTAATTTCTGAAAGCAAGTCAGATTCCTGTCTGCTGATTCTGGTGCTTGAGCAGTTAATCTCTGCAACAATAATAAAATCATTTAGACTATTTGTAAAAAGGCAATCACTTGACCCTGTACCATACATTCCAGTTGAACCTTGTGAGTCAGTGCCTATTCATTTTTCATTGTAAAACTTGGGTACATAGAATAAAACAAATACGGTGTTTGTAAGCACACACAATCCTTTCTATGTAAATGTTATGCAGTACTCCTACTATTCTCAGCTTATTTCTTCAGGGAAGTGTGGCAAGACCCTAGAAAGCATGGACTGCTCTAACAGCATAGATTTGAAGAGCTTCACATTTCTGACTGTCTAGGTATAACTGAGATGACAATTCAGAAAAAAAAGAGAAAAAGAAAAGCACAGTGTTTTTTCATTTTTTCTACATTGCTACTGTTTTCATAAGTATGTTCCATCATTCTACATTTTTTCTTCACTTTGAGAGTGGCAAAAGATAAAGCAAAATCTTTTCCACCAATGACAGTCATCAGAAAATTCCCAAAAGGGTCTAAGTGAGAATTTTTTTTTTATAGACATACCACCCAAATTTGCAATGGAGTCCTATACAAGACTTGTCTTTTTAGAAGGCAGAGCAAACCTGATCTATTTTAGAGCTGTTGGCAAGTTACATGCTCGGTCGAACATCTCCATATTTACTGTTCCTTCAGCTCTGAAAGAGATCTTTCCACAGCCAAAACAAGTTATCTTTAAAGACATGACAAAGAGTTGATTTATTGACTACTTGCTTTTCTACTTTTTCCTTTAAGCCTTTTTACAGATATTTGCTAGGATCAGCCATCCTTATTCATAACTTATTTAGTATATCTTTCAGTACAATAGAGGTGCTTGGAAAATATTTATCCTCCATCCAATGGAAAATAGAAATTGAAATGGAAATAGAATCATAGAACCATTTCAGTTGGAAGAGACCCTCAGGATCATCAAGTCCAACCATAACCTAACCTAACTCTAGCACTAAACCATGTCTCTAAGAACCTCATCTAAATGCCTTTTAAACACCTCCAGGGATGGCGACTCCACCACTTCCCTGGGCAGCCTGTTCCAACGCCAGGCAACCCTTTCCATGAAGAATTTTTTCCTAATATCCAATCTGAACCTCCCCTGGTGCAACTTGAGGCTGTCTCCTCTTCTCCTATCACTTACTACTTGGGAGAAGAGACCAACACCCTCCATGCTACAACCTCCTTTCAAGTAGTTGTAGACAGCAATAAAGTCTCCCCTCAGCCTCCTTTTTCTCAAGGCTCAACAATGACAGCTCCCTCAACTGCTCCTCATCAGACTTATGCTCCAGGCACTTCACCAGCTTTGTCATCCTCCTCTGCACTCTCTCTAGTACTTCAATGTCCTTCTTATGATGAGGGGCCCAAAACTGAATGCAGTATTCAAGGTGCAGCCTCACCAGTGCCAAGTTCAGTGGCACAATCACTTCTCTAGTCCTGCTGGCCACACTATTCCTGATGCAAGCCAGGATGCTGTTGGCCTTTTTGGCCACCTGGGCATTCTGCTGGCTCATATTCAGCTGGCTGAATGGAAATGGAAACAGAAAACCTCTTTTTCACCTGAAAAAAAGGAGTTTGGGGAAACCTTTCACATTCTGTTTTCCTTTCCAGCAACTGAAGACTGAAATTCTTTGGCCCAGAATGTCTGAACTCCAAATCACAGAATCAGGTAGGTTGAGTGAGACCAGTCACCAAGCACCTTCCTTGATTGCCATGATTACCAACCTAATCAACAATGAAAGACGGCAACTTTCCAATGTCATCATCCAGACCACCCAGCACCTTGAGTGTCCCACTTCTGGACACACTAACTTGTATATGGCTTACGGCTTGTGATGTATGCTTTGTAATTGCTTAAGGACTCCTTATGCATGTCTTACTCCACAATAGATTGTTATATTTTTATTTGTTTCTTTAAAGTATTACGTCTACATATACAGGGTGTTCCAAAGAGATGGACCCAATTCTAAAGCAGTATACAGGGTGTTTCAAAAAGATGGATCTAATTTGAAATTACTGTATCTCTGCAACCACAAACTGCCCGTAAAAGGGCGGGGCATAGAGTTTCAAATGATTACTGCTAGATGCCTCATTAAACCGTTTTTAAACTTTTGTAACATGTTGGCATTGCGAAATATACTGTTTTGAAATTGGGCCCATCTTTTTGAAACACCCTCTACAGATATACCTCATATATGCATATAGGAGGAAACAAATTTCAGACTGACTACAACTCATTTTTTTCAGTGTCATGTTTGCTGAATCAGGTATCCTTAAGTCTTTTAGATTAAACAGACAGAAGAAGACTGAACATTCTTAATAATCGGGCATGCTAAAACATTTGATAGAAGATCATTAATCTTCAGGTTTGCTTTGTCCAGCAGTGAAATGGGTATAACAAAGATATAACAATACAAATAACAAAGGTATACTATCCTAAAAGAAAGGCATCCAATATTAGAGAACAAGCACCTGTCATTTTAGAAATGGTATACCTTCGTTATTAAATCTTAATAAATCAGCTACCCTTATATTCAGCAGGTTCTGAGCCTTAAAAAAACCCGCTGTTTCACACTATTAACTTATTTATTAATGTAATAAATGTAGTAAATTAAATAAATGGAAAATGCCAAAATACATTTCAGCATAATTAAACTATTTGCTTATATTACTGTGTTTATTTTTAGGAAAATAACGGTGGTTTTGGTCACATTTTCAGTTCAGAAAATCAGAAGATTTAGCTGCTTATAGACAAAGTGATTTAGACTTTCAATTATGAAACCGAAAGGAGTTCTTATTTGCTAAAAGATATTTTTATTAATTAAACATGCCCAATAATTAATGATTAGTCTCTAAAGGGCTAACCTTTGAGAATATTCATTATCCATTGCTAACAATCTTTGCTTTCAGCTGTCTAACTTTTGCAATCACATCCTTCAACTTTAGCTTCTCTATATATTTCTCCATATATTTCTCTATATTTTACCCAAGAGCCTTTCTGTAGTTATGTGTAGTTAGGTGTTCCTTTTCTTCAGCTTTTTATGTCACCTGGCATCTATCTTTTACTTTGGTTAATTTAGGAAGTGATGGCTCTATAGCTAAGTGCTGGATTATCTGGAAAACTAGCTATACAGCTGTTTCTTTATAAATACATAATGTAAAAAAGGTGGGAGGATTTTGTTCATGTTTAGGTTTGTTTTTTGGGGCGTGAGGGGGTTGGTTTTTTTTTAATTTTGTTTTCTTTTTTCTTTGTTTTCCCTCAGAACTAAACCTGTACTGGATTTTGTGTTGAGATGTTTTTAGAAAAAATGTCCTTTCACTGTGTCTCTAACACTGGTAGCATCTCCATTTGTTTGCAGGTTTTTTAAAAATATTTACTAACCAGGAAATGAGCCTCAAATATGTTAATATGAAACTGTTTAAATTGCTTTTGAATCTATTTGTGCTTACTGTACTTTTTTTCTCTTCTCCTTGGTTATTGCTCACAGATTTATTGTTTAACTGGGCTTTGAAATCATTTGCTTTGGAAGATGACATTTTACTTTTCCTTTATGTGGTTTACCACACACATGATTTATACTTCACTTGCTCTGATGATAGAAAGAAAGCCTTCATATTACCAATATTGCATTATTTTTCTTGGAAAAAGGGATGTCATGACCGCCTATCAGCACACCCCCAGGAAACAGACTAACTTTTATGCCTCTCTTAAGGTCGCCAATACCATGGATCTGCAAGTATTATTAATAAACTGTCAATTGGCTTTAAAGCTACAAAGTGCTGTATATAGCATAGCTCACCATTACTGTACCCATGGGAACAGGTTGATGATCTGGAGAAAATGGCTACCCACCTCAGAAAATAATGAATAGGAAAAAAATAAAGCCTTCCAGTCGAAATTCATGAAGTTACTATTTTCTGAAACAAATTTATTTTGACTAATGTATATTTCTTTAACAAGTGTTTATTTAAAATCTGAAAAGAACAAGCCAAGTTTGGGGAGATAATGGTTTGCAAATAGTATAAATGTATTTTTCAATCTTCCAGCTATCAGATCATTTTGGGTGACTTGAACTGAAGCTAGGTGATGTACACTGTGGGCCAGGAAATCACTGTCTGCAAAGGACTTGAGTCCAGGACACATTTTTATTTAGCAAAACACTGGGACCCATGCTTAAGAATTCATGCTGTGCTAAACTGAAATCACCTAAGAATTTGCCCAGTGGTTTTACTAATGTGTGTTCCAGTAAATTTCGCTTTCCAAATGCTAATAAACTGCAGCCTTGTGGTATTGCATATTAGTTCGGGTGCTAAGGTGCCTTGGTGTGAAAGACTCTATGCAGAAAGATCATTAGTCTGCTCATGTTCAGGAAATAAGTATCAGTGTGCAACTCTCTAGATTCATATCTGAACATGTCTTGCATGACAAATCCTAAATATTCCATGCAACAAGGAGAAAATAAGAAAAAAGAAATTTTAAAAAAAAAGACCACCTTCCACCCTTTAAAAAAAAAGATTTAGAAATGTTGCTGATATCTAACTCTTCATACAGTGTAAAGTTATCAAAAGTAATTAGCATGCTCTTTTTTCATTGCACCTCTATAAAGCATTGTACAATGCTATCAACAGTTTTACAGGCTCCTAGAAGCAATTTTTGTGTTTTTCTTCTATAGTGTATATATAAAAGAACAAAGCAATTGAAATACAACCTTCAACATTTGTATCCTGGCAGAGCTGTTTTGTGAAGATCAATATGTTACTCGTCCTTGATAATTTTGAAACAGGAGAGATTCAGACTTGAAATAAAGTGAAGATTTTTAAAAATGACAGCTATTAACCATGACAAGTATACATTGCCAGTCTTGTGTTATCAGATTTTGCCGTGCATCCTCTGTCAATGGTAAATTTAATGTCATGAATAAATATTTTTCTGACATATTCACACTGAAGAGAGATTTAATTCAGGGAAATCTTTTTGCTTCTGTTATATATATCGGATAGTCACACTAAACAGAGGTAAATTACATATCAATAGAAAAGAAAATGTGTGCAGTTTTCTCTCGCGATACACTGCATATTCAATTGTCAGACTTTATAAAAGGCTTGTTACAAGATATATACAGTAAACAGAATTGTTTTTTTTAAAGTGGTTTTCATAGAATCATAGAATGGTTTGGGTTGAAAGAGACCTTAAAGATCATCTAGTTCCAGCCCTCCTGCCATGGGTAAGGACACCTACCACTAGACCAGGTTACTCAAAGCCCCATCCAAACTGACTTTGAACACATCCAGGGATGGGGCATTCACAACTTCTCTGGACAACATGTTCCAGTGCCTCACCACCCTCATGGTGAAGGATTTCTTTTTTATATCTAATCTAAATCTACCCTCTTTCTATTTAAAGCCATTGCCCCTTGTTCTATCACTACATGCCCTTGTAAAAATCCCTCTCCACTTTCTTTTAGGCCTCCTTGAGGTGCTGGAAGGCTGCTATAAGGTCTCCCTGGAGCCTTCTCTACTCCAATCTTAACAACCCCAACTCTCTCAGCCTGTCCTCGTAGGAGAGGTGTTCCAACCCTCTGATGATCTTTGTGGGGAGGAGAATCACCTACTTTGACTTGCTGATCACACTTCTTTTCATGCAGTCCAGGAGGAAGTTGGCTTTCTGGGCTGCAAGTACACATTGCTGGCTCATGTTGAGCTTCTCATCCACCAACATCCCCAAGTCATTCTCCACAGGGCTGCTCTCAATCCATTCTCTGCCCAGCCTGTATTTGTACTTGGGATTGTACCGACCCATGTGCAAGACCTTGCACTTGGCCTCGTTGAACTTCATGAGTTTTGTGTGGGCCCACCTCTCAAGCCCGTCAAGGTCCATCTGGATGGCATCCCTTCCCTTGGCACCACACAGCTTGGTCATTGGCAAACTTTCTGAGGGTGCAACTCAATCTCACTGTCCATGTCACTGACAAAGATGTTGTACAGCTCTGGTACAAATACTGAGCCCTGAGGAGTGCCATTCATCACTGGTCTCCACTTGGACATGGAGCTGTTGATCACAACACTTTGAGTGCGACCATTCACCCAATTCCTCATCTACTGAGTGGTCTATCCATCTAATCCATGTCTCTCCAATTTAGAGACAAGGATGTCATGTGGCACAGTGCAAAATGCTTTACACAAGTCAAGGTAGATGACATCAGTTGATCTTTACTTATCTGCCAATGCTGTAACCCTGTCATACAAGGTCACTAAGTTTGTCATGCACAATTTGCCCTTAGTGAAGCCATGTTGGCTTTCATCAATCATCTCTTTATTTTCCATGTGCCCTAGTATAGTTTCCAGGAGGATCTGATCCATGACCTTGTCAGGCATAGAGATGAGACTGACTGGCCTTTATTTCCCCAGGTCTTCTTTTTTCCCCTTTTTAGAAATGGGGGTTAAGTTTCCTCTTTCCCAGTCTGTTCAAACTTCAGCGGACTGCTATGACTTCTCAAATATGATGGATAGTGGCTTAGCAACTTCATCCACCAGTTCCCTCAGGACCTGCAGATGCATCTCATCAGGTCTCATGGACTTGTGCAACTTCTGTTTCCTCAGATGGTCTCATACCTGATCTTCTCCTACAGTGCACAGTTCTTCATTGTCTCAGTCCCTGCCTTTACCTTCTGCAACTTGGATGGTGTGGCTGGAGTGAAGACTGAGGAAAAAAAGTCATTGAGTACCTCAGCCTTCTCCATATCCCAGGTAACCAGGTTTCCCATTTCCTTCTAGAGAGGGCCTGCATTTTCTCTAATCTTCTTTTGATGATCGATGTACCTACAGACATACCTACAGAAGCTTTTCTTGTTGCCCTTGACACCCCTGGCTAGATTTAATTCTATCAGGGTTTTCCTAACTTGATCCCTGGCAGCCTGGACAATTTCTCTGTATTTCTCCCAGGCTACCTGTCCTTTCTTCCATCCTTTGTAATCTTCCTTTTTTGGTTTGAGTTTTTCCAGGAGTCCCTTGTTCATCTATGCAGGCTTCCTGGTGTTTTTGCCTTACTTCCTCTTTGTTGGAATGCTTCACTCCTAGAGGGGGTAATCCTTGAATTTTAATGAGCTTGCTTGAGGTCCTCTTCCCTCCCTGGCTTTATCCCATGGTACCCTATCAAGCAGACTGCTGAAAAGGCCAAAGTCTGCTCTCCTGAAGTCCAGGGTAGAGAGCTTCCTGTGTGCCCTCGTCATTGCCCTAAGGATACAGAGCTCCACCATTTCATGGTCACTGCAGCCAAGGCTGTCCTTGAGCTTTGTGTTCCCCATTAGCCTCTCCTTGTTAGTGAGAACAAGGTCCAGCATAGCACCTCTCCCCATTGGCTCCTCTATCTCTTGGAGAAGTTATTATCAACACATTCCAGGAACCTCTGGGTTGCTTATGCCCTGCTGTGTTGTCCCTCCAACAGATATTGGAGTGATTGAAGTCTCCCATTATTAGCTGTAATTATCACGCTGGTTTAGGCATGTCACAGAATCACAGAATTATTAGGATTGGAAGGGACCTCTGGAGATCATCTAGTCCAACCTACCTGCTAACGTACGTTCACCCAGAGCAGGTTGCACAGGAATGCATCCAGGCAGGTTTTGAATGTCTTCAGAGAGGGAGATTCCACAACCTCTCTGGGCAGCCTGTTCCAGTGTTCTGTCACCCTCAAAGTAAAACTGTTTCTCCTCATATTCAGGTGGAACTTCCTATGTTTCAGTTGGTGCCCATTGCCGCTCATCCTTGGGCATCACTGAAAAGAGTCTGGTCCCACCCTCTTCAGACCCACTCTTGAGATACTTGCAAGCATTGGTAAGATCCACTTTCAGCCTTCTCTTTTCCTGAGTGAACAGACCCAGCTCAGTCATCCTTTCCTCATAAGAAAGATGCTCTAGTCCCTTAATCATCTTTGTAGCCTTCTGTGTTATTCAGGTCCTTGTTCTCCTCTTTTAAATGCAAGAAATCAATGATATTTGCCATTTTTCAGAACTCTTCAAAGAATTAATTTTATAAGTGACCTCTGACAAAGAGGTTAAGGCAAAAACCTATTACTGGCAGATATTCTGCTGCCAATTGATAATCTAAGAATACAAAAAGAAATTGTAGGGAAGGTTTTTAGAAGACCTAGTGGTAGTAGCCAGCTCCCACTTGTGCATTTGAAAAGTTTCTTTCAATCCATTGTCCACTTAAGTCATAGATGCATCTATATTTTTACTGTTTCTGATATAAAGGATAAAATTTCATGTGAGACAGATGTGTGCCCTAGTGGCCCTAATCACACAACCTCTCGTGAGTGACTGATGTAAAGACCCATCACACTGTTTTGTCCAATTCAGACTTAGGGGCCAGAAAGGTCACAGAATAGATGAGAGGGGGTCTTTTTATGTGTTGGGTCAAAAAGTTTTATGAATACTGCTTATGTGTTTGGGGCCTGTATGATTATCTACAAGATCTGGCTAATGAGGTGTTATCACTTGAAGGGGGAATTCAACTCTGAGCATTATGAACATATATCATAAGCTCCAGTTCCAAAGCCTGCTCTAATTGGTGGAAGATTTCCAGTTTATTACAGACAGCCTTGGATGAAGCCTTCTCCTGTACTGATAGTCCTGCTACAGAAAGCAGTGGAACTTGGAATTTCAAAAACTCTTCTAAACTAAAATATTTTTTGGAAGCATGGCCTGAGATATGTTGTCACAAACTAATCTCATTTTTATTATTTTCTGTTGCCTGAGAAGGTTTCTATCTCCCTTTCCACTTATCTGATAAATATCACCTTTGTTCTCTGAGAATTGGGTTGTATTTCCTGTATTTCTGTTTTCTTGCCTTACACAGTAAGTGGGTCCCCCTCTGTACAATATATATAATACTAGTTAGGATACAAAATAAACAAGACATCTCTAACCGAGTATGAGCAAAATCTTTATCTTCTTTATCTCTATGGGGAACAGTAGATGAGCAGTAAGGAGACACATTTTTAATGGATTTTTTACAGGCATTTCTTTACACAAGTACTCCAAATCCTACCAGCTTGGGTGGGCAAGAGAGTTGGACATGTAAATCAAATCAATTCAAATCAGATCAAATCAAATCAATATATACTGTAGTCGGTTGTGGTATGGTGTGGTACAGCGTTATGTGTACAAATCCTGGCTGTCACTAGACTCCAAAAATCTAAAAGCCTTTGATAGTTCGCAATAGGTCAAGGGGAAAACAAGTAAATTTGAGATGATGAGGAAAACTAAAGACCAAATCAGACACAGCTGACCAGAATTTCATCTCAGCTTAGTCCAAAACTGAGCCTCGTTCAGATAGAGAGTTATTCTCTAACAACATAGTTATTGAAATATGACCAGCATAACTCTGATCTAGAATTGAAGTGTCCTATAAACACAGCTAAATTGTATCAACTCCAAATACTTGTGCACTGATGTAAAATCAGTACCTCAGATTGATAAAAACTATCGACCTGCTTCTTGGAGACAATTGTACAAACCTGAGTTAATCTTTTTGGAAAATAGTCACCAAATATCATTCTGTGAAGAATAAGTCTTAAATTTTCCAAGACAAAAGGCCATTAAAGTGACAAGAGCAACAGAAACTGTGTGTTATTCAGAAATATATTCCTTATGGTTAGTAGAAGAAATATGTGACATATCTGACTTTTTTCAAAAGAAACTGTGAAAGCATTTTTAAAATAGCATGTAGTAAATTACAGTGTTTGAAAATCACTTAACAAACCATCTAAGGCCTCTAAAGCTAGTGAATATCCAACCATTGTGGTTTTTTGGTTGGTTGGTTGCTTGTTTTTTAATGGAAAGTAATAGCTAAGATATCTGGGTTTCTTCCTTCCCTCATGTACTATGCAATGCCTAAGAAAGCTGCTGTTTATGTCAGAGGAAATAAAGAGTATTGGTGACACCGGATAATGATCTCATTTAAATGACCAATGGGAAGAGGACATTAGCATTTCTAAAGTAGTCAACGGTAGTCAGTATCACGAACAAAGTACTTCACAGAATTGGTAAGAGCGAGTGTTTAATTAATGTGTTGAATGAATATCTCATCTGATTACTTCTTAAGTAGTGACAGTAGGGATGAGTTGCTTCCTCTCCAATGTAATTTCTTCTCCTTACAGTGGAGACTCTTCAGTTTCTGTTGTAACATACTCTCTTCAGAAGAAAGTGACAGGCACTAGGTTGTTCTGTAGCCGGGATATCACTACCAGCTCCTAATCTCTACAGGAGGCTGAAATTTACAAACAGAAGACAAGCAATGAGAAAGTTTTAATCCAAAGAAGATGACAGCAGAGATTGATTCTTGTGGCACAACAGACCATGAAATTTGTTATTAACGACTAATCTGCAGCACTTTTTGAGGAATACTGATAATCAAAGAGAGTTTCTGAAGTTCTCTTCTTTTGGACAGTACGGGATATAAAAATTACCTTCTTTTCACTGGTGTTTGCTGGAAACACTATTAATCATTTTGTTGTTTAATGACTGCATGTATGCTTCTTAATGATTTCTTCGCTGAGCTATTATAAGCTTTGCACCCTATTTATGAGTACAAAGTTACTTAAAAGTATCTGTTGATTAATAGCCCTGATCTGCTTCAAGAGGTGCATTTTACAAAAGTGACAAAATTAACTGTAACATTTAAGTGAAAACAGGACAAGTCCCAGGTGTCATGATCATTGAACATAATCTAAAATATACTTATTTATTCTTCCTGGAATACAACAACAGCAGCAAGAGGAGAAGCTCAAATCAGAAATACACACTAAATTAAAAAAAAAAAACCCAACACCTTAAAGGAAAATGCACCTCAATAACATTTTAGAGAGCAGGTATAAATACAGTTCACTTGTTCAGCCATATCTTAAATTAAAGTTCCTTTTTATAAGGCATTCAAATACTATAGTGGTGTTCACTTCAATAGAACTCATGCAGACAAATCTGAACTTTTCTTGAAGTGGAAACGATTGATGATGTCTGCTGTTAGATGAAGGATGGGAAAGTAGCTGTGAATGTTTTTTTATTGACAGTGCTTGAGCCTTGACTGATCTCAGAGAAAAAACAATGGATATATAACGTCGTTTCATTACACAAGGAGCTTTCAAGACACTTCATAAAATACTTGTAACAATATTTTGCCACATGAATTTCAGATGTTACTTTACTGTTATTTATTTCTTGTATTAAAATGCAGAAAAATGTAATTAAGCATTGATTAACTGATAGTTTTTACTGCTTAGAAAACTAATGTCTTTTGAGAACAAATACCATATGTTGTTATTTTAATATGTACTTCAGAGACTGAACTTTTGATGTATGCTTTGCAGCAATGACCACTACCAAGATAACACAAAAGCCCTTTAGTATAATTCTGACAACATAAAAAATGGATTAAAGTGAAAATTACTTTAACAACTTCTTAGATGAAGATATTGCCTCACTGGTAGTACAGATGTCACTGCAATCAAAAAGAAGATAATTGTTTTATTAAGTCAGCCATGCTGTTTTTTTCCAGTACTATTGCAGCTGTTAGTCATGATTGAAAAAAACGATTAGAAAGTTACAGGAGCTCTTTTTAGGTGAGAACTAGACTGTACAAAATTAAGTAGTGATTCTCAATAATTTCAGGTATCTGGTGGACATTTTTATTGAGTAAGAGGTTTTACTTCAAATTTAAATATATTTTTCAGAAGATTTTAATCTTTTGATGTCGGTAGGATTTAATCTGCAGACCAAAATGCTGCCATTTAATTTCATTTAACATTTGATAAAGCTGTAGATATAGATCCCCACCTCACTCCTCCACATCTAACCTCTGGTACAGTTTTGGCTCATGCCAATGATGTGTCTTCCGGATGCTACCTGGGCAGAGTTTGGAGGTTATTATGAGCCAAATGCTGTTCTTACTAGGTAGTACAGGTGGCACCAACTTTTTTTTCTCTCATTAGGAAACATGGTGAGAGGGAGGATGTAGTGTATTTTATGAAAACAGATGACTCTGGCTCATTTCTAGTAATGTAGATGTAACCTATTGGAGAAACTAGAGACTTAACATTGAGGAATTTAGATAAAACATTCTTAAACTAATTTTGACCTTGAAATGAGACTGTTTTTTTACTGTGCATGAAAATGCAGGTTTCTTCCCTGACTCTCACTCACCCTTTTCTATTGAAGTTTGCGTACTATCAAAATGATCATGTTTTAGGGGTTTCTTTTGGTTTTGTTTTTGTTTTTTTCCTTCTTGTCAGACCTATTAATTCAATCTGAGTTTAGAAAATTGGTCTATTCTGTCTCCTTTTTTTCTGGACTCCCATCATCTCTGATAAGGATTAGAATCAAATACAATATCAACAAAAATAAAATCTACATGAAATGGTGTAAAATTCAATGTATTCTATAGCTGAATTAGTACTCTAGTGTTAGCTATTGTAAAAGCTTACTTTTGACAGGAAAGTAGTCATGATTTACACAAAGAATAGCCGAAATATTAAATAACGAACTCCACATCAATAGCCACTTTTCTGACTATAACAACAGTTTTCAGCAATCCATTCAAACCTTTCTGACAGAAAATTCACCTAACAGATTGAATTAAATAAGGCAAGAACATTCACCTTATTCTGAAAAAAATCACTTGCAGTACCATCAGCATTCACGTTAAACTGATAACAGAATTCTGCCTTTGATAGCATTTCACTGTATTTCATAGTACATAAAATACCAGTGGCAGGAAAGATTCTGTGCAGTTCACAGACGTAGGTGTAGATGTTAACAAAAATCAACATATTCATGAACACCCGTATGAAAAGGACACAGGCGTTTCCTCTGTACTTTCCTGTCCCTGCTGTAGTCTCTTGATAGTGCTAGTACCTGAGACTAAAGTAGGTGTGCAATTACTCTCAGTGACCCAGAAAGGGTGATGAGAAAGAAATTGGATGGCCAACTAATGTACAGAAGTTTTGGGTTAAAACCCCTTTGCTGTTAGATGACAGGGATAGCACCTGACACAGCCTTCCACCCCGCAAAAAAATGAATGATGCTAAAGTGACACAGTTCTGGTATCCTTGATCTATTACTCCAGATTTACACTGAAGAGAATGGAAGAAGTGCAAGACCATATCATATATTTCAAGGCAGGGTACATAGTTGTTGCAACAGCTGGATTGTTCAACAGACAATTCCTGTACCCAAAAGACAGTGAGAATCACAGCTTCTCCATTGTGCCCTATATTGTGTGAAAACTATTTCTTTTTCAGCTTGAATACCCACTGAGGGTTAGGAGAATGCTTTTTAAAATTCATTGTATCCTAAGAAGTTTTTCATGCTCTCGGCTTTTTAAAACAATGCAGGTTTGAAAGCAAATAATTCAGTGGTTTTATGCCTCATTTTGTGTATACAGAGTGCTGCTGGAGTGCTCACCTGAAATACAGGTGCTTTTTTAAAGTGTGTGTTTTAAAGTGTCTTATTGTGTGAGTCCTGATACATAGTACTGAAGAGCTACCTTTTTTTTTGGAATGTCAACTTCAAATTAGATAAAAGTTTATAATGCTGATTTTAACTGAACAGATTCCAAGTCCCAATTTATAATTTTGTAATCTCTATCCCAAGTGCAAGGAAGATTTGTAAAACAAAACTTTGCATTTAGGATTTATTAACATGATTTAAAATTGTGTGTTCAAAAGTACATTTTACTGAATTATGGAGCTACGTTTCAACTAAACATTATGTTTAAATTGTTATATCTAAATTAAATTCTGTGGGTTTTAGCACAAGTTTTTTATAAATCCTAGGGAAAATATATTATTCAGACTTTTACAAGTCTATTTGGAGTACAGAAAGAAAGAAATCAATAGGAAGAAAATGCAAGTGTCTATGATGTCCATGCTCCCCTTAATCTGGCCAATTTCTTGGAAATTTTTTCCATAATATTTAAAATCTTTTACATGAGATCTAGTTACTAGTGCAAACATTGGCCAAGTTATGGCTGTCTGAATCAGGGTGTTTAAGGGCAATCTTATAAAAGCTGTATTTTAAAGATATCCATGCAGTTACTAGTTTTACTTTTCAGCAACCTAACAAACTAAAAAAAACCCAAAAAACCAAAAAAATTCTGTTTCAAAATGGCAAAATGGTATGCATTTCTATCCTAATTAAGTAATCAAGTTAACAAAGTAGTAAGAAGCTGCTATCTAATTAGTTTTCAGTTGAACTTAATTGAGAAATACAAGGATGTTACACTGCTCTTATGCTTTCTGATACCAATGACAAAGGACTGATGAAACTACATTTTTCTAACAGTATATAACATCTTGAATTGCACATTAGGAATTCACATTTTCCAAATGCATAGAGCAAAACTCTCACATATAAAGAAAAGCAGAATAAAACCATGTTCTACTGAAATCTCCCTCTACTTTAATGTATTTTCATAGGACTAATATAATTATACAGTTGTTAAATCTCAGTAGTATTGGAATGAATTTATGAAAGCTATATTGTCTCTTTAAAAAAAAAACAAACCAAAACCAATGTTGTAGTCAATTAATAAATATTCCCAGATCAAACAAGTAGTCCTTGCCTTCAGTGTACTATCTGAATACTAGCATTAAAAGAGGGTTTTTTTTCTGACTGTAGAACTGTATCTAGTATATAGTTAAACCTGGGGCATAGCAAAAGAGGTCTTCAACTACTTCAGTATTTGTTTGTTCTAAGGATTTCCTACCTATCTTGCACGATTATTTTGTATCTCTACAAAGTTTTCTGAATTCATATAAGTAAAAGGCTAATTTCTATTTATTCTAAATAGTAAGTCATATTGTCACAGAACCATAAAATCGTTTGGGTTGGAAGGGACCTTCAAAGATCATCTAGTTCAACCCCCATGCTGTGGTCGAAGGCATTTTTCACTGGATCAGGTTGTTCAAAGCCCTTTCCAACATGACTTTGGACACTCTGGGGGATGGGGCATTCACAACTTCTCTGGGCAACCTGTTCTGCTGTCTCACAGCACTCATCATAAACAATTTATTCTTTCTATCCAATCTAAATCTACCCTCTTTCAGTTTTAAAGCATTACCCCTTGTTCTGTCATTAGAGGCCCTGGTAAAAAATCTCTCTCCCTCTTCTCCATAAGCCCCATTTAAGTTCTGAAATGCCACAATAAGGTCTCTTTGGAGCCTTCTTTTCCCCAGGCTGACAACCACAACTCTCTCAGCCTTTCTTAAGAGAAGTGTTCTATCCTTGTCATCATTTTTGTGGCCCTTTGCTGGACCTGATCTAACAGGCCTATGTCTTTCTCGTGCTGAGGACACACAAGGGCTGCTGGACGCAGTACTCCAGGAGAGGTCTCACAAGAGTGGAGTAGAGGACAATCACTTCCCTCAGCCTATTGGCCACACTTCTTTTTATGCAGCCCAGGAAATGATTGGCTTTCTGGTCCACAGATTCACATTTCTGTCTTATCCAATTTCTCATGCACCAGAACAGTGGATAACAAGTCCTTCCCTGCAGGGCTGTTCTCAATCCACTCATCCCCCAGTCTGTAACAATATTGGAGATTGCCCTGACCCAGGGGCAGGACCTTGCACTTGGCCTTGTTGAGGTTCACGTCATGAGGTTCACATGGTTTCACTCCAAAAGCCTGTCAAGGCTCCTCTGGATGGCATCCCTTCTCTGTAGTGTACTGACTGTACTATTCATCTTGGTGTCATCCACATTTTTGCTGAGAGTGCACTCAGTCCCTCTGTTTGTGTCATTTATGAAGTATGGACCCCTGAGGGACATCACTGGTTACTGGTTCCCACTTGGACATTGAGTAACTGACTGTAACGCTTTTCATGTGTCCACCCAGCCAGTTCCTTATCCATCCAACAGTCCATCCACGAAACCCATATCTCTCTACTTTAACTGCAAGAATGTTATGAGGCACCATGCCAAAAGCCTTAAAAACATCCAGGTAGATAACATCAGTTGCTCTTTCCTTGTCTACTGATACAGTCACTTAACTGTAGAAGGCCCCCAGATTAATCAGGCATCATTTACCTTTGGTGAAGCCATGCTACTGTCTCTAATCACCCCTCTTTCTTATGCTTCAATACAACTTCCATGAGGATGTGTTACACAATATTACCAGGCATTGAGGTGAAGCTGACTGGTCAGTACTTCTTAGGGTTCTTCTTTTTATCCTTTTCAGAAAGTGATGTGATATTTCCTTTTCTTCAGTCACAGGTGATTTCATCTGACTGCCATGACTTTTCAAACTCCATCAGCAAATTCCCCTAGGACCCTGGGATGCACGTCCTCAGGTGCTGTGGAACCGTGTATGTTCAGGCAGTCTTGAACCTGACCTCCTCCTAGTCCTAGAAAGGGCCCTTTATCCTTGCTATCCATATAAGTACTTGCAGTATTCCATGCATTCAGTGATCTCTTTTTTTTCTTTTTTTGGATATTTCCACTACTGGCAAAGCTGACAGCAATTTAAAAAATGAAACATGGTTAATTTCTAATTGTATTTATCACATTAACTAGATCCTAAATACCAACCAAGAATGAGTACACACTGTGGCAGAAACTGTACAAATACTTCAGTATTTTCAAAGAGGTGTCATGTTGAATAGGCAGAACAGATCAAAATATGGGAGAGGTATAATACTCAAGTAGAAAATGTAGTGTTTGATAGCAGCAATGTTGTGATTAGGTCATTTGCTTTTGTTTCATTATTTATGGGGTGTAGAGAATTAGTTAGGAGGGGAGTAGTCATATAGAAAGGAAAGGGAAGGAAAAAGGATATTCTTGGGTAGAGGAACACGTCAAGGAATTACATGTTGGCATGACGCAAAAATTCTATTAGAAATATGACATTTGAAAGGCACAGGGTTGAAAGCAAAACCAGAATTCTCAAACTTCTGTGTTTCCACTGACCTTTTTGACCCTTTTAAGTCTCCTTCAAAGACCACATGATATGAGGAGGGGAAGTTGTTATTTGTCGGGTTCTAGAGTGAGAAGAGTCTTGGTAGGGAAAGCAATAAATAAAGTAATAATAGTTCATTCTTAAGGTCTACTGTGAATATAGACAACTCTGGCCATTTAACCAGCAAAGCATATTGAATTTAATTTGCTTATGTAATAATAACCAGAGAGGCAATTAAAGGCAGAATTCCATTTCAGTTCCCGTGTACAGTATCCATAAATATCAAGAGCAGACAATGTGTGGCCGGTTTTATGTCACGGTGGAAAGAATAAGTGTAAAAGTGAGCCAAGAAAATTTCTTTAGTTTTACTTTAGTTCCAACAGAAATACTGGAATGATAACCACTTGATTTGTAAGCATAGCAATACAACCAATGAAAGCTGACATGGATTTATTATGATCGCTAGCAAACCTTTTGAATAAAGGAGAAAAGTAAATCTAGAGTTCATCTGACAAAGCACAGCTGATTCTAGGTTCCTTACCCAGTCAATGTAGAAAACTAAGAATCTGGGGGGCAAAGTTTACAACATCTTAAGTGTCCAGTTCTGGGCATTGAACTTCACAAAAGATAAAGATGGTACTGATTTGTGGTCCAGAGTACATAAGGGGGAATGATCATAGATTTATAAATGATTGCCTGTGAAAAGAAAATGAAAGAATTATGTCTCTTTAGTTTACAGATGGACATGGAGAGAAAAAAATGAGACAACTAAGTAAATATACAAAAGTCTGCTGTCATAAGAAAGGGAATAATCAAAGGTAATGAGAACAAAGACTGAGAGGTTTAATGCACAGTCAGGGAAATTGGTTTAATTTGAGAGAATCTTTCTAGTAAGAAGAACAGTGAATTAACAGAGTGGATTGCCTGAAGAGGTTATGGAAAGGATCTCATCATTTACGAAGAGGTGGTATAAACTTTTGTCATGTGTCACATAGATATGTAAGTCATGTTAAGAAGCAGAAGACCAAAGTGGATGATCTTTTGATATCAGCCCATGTTTCTACGTTTATTATCTAATAATGAAGCCAACCATTCTGATAATATTATATATTTAATTGGATATATTCCAATACATATTGAATTAGGTATGTATGTCTACAGAATGCTTCCAGTAGTAAGACGGTGAGTTATTTACATTAAGCTATGCAAACTGGGATGCCTACGTATATCTGAGCCAAATTGAACTGAATCTCTTATTTCCCACACTGATCTAGTTTAGAAGTTTGCATTTTTCTCTGCGCCCCAGCTCTTTTTATTCTGGCTATCAATTAAACCTTCAGTGAAGGAAAATGCTCCTGATTAAATTTCTGTGAGAGAAGTTTTGATTTAGACTAATCCATACTTCCTTTTAAAAAATCTTATGTTGGAAAATTCCTAGTTGTTTCTGTCTACAGGTTAATGTAATAATCTTCTGCTGTCTGATTTTTGTAGGAACATTATTATACACTTTACTGAAGGAAAAGTACTTGAAGAGGAAGGGAAAATATGTCTATGACAACTGTCTATAAAACATTTTTCATCTTTAAAGACCTCCTAATTATTTAAAAAACGTGGCTCTAGTCTTGAAATTATTAATGTATTTCCTAAGCCTTATACTCTTTGTGTTTATTGAGGCTAACCATATATGTAATGCTAAAGCTGTGGAAAGATTTATGGAACTGAGATCTACCTGCACAGTTTTATCTTTAGAGCTAAAACACTGAAGGTTGCTTAAGATTCCTTACTTATATGACACTGTAATTTCAGTGGAGAGCTTGGATTTCTTACTACAGCTTCTTCCAGGGTTTTCTTTAAGTCTATTTGGAGAACAAATGTAGACTTGTAGACTACAAACAGGCATCAGACACTTTTTAACTTTTTTTTTTCCTCCTACAAAATATCCCACATAATTTAACACATGTAGTGCCAATAATGCAGACCATAATATGTTTATGACACTGCAAAGGTTAAAAAGGCAAATATTCCATCTTAAAAATGGTCAATGGAAAAATATAATCATGTAGTCTGCATGGAGTAAGATGTTACCATGATGAAATGCAACAAGTGTCAGATTTCTGCCCTTAATTATCTGTAAAGAAGATGATTTTTATTACAGCTGTGATATCTGTTAGCTCAAAAAAAACCAACCAACCAACCAACCAACCAACCAACCAACCAACCAACCAACCAAAAAAAACCCCCACAAACCTTTAAGATTTCTAAGTCTGAAAAATCTGTTTTTCAATCTGTTTGGTAAATAGCAAAAATTATTTCTAATTTGTGAAAATAAACACATAAATTTAAAAGCATTTTGTATCAAGACTTGTTATAATTTTATAGGCAAATGCCAGAATTTGCAGTTACAAAACCAGTGTGAACCAAATGATAGCTGCGACATCATTCCACTTTGAAAACTGCTTACTAGGTCTATTCTGATATTTTCACACATTTTATACCACTGCCAAAGTAGGGTGACTAGTTGCTCTTTCCCTGCAGATATTTTTAGTATCTTTTTAAAGTTTCCCTTTGCAATATATTATCTACCCAGACAGTGATAAGAAAATACAGTTTTCTCCTATCAATCTGCAAACCAAATGCTTTTAATTACATTACATTATTATGAGAAAAACCCCACAACTTATACCTACCCACATAGGTCTTGGATATTGGAATGATGAACTGTAGAAGCATAAGCATTTATAAAATTTTAAGTTTCCTAAAAAACTTTAACTTCTCAGCGATGACCTAAGAAAAATTTTATGACTTTGTTTTAAGGCATAACGAATAGTATTATTTTCATTTTCTCTGTAGGGAATAAGTTTAGCCATTAATAAGACTTTCCTGAAAGGAAAAGATTTTAACAGTTGAAAAGTCTTTAGATTCTGATACAAATTTGTTTTGAAGAAAAAAAAATTAGTATTTTGTTAATAACTAAAAATCTTATTAATCAATACCAGCCTCCAGGTGGAGGAATTGCAATTAATTTATATTTACAATTATAATAGTTAAATATGCAAATTAATTTATCATTTCAATTAACAAAGTAGGGCAGTTCACAAATTGGTATTGCATTTACATCTCATTATGTTAAAGATTACATATGATTTTAGGAAACTCATTTTAAGCAGCAATTCTAAAATATTCAGGAGTCTAATTTACATAGAACCAATTTAGTTTCCTTTTTTCAACTGTAATGGTAATTATACTTTTCTTTCAAAAAAAGCAGATGTATCTACCATTCATCATAATTTCTTTAACAGGTATTCTGATTTTACCCCCAAAACAGATAACATTTGTCACAGTGTTCACCTTGTAATTGCAGGAAGCTTTATTACTGTTCATACAAACTGAATTTTGAACATCATATGCTTCTTAGAGGGAGTGGGGGGAAGTGAGGAGAAAGTAGTTAAATGACCTTGCATCCAGCTGACACAGCACAAAGTCAGGAAGGTTTTATTCCAAACATTGCAAAAGCCATCTAGCACAATTTTAGGTGCTCACACCTATCCATAAATACAAGACCATGGTGGAAGCAGGCCAGCCAGCACAGTTTCCCCAATCAAAGATATCACATAGTATGTTCAGAAACTAACAAGGTAAAAGCCCATCTCAAAATACCCATTGACTAGAAGTGTATCTTTAACCAAAAGGGATGTGGCCAGGCTTTTCACAAAATCTTTCTATCTCTCTGAAACAGAGTAGTGTCTCTATTAATAACCGTATTTTAAGATTAAAAAGAGGGGCATAGAAAGTTCAAGAGGCTTGTCCCAAATTACTTCAGGATTCTCTGTTATATCCAAGAATTAAATCAGAACCTGCCGTTAAAGTTTACTTCCATAACTGCAAATCTAATCTACCATTTTTGCTTTTAAGAAGATATTTCTCCTTTATCCTACTGCTATCTTCTACAAATCCCTTGTCAGTTTTTCCGCAGAAGAATTTTTTTTTTCTATATTTTTATAACCTATTCTTTTGCATCTAGGAGAAAAGACTTCTGCCATGACCCTAAGGGCCATTTTTTTCTTTAGCAGTCCCAGGTGGAACTGGCTCTCTCACTCCTCTTGCTGGTGAATATTTTAGCTGTTGCTGAATTTTCTGTTTCTTCTCTGCTAGAAGAAAAGTAGCATATCCTTATGAAGGCATCCTTGAAATAATTTTCTGTAGCTAGTAAATGCATCTCTTTGGAAATAATCTAACAGCACAATAAAAATGCTTAATTTTAATGGCTACCCATCTGTAGGTATCTGATTACCCTCTGTAAAGTATATGGTAAAATAAACACACCACATGACGGTTACAAGCCCTCAGTAATTTCTGCAAATGAATTTGTTCTATTTTAAGGCTTAGGAATTTTATTAAATATGGCTTAGATAACCCTCAGCAAATTATTTATTGGGCAATAATCCTTAAAATGAATTTACTTTTGCTGGTGGTTGACCAGCTATAGCTGTTTAACAAACCATTCATAATATAATAAGTACAGGCATAAATGCTGCATAAACATCAACCAAGCCATTTTAAATTAACGTAATCATCTGTTTATACTACTTGGTTTGATTCAGTGATTATAGCAGTCCTTTACAAGAAAAGAAAGCCAGCCAGAGCTATTTTGTTTGATTTTATTTTGTATCTGTACTTCTTGTAAGTTTGAGGAGAAAACACTGAGATAATAATAGGTCATGCAATTGATTTGTAAGTCATGGATTAGATGGGTGAATATTTTTGCCCAAGATAGGTATATGTTACAGCTGTTATTGGCTAGTCTTCTGAAAAAGTTCTCTGCAAGGAGAACCTTTTCTTGGGTTTCAAGAGTTAGCTCATCTCAACTTTCACATGATCACTGTAGACAGTGAACCCCTGGCAGCTGTGGTGATTCACTTACCTGATACAGATCTTAGAAGGTAGAGTACTACTATATAGACTCTTTTTAGTCGCAGACCATTAGATTATCCACTGAATTTTCAATTTGTGTTAGAGAATGTCAGATGATGAAATAGTGTTCCACAACGCTCTTTGGAATCCTGAATTTTAATCACTTTGATGTATATTTTCCATGGCAAACCTCTGCCTCACATTGAAATTTTCTTTTGAAAAGTTCTGCTAGTTCGCGGATCTGTTGCTGGTGTTAACAGTTTTCTCTACATTGCCCTTGAATTTTGGAGCAGGGATCTAGATTTTTTCAATTAATTTTTACCTTTAAAAAAATTGCTATGTTTTGTCTATTAATATCTATCACAATAAAATTTTCTTTGTGCTTTCTCACATAATTAGCTTTTGTGTTCAGGAAAAACTGACTGGAGCCACTGAATTACAGATGAGAGCATGGTAGAAGGGAGGAACAAAGCTTTGATATAAGAAAGGTTGATCCTGACTGCAAGATGGAGTAAAATTACCAGTTTTAACTTATCCATTGTTTCATGTTCCTTTGATTTTCTTCAGCCATCACTGTGAGAAGACTCATTGGGCTCATTCATTTACAGACAGAACTACAAGATCACAAAAGTGAATTTGATTTTTAAAACAAACAAACTAACTAACAAAAAAAATCCACATTCTTCTAACATGATAACTTCTGAATGAAGTTGAAGTTATATGTTCTTTTCTGCAAAGACTAGTTCATGCTTTCTCAGGGACAAGGTGCTCTGGCATACAAAAAATACTTTTGGTTTGGACAAGGACAAGGTGCTCTTGACATACAAGAAATACTTTAAGAACCACTAACTACATCAGTAAGGGTCTGATGGAAAATTAATAGTTCAGTTAGTCTTCTAAAGTATATAGAAGATATTAATTTTGTAATGGTAAACTGCCAAAATATGTGTTTCCTCTGGTCCTTTAGTTTTCCCTAAGTCTTGCCACTCAATAAAGTTCAATAAAGTTATTCTTCTATAGATACCAAAGTTCATTTAATGCATAAAATTGTAATGCAGAGAGGAGACAAAAACACAGTTTAAAGTCTTATGTTTTTCAAACTGAATAAAAGTAAATAGTAATAAGCTCTTCAGCCATTTAGATAAAAAGAAGGATGAGCACAGCATTATGAAATGGGAAAGATAATCTAGGTATAATTCCAAAATAAAACTCAGGACACAAGCACTGTGGATAATGTGAAAAAATGCAGGTTAAAAAAAGATTGACAATTACAAATGAAGTAGACTGAAAAGAATGTCGTGTGCTCAAATTAGACTAAATATCCTGTCAGGATTTTGAAAGAGCTGGTACTTGAATACTTAGGTTACTCTGAGCTTGATATCATGACTGACTTTAGAATATTTTTTCAGAAAGAATTACAGATGTAAATGGACACATGCAAATATTTTACCCATCTAAATACTTTACTAAGGGCAAATCGTATTGCTGTAACATGGTATCTTTCTTTAAAATGACTGGTTTTCTAGATTAAGTTAACATAGAGGCATTAATCCTGAGCCTAGACTTCAGGATATGGAGGCACACAGAATTTTCTAGTTAATTTTGAAAAGTGTAGCTGATTAAGTAGTACAAATTTTTTATTCATACATAAATCGACTAGAGGAGAAGATTCAAGAGGTTTTGATAAAGAGAGTGTTTAGACTTATAAAGGCTTGTGATTAATCTTGTGTTGGAAAGAGGTTCCTTGAAGATCCCTTTAGAGTCAATCATGTTTAATTTTTTTTACCTAACACAATAGCTAGGAGCACATTGGTGAAATTTGCTAATGGCACACAACTGGTCAGTAGTCTAAAGGTATTATAATCTAGATAACTGTGAGGGAAGAAGAAATCTGCATTGTGAGAGTAAACAAGTTTGGCTTCTGAAATAAAATGGCACCTGAAAGAGAGTATCTTTATTTTCTGTTGTGACAGTGAATCAGGAAACTTTGATGGTGGAATGCATGAGTTCAGATGGGGGCAGGTCAGAGCTTCTCCTTATTATTGATGATTTATAAAGATGTTAGGAAGCTGGGAGCAAAAATAGGAAATTATCAAAGAAATTACCAGAGATTTTCCTTTTTGCTGACACCACTAGCCCCAACACTCAACCCCTTGTCTGCTGTAATAAGTATTGCTTAGTCTTGTCTTGTTTGTTCTTGTGAGTTATTATGCTGGAATTCAAAAGAGCTTCCCAACACCTTTAGTTTTGTCTCATATACCATAGGTGATGTTAGGTCAGGCTGTGCACACTTAGGAAGGAACCGAAATTGGGGTGTATGGGCACCATTATCAGCGGTGGCTGCTCTCCCAGCAGGGGTAGCAGCCACACCACATCTCATGAAAAGATGCAACCCATTGAAACACCTTGTCTGCCAGTTTTCCTTACCTCCTGATGCTCCCCTTTCGAGAAGATAAGTCTCTGTAGTTTCTAAATACATGCCCATTTATGAATCAGAATATATTATTAAATTGCAGGAATCACATGTCTGTTGATTGATGTTACGTCAGTTATAATAAGATTGCTTGCACCTTCTGGCACACGCCAGGGGATATCTTTAGTTTGGTCCTGTGATTCTGTCTCTGTCATAATAGTTGTACCACTGACTGCAGCATACTGCTGTTACCAGCTTCCAAAAGACATTTTTACAACTCTTTTTACAACACATGTTTTCATAGGGATTTCTTATATTCTTTCATATATATTTCAATACTTTCTGAATCAGAATTCTTTAGGATGATTGTTCAGAAATGCTTAAATCACTCTTCAGTTTCAAAAGCAATGTTTTAGGGAGTCTGTTCATCTAGGAGTTATTTTTAAAAAATAGACTTCAGGAAAAAGAAATATACTTTGAAGGCAGAAAAGGGGCATTTTCTTTTGAATTTGGATGAAGTAAAAGGTATTAGAACTTGACAAAGTTAACCTGGCATCTCTATCATGAAAATTAATAGAAACATTTTCACTTCAATACCAAGTGGCACTTCAAAGACTTAACTTAGGCAAAAACTTAAAAACTAAACAACATCAACAAGGCAATATTAAGTGAATTTATGCAAATTTTTGGGGGGAATAGTCAGTTCTCTCTTACAGGTCTAACTTGTGGTTAAAATAGCATTACTGAAGCACTCTGAGGACTCATTGTATTCACTGCTTTCTTATGTTTATCCCAAAACTTTTTCAGTGTTTGCACACTGGCTTAAATGCTCATGGTCACACTATGTGTTGTTTTCTTCCTGGAAAGCTGTCCAGAGGGAAAAACATATGATTCCTCTTTGGTTTCTATCTTGAGTAATCTTTTATTCCTTTAATAAAGTGATGTAACATAAGGAGATTTTTAAATGTCTGCTGTTATCAGCTTTGCAATGTTTTCTGTGCATGTATTTATTTTAAAGCAAGTAATTATGTCTTTGTAGGAGTATAATTTGACAATATATTATTAGGAAAAACCCTGGAACATTGTAGAATTAAATGTCTAAATCTTATGGTTAATTTCATTTAATTAATTTACTTATATGAATTAACAGAGTTTTCAAAGTGAGAAAAACAGTTAAAGCAAGCAGGAGATTTCCTAGAACTGGAAAAGAATCTTGTAGTGAAGGATTCTGCATCCCATTTCATTTATTTCTGCCAACAGTTTGGAAGCATCTGTAAGGAAGTCAACAGAGTTTCTCTAATTCAAGTCAGAGAACAACTGGATAGAAGTTAGTTTTTCTAGTTATGAGCACTCTGTTTCGAGTGGAGAATCCAGTACAGTGTTTTGTCTTACTGTCAGGTAAGCTGTCCATCAAGCATACAGAAATCCTGGAGTGAAGCGTGATCTCTAGCAGAGCCATCTCTAGTGCAACAATCAAGAAGACTCACACCCATTCTTTTTTGACCCCATTTTCTTATTCTTAACACACTGAACTTCTTGGCAGAGTGTGCTTCCATCTTCCCACTTGCTCACGCATCTTCTGGGCCCAAAGAAGGAAAACTTTATTTCTTTATCTTTATAATAGTCTTTGAAGTTAAAACTGAAGCTGTTGAAGTACTGTAAAGTTATAACATAATGTCTTCACTTAAAAAACCAAACCAAAACAAAAAACAGCTAAAAAAGGATATGGTTAATTTGTTTTAATACCAGCTTACTATAATTTATATTTATATTCTATTTATAAATTTATATTGACACTGTATACCTAAAATTTGTTTCGTAATACATTTTAAGCCAAAGGAGTTGCCGTGAGAATAAGTATCAAAAGATGGGATTTGAAGTTGAATTTCCTAAATTAATACTATAATTCTTCTGACACTAATGAATATGCTCTGTTACTTGCATGGAATCTTCAGAAATCTTCTAGCCTGCCTACCCTGTTAATGGAAAGTTGCCAAAATCTCATGCTCCTTCTATAACTGCAAGATGGGAAGATGATGCAGACATCAGAGCTGGTTCTGCATTAGGTCTGGAAACAGAATTAGTGCATTCAGACAGCACTTGACATGATCAATTAAATACTACCTAGAGAGACTACGAAGAGGCTTATAATAAATAAGTGGAACTATGGATATATTGGATTAGGTCAGTAAAAGCTAATGGACACTTGCAAGGATGATCCAAAGTGTGAACAAATTCTTATGTATATGTGTAGGTGTATATTCAGTACTAAATAAAACCGCATCAGATCAGTGAAATAATACTAGAAGCACATTCAGTTAATAAAGTTATAGGAACAATCCTGCTGTCACTAGATGTAATGAATTTTTTCATTGAATCAAGGACGATCATGTTGAGAAACTTTTCCGAAAAATTGCATGGAAGCTAACTTAAATGCTTAACTTTAACAGACCATCAAATTTAAGAGTGTAGGGGAAGCCCGGTGGGAAAGCAGAACAAGATTAACTTTCTTGTGGTGTGAAACTAGATGAATGTAAATAATTTAGAAGAAATGTTGGTATTTCAAGAGGAGAAAATGAAGAAAATGTCCTAAATTATTATAAATTTAAGTAAGTTTAATGGCTTTACTCTGGATATGCTTCAAACACTAATCAAAGACTGAAGGTGTATAAATATAACAAAAGTCTTCCTTGACTGAATTTCAGTGGTCACCACCCAGAGGAAATATTTGATGAAATGATAAAAGAGTTACATAGTTTGAGTTTTGTAATGTTTTATTAAATATGGGTAATTCAGAGTCCTGTATGTTAGTGTGCAACATTAATAATAGAATGTTAGATCAGTCTTTACAGAAAATTACAGTGAACAACTACTATTATACAGATTTCTTGCAAATTCCTCACAACAGGGAGTTAGTTTCTGAAAGAATACCGAAGTGGGTAATGGAGTCAAAACTGTGGAGAAAGAAATGCATTGTATAGTTTTACAGTTATCTCTTTTTACTTCAGCTTTTCTTCCAGTAGCTAAATATAGACAGACTTAGCTTGAGACAACTTTTTCCTTACAGTGACTGTTCTCATTGATCACAATATTCCATTTTCTTTCCTGATGACAAATTTGTCATCTGAGGCAAGAATCTTAACATGAAATGAATCCTGCTATAGAAATTTCTTTTCTACATTTCTGTTTGACATCTAACATCCTCACTGTAGATAATTGTGAAATCCATACATCCTTCACTGCAGTTAGTATACCTCCCTTCTGTCCACTAAAAGTTTTCCCTGATGTTGATAGTTTCAACTTGTGTTCATTCTCCTGGTGGTGAGCAAAGATAGACCTCCATTTCTGTTGTTTTCACAGAGTAATTAAACTGTCCTAACTGAAAGGGAAAATCACACTAAATAGGTCTCTTCACTATAAATTGTCCCCATGCAGTCAGAAGATCAGGAACATGCTCTTAAAATTTGAGGGAGTAGAATGGGGGAATAGGTGGGGAGAACCCTTCAATTTACCTATGATTTACAGGCAAATCCTATTCTATTTACAGAGTCACATTCTGGAAGTTAGAAAGAGCTTAGGAATATACACAGATATAGTTTTTTGTTTTCCTATACAAGCCATCAGCCTCTGCTACCTCATATACTGAAGAAAAGTACTAAAAACTACTTGTATCATTCCTAGTGTTTCTTTAAATCCTGTCAAAAACTCTAGGATTGTTTTTACAGTTTCCATAAGTGCTATTCACACACCCTTAAAATTTGTGGGTTGGTATTTTATTTTCTGGAAGAGTAAGTTTTAAATGAGATTAACTATCAAGAACCTCTAAGAAGAGTTTTTGAAAGCTCTTTTTATGAGGACAAAATTCTGTTCACTTGTGATCTGTGATGGTGTCACTCACATTTTTCTTTTCTGGCTAAGATTTCTCAGGAAGGTGACTATAGGTGATGTACAGAAGTTGGCTTCCCTCCTCCTATATCATATAATAATTTTGGTCTACATATTAGTGTACATTAAAAGAAACAAAAATATATTATACAAATGTACAATTTTCTATTTTCTTGCTATACACACATAAGTATAAAAAGAAAGAAGATATAAGGTTATTCACTTTTATGACATATTTGTTTATCTTGGTTCTCTACCATGGTTTAATTATATTATTGGTTTAACATCCCAAGAGAAAATATTCCCTAGTTGCTCGACGTCCAGTTTGTGTTTGCATAACATTTTAAGTTACTGTTTAAGCACATAATGAGATCTGCATGTTTTAGGATAAAAAATATAACAATGAGCCTGTTTTGAATACTTTGCATGAGAAAGGAGAGTATGTACTTTGAATTAATTTCCACAAGGTATACAAAGTATAAGACCCTTTTGGTCTGTATGAAAAAGCCACTGTTTTCTTTAAAGTGCAGTAACCACAAGCATGTCTCCAAATCTTTTAAAGATCTCTTAAATACAGACATGAAGAAATTGTATTTATATTACATGTTCAAAGTTATCTTTGCTACAGAGACAATTGCAAATGGGTGAGTTTTTTTATTTTTAAATTGAAGGTGTAATTTTAGCTCCTTTTATGTATTGACACAAATGGAGATAAAAACAAATAAAAATAGCAGTAACTAACACACATAGCTTTGCACTTCCCAGTGAGGTCTGATCAAAAGAGAAATTGTGAGGGCTGTGATTTCTGCTTTTTGCAAAAAATAGAAGTTTGGAGCTGTTTGGTAAGCTAGATGAAGAAGATGTGAAGTAGAATTGTTTAGGTGCAGAATATTCTGGAGAAAAAGACTCAAGAGTACAAATGGGGGAAGTGTCTGATTTTGGTAACTGTTTATCTAGGAAGACAGGGTTTATGTGTATGGTTTTTGCATGAGGTGCTTTATCAGTTTCCCCATTAGAACAGTCCTGCTAGACATGAAATACTGCTAATAATTAGAAACAAAGGAACAGTCATGTGCAAAGGGTAAGTTTAAAAGGGCATTGATGGTGGATGCCTTTTACTGCCCACTTTGTCATGCTTGCAGTGACATTACACTGTTAACAATAACAAACATGATACAATTGTATTGTAATCTGCCATTAGACAGAGATTAATTTCATTACCTCTTTCTAGCAAAAGAGAATCCTTACAAGCACTAGTAAGCACCTCTGTGAAAAGAATTACTATTGTCAATCTGTAGCTGACCTGAATGGTTGTTCATGAGTCTCATCCACAGCTTGTGTATAGGATGGAGGCCACCACCTTCTCCTGTATCCATGTGAATAAGGAATCCAAGATTCTTCACGTAATTTCAACCTTCGATACAGGTAGCAGTTTGATCTTCTCAGATGTTGCCTTTATCTATTTTGTGTATAATTTAGGAAAAAATAAAAAGAAAGTATTTAAAACATTATAAGTATGTTTTAGATAATATATGTTGACAAACATGCATATTTAAAGCCTCCTAGGTATGCTTAGGGGCATAGTTGGAGTTGTTCTCCTTTTGGGAGCCTTTAAAACTAGGGCTGCTGACACATTGTAAGATGTTCATTCAGAGAAAATCCTCTTTATGTGTGGCTGGCCAAGAATATACTATATGGCATTAATAATAAGCTTGTGTAGGAATACTGTCCCTGGGCTTGTAAATCTGCTTATCTTCAGGAAAAGTTACGAGAAAATAAATTACAACTTTCTTTAAGCACAGTTTTCGTCTGAGACGTAGGTCAAATAAACCAGCTGATTTTGCTGAAGATAATCTATTTGTTTATTTCCTCTTTCTTCAAGGATGTTATTTATATGATTTCATATATCTCCTTGGAAAAGAGAAACTTTCATGCTGTAACACAGACTGACACACTCTTCGAGCAATGCTTGGTAAATTACCAAATGCTTCATAATAAGTTATAAAATTCATCCAAAAATAGTTATAGAGAAAGAATTAATGACTCTCTGCTTATCTCACTTCTCAGTGAAAAAGAAGAAAAAAGATTGTAAGTCACTGCAGAATGTTTAATGTGTGTGGCATTATTGGGAAGTATTCTGTTAGCTCCATACTATAGAAACATAAAAATGTTCAGAATTTGTGGGGTGGGGGGGAAGGGAGTGAAGCTTTAGAGCAAATATCCGCAGAAAACACGAGTGGTAATGAACTTTCAGAATGGGAGTGAACTTTAAGAAGAATCTGACTTCTATGCAGACTTCTCTTTGGCAGGATTTACAGATGAGCATTGAAGAGGAAGACAAAATCAATCTGATTCCCAAAGAAAGCCCTACATAAAAAACTATCATTTGCTCAAAAAAGAAAAGCGAGACAGTGAAGGGAAGAGGTGAGGAGGGAAGCACTCTGTTCTTCCTATCAGTATCGCAAAAATAGGCTTTTATTTCTTGATTGTACCTCACACTGACGTGGATAAAGGAAGCAAAAATCATCAAGGAAAAGATTTCAAGAAACAGTCTACATCATTCAGCCTTCCTGTGAACAGGAGCATGGACAGAATATTAAGAAGAAAAAGTGCTGTCATTAATAAGCTACAAGGAAATACATGCATACAGAGTACTTCCACATTCGCTCTCCGACCATAAGGATGTAAAGGCTTAAGTTACAATATCAAGGACCAAAGAATCTGCCCACAGATGTTGCTCAGGAAGCTTGACACTGAATGGAGGGAGGGAAGAGAAGGGAGGGTTATTTCTCTTGGGCCCGGGGTAGTAGTGTTGGGGATGATATCGAGTGTAAGTTTTCAAAGCTGTTACAGCCAAGTAACTCTGCTCAGTGCTTGAAAACATACTTGCTATAATAATAACATAGTGTAATGCTAAGTTGGATCTGTGGAGTCCCTAAGCTAACTGATATGAAAAATAATACGTGTTTTGTGCCTGGAAGAATGAAGAAGTAGGGAAATGGCATAAATCATGCCACGGCAAGCCACCAAAATCATCTACCATGATCACACTTTGCAGTTTATAAACTTGAATGTGAATTTCATTTGGTTTCTGTATCTGACTCCAAACATTAAGGACAAAAAGTCTTGAAAAAAAACTCCACACAAACAAACAAACAAAACCAACAAAAAAACAAACAGCTTTTGGGCAAAGTTTGTCTGGAAGTACTTGGTTTGACAGGCTTAGCACCAGGTGACAACAGAGGAGATACCTTGTAGCCATATGAACATCTAAGTAAAGCTTACAGGAGCACAGCCCTCAGAGGAAGAAAACAGTTGCCTTGTTTTTTTCCTGACATTTTTTTTCCTTTTTTTGCTACATCTAGCTAAAAGAGTCAATAGGAGTATGTTTAGTACACCAATCATTGCAGTTGTAACAACACAGTTGTCTTGAGAAAGATCTTCTAAGATGTTTTCTGGTTAATTATCAGAAATTAGTTATTTTTTACTTTCTGAAGAAATAACACCAGTGTTAGAGAGTGCTGAGCACTTTGCATCTTGGTGTAAAAACTATGTGAACTTAAATGTGTTCCCTCACTGTATTAAAAAAGTGTTTACCTTTTCTCCAGGGGAGCCCCTTTTCATTCACATGCAATTGCTTTTTTACTTGTTTAATTTACAGACTTAAAATGATCACCATAAAATCTGTATCAGCCAGGAAACCACTCCAGATTCATTGAACAGATACTAGTAATCCCACACTGCTTATAGCATTTTCATATCTGGCCAAATATATTGCAGATGGAAAGATCAATGAATAGCATTTAGGCCAGACATAACTTAAGACCTTTTAAAGTAATAAATGGCTATTGTGTTTTCTAGCAGAGAAATTCAGGTCTCTTGTTAAAGAAAAATCTGACATATTTCCTATGTTTCTTCAATAGAGAAATTGGTCTATATATTTGTAAGCACTGTTCCCTACTCTATTGTGGTATGTCACTTAATTTTCTTCACACTCTCTTGCTTCTGTGTTCAATATCAAGTTCAGTAGCAAAAGAGAAGAAGCAGGAATAGAATGGAACATAATTTTCTAATAGCCTGTAGAAGTGGAAGAAACATTAGCAAATATATGAGATCCCTGTAACCTAGTGTCCTCAGTTCTCATAAGAGACAATTCTGAAAAAAGCTAAATGAACTGCCTTGGTATGGCTCTCTGCTGATATGGATACTTTAATAGCCTAAAAAAATGCTCTCCTCACATCACCACAGCTGGTGACAGGTCAGAGACTTGCCTTGCTTGCTGTTGCTTTCAACTGAAGTCAAAGGCTGTCTTCAACCTGTCTTTTCCATTTTGCAGTAAGAATGTGATTCACTCAATTATTTCTTTATTTATTTTGCCACGAGCATCAAGAACTTCTCCTACATTCGGAATGAGTCTTGCATTTTGTGTTTGTACTGGTGAATAGGAGGGGAGACAAAAGGAGTATCCTGTGTGGAAAGAAAAATGTTTGGACTTGAAGATCTATTTCACACTTCTCTCATGAACACTCTTTGAATGAAGAGCGATAGAGCCACAAAACGTTAATGGCCATTCTGGGGGCTTATCTCATCCCAGTGAATCTGGCATGGAAAGTCTCGAAGTGTAAATAACTCACAGTTGTTATTTATTTGTATTTATTTGGCTTTCATATATAAGGGAAATTAAAGGAGACATTATGGTAGGACCTTAATGATAGTTCATATGTCTGTTGATGAATGCAACTCTCATGGGAAAATATTTTGTCCTCTCCCTGGTTGGAAAAAAAAAAAAATCATGTTTCATGGCTGCTAAAGAGGATGTTTAGATAGACCTTTTGCACTGAAAGGAGATAAGAAGTATAAAATGTTGCCTTTATGGGCATATATTTAAACTTCATGTTCTCACCCTAAGCAAGAGTAGGAAGGCAAAAAAATGCAGTAAATAATATTTTTGTTATTCATTTACACGTGTAGGGGATAATCTTTCCTTGAAACCAAGTAAGGTGTAGCATATGGTAAAAACTGTATAGACATTTTTTTGGCACTACTATATTGACATTCAATGTGTCTGTTTAAATAGCCAAGCTCATTGTACCTGTACATTTGCTGTAAAGAAATTCAGTAATGGAATCAGGGTTTAGCATATCTTATGAAACAAAATGTATCTTAATGCAAATTAATTCTACACTGAGCATAATGAGTTTCAAAGATATTAAGCCACTAAAATGGTTGGAGGACTTCAATGAGATTTACTTGTCAGTTAGCTTTTTCTGAATGTTATTTACCATGGTATCAACCAGCTATAGAAACAGTTCAGAAAACCTTGCCTGGATAATATTAGGTTGTTTCTGAATTTTCCTTCTATTAACAGTCTGTGATAGGAAACATGACTGTAAAATCAAACAAAGTGCTTCGTCACTTTTAGAGCATCCATTGTCAGTAATAAATTAAGAGTCTAGCCCTGGGTTGTAGGAAAGATATGGATTTGAACAGCATATTAGTAATAAAAATATACTTCTCTAGATGTTTATTCTCATCTCAGGACTATGAAATGAAGTAGCAGAGGCTCTGTAAAGGCTCGCCTTGTGTCCATTTAGATGAGGAAGCTAATGGTCTCAATTAGGAGGCAGAGTTAGTTCATTTTGCTAACTATGAGCTATGTAGCAAAGTCAAATTAGTATAAACCTAGAAGGAAGGAAAAAAGAATGCATATCAGAGGTAGGTTTTGTTATTTATATGTGGAAAATATCTTCATGGACATAACTGATATTTATACTGCAATTTGTCTCTTAACTTCTTCAGATAAGAGACGTGACATTGAACATAAGGAATCCTCCAAAACTTTTTTTTCCTTCAATTGTATTTAAAAATTTAATTTCACAATCCTAGATGAGGTGTAACAGAAAGGAGTATCTTCTTTCTTAATGCTGCAAATAACAATTAAAATAGTGTGTTATGCATGACATCACTCTTTTGGAACTAAACATGCAAAATAAACTATTGAGTATGTAAAGGTAACATCAGAAAACTAAAGATAATTGTATTGAAAATTATTTAAAAGGAGGAAGAACGAGTTGTGAATGGTTTAATCCAGAAAGTGTGTCACTTAGACTAAAAGAAATAAAAAAGAAACTCCTGCTTCCCAAAACAACCAAACACAAATTGACACATCATTTATTTCGCTACGCCTGAAATTGCTGATCAGGAGGCAGTGTGGTGATCTCTGCTCCCAGCCATGATCATGGCATCGAAAAGTGTCATTGTGAGAAACTGGGAAAACGCAGAAATTCCATCAATGACTGAGTGGACACACACAATATAGGATGTGCTTGTTATGGAAAAAATTGACACATTACTTATAAGATGAATGCAACAGCAAGGCTACCACCTGATGCCCTGCTTTTGTGGTTTCTTCTTTTTTCACTTTTTTTTTCTCTTTTTCTTTTTTCTTCTTTTCAGATGTTGTATACTTTCTAGTCACCAAAAACTGAACAGTTTTCAACACTGAAAAGAATATATATGTATATAAGCTGACACATAAGAAGAAGCTAGCTATATGTGCACTGCTAAAACAGTGACATATGGGTTGCACTGCTGTTGTCTAACACTGTTGTTCATTTATTGTTGGATGGTGTGCTGTTTAAATAACTTAGATTACTAAGAATAACACATCTGGGACAGACAGTGGTGATATTGCTAGTGGTGCACAAAGATTTCATTTACGACATTAAGACACACTATAAATTGTTTGTGTATTCCAGGAAAAGGGTTTGACATATTCTTGTTTAGAATAACCTAAGAAAACCCAAGAGTTTTGAAATGGCATTTTTAAGTACACTTTATGCTAATATTTTGTCTTCTACTTGTGTTATACAATGTTTAGATGTCTATAACAATTTTTAGATGTTACC
This sequence comes from Caloenas nicobarica, assembly GCF_036013445.1. Lineage (NCBI taxonomy): Eukaryota > Metazoa > Chordata > Aves > Columbiformes > Columbidae > Caloenas > Caloenas nicobarica. Next base: position 101,233,052 of record NC_088245.1, on the reverse strand, counting down.
TGATATCCTATTCCTTTCATCATTCATGTCCTGAATATTCTCCCTCAATAAAATGATAAATATATTTGTGGTAGTGGTCTTCAATTATAATTACACAAGATGGATTTAAAGTTTTTGAGACAGGATTATAAAATATGGTTTTCTGAAGAATGGAAGTGCCGTGCCCTATTAGAAGTAGTTTTCGCTACATCTCTACCTCTTATGGTCTGACACGACTTTGTTCTGTAACCTTGTCAGAAGTATAGGCTGACTTATGTTTTTATTACTGTTGCATCTGAGGCACATAAGTGCATTAAAAACATGCACACCCCAGAAGAGTGCTAGATGAGCTCACTTGTCACTCACTGGTGGAACTCTTCTTTAAACCAGTGCTTAAGTAGCATTGCCATGACTCTGTAGACTGGAACTCTCAGTCACACATCATAAAGCAGGAGAAAATACTGAGATCTACTTTTTTTGCAGATTTATCTCAGGCCACCATTGTTCTGGTTACTAGCAAAACCAAAGTCGTTACAGCAGAGTGGATAACAAACTCAAGTTACTTAAAACATTTTCCAGTTTATGAAAAATGTATGAAAAGACATTTCCCAGTGTATGAAAGTCCTTAAAGAAAGCATCAGAAGTGTTGATATTATGAATAATCTTTATCTGCCTTATTTTATAGAACTGTATTACATGGAAATACTTGGAGAGCAGCATACTACACCATGTACATGAGAGAGATGTGTGCCTTCAGTCATACTTGCAGGTCATCACAACACGTGTGACTCACACGTGGCATAGAAATGGCTTTGATTGACACACTGGTGTGACTACACTCACTGTGCTTGGTTTTTAGATGGAAGATTAATTGAACAAGATTTGTTATTATTTGATATGTTTAGTAGCATGAAAGTAGGAAATTTACCAAGTGGCCACCATCGAGTCTATGTATTGTAACATATCCTTTGGATTTAGATTCAGCATATCCTGTCTATAACAACTTCAAATATCAGCTTAATGTCCCTATTCAATTCACTTCTACTTTTTATTGCCCTACACATATAGAAGGGCCATGAAATTCTCCTGGCGGAGAAGATACAGTTTAACTTGTCAGATTTCTGATAGGACATTAGTTGGAGGGACATCTCCAAGGCATTATCTGATCTTGTTAACTCTGATCTTGCAGAAATATTATTCCATCTAAGGAGAGAAAAAGGTTCCAACCGACTTGTCTTGACTCATATTTTATTTCCGAATTGTTCCATTCAAGAGAATATGATTACTAAAGATTATTTTCAGAGTAAAATATTACTCATTGTACATTACAGCAAGGGAATTTGGCCTCTGTTCTTAATGTTTCTCCCAGTTGATGGGAGGGAGGGAAAGGCCATAAAAATGGCAAACCTGATCACACCACTGTGATATTTCTCATGGAAAATACTTTCTACAGATATTAATGTCTAAATGATGGATATAAAAAATTTCATTTTTCCTACCCAAAGTTTTCAGCATTTGAGTGAGATATGATGCTATTTGTCATATTTTGGTGTATAATATGACTTATTACACTCTTTAAAAGCTACATAGTCTACCTTCAGGGCTGTATTTCACTCATATCAGGTGTTATGTCAGGTGATTCCAGAAGCAGTGAAATAAAAAGTACTAGAAAAAAGCAGAAAGCTAGTCTGTTCCTCTGTGTTTTTTATAATCATGCATTAAATCTTTTCTGTAGTCAGATATACAAGAGCTATTGCTTCCACAAAAAAACAGTGGAAGCTGAAGTACACAATGGGAGAAGTGAGTGCTAGTTCTCCCCTCTTATCACTCACTTGCTCTGTGACCTGCGGAACCCCCATTCTGTACTTTTAATTTGCTGAATGAAAATCCTTTAAGAGCTGATGACAGCTGTTGTGTGTTTTACGCTTGCACTTAAACAGTGAGAAATGCAACACTTCTGTTGTGGTTGTATCTTCTGGACATGAGCATACTAAAAAAAAAAAAAAACAAAGCAAAAAACCCCCATATATTTAAAAGGCCTCCGAGCGAACCAGCAAGAACAGACTATACCATAAGCCTGAAGTTTTCCTGCAAACCAAATGTAACTGTACTGGGAACTTCCATCAGAAGATTAAGGCATCACTGAAAAGATAAAACTAGAATTAATCTGGGGTTAGCTACTCAGATGTTTAGGCAGCAGCTTATTAGAATTGTCAAATGACTAGAGATCAACATGTTGTCATGTCACACCGGGAAATACAGCAGGGCATGCCGCACTGGAAGCAACAATTTATTCCAAAATTTGTTGATATTTGCCTTTAAAGAACTTTGGTTTTGAAGTAACATAGTAGTTTCAGAACAGTCGCAACTTGTCATTTCCCCTAGAGTTCCATACGCAAATCTGGGCTGATAAATACTACCCTGCATGCCAGCCCAAATGGAGTTTCATTTTTTAACACTGGTTTCTTGCAAATGAAAGTTTCTGGAGCGATTTCCATTGAAAGTTCACAAAATTTGGCACAGAATATTCCCATTAATGAGCAAAGAAATTCTGGTATTGAAGTTTCTGGATTATTGATATTGACACTTGTTAGCATTGCCAGTGTAAACATCTTGCTAGGCATTATCTCGTGTTACAGGTGTGTCAAATATCTTAGTAGCAAACAAAGTAGGAAGTTTCTAAACAGGAAAGTACAGGCATCCGAGATAGGATAGATCACCAGCATCCTTGTAAGTGTGCAACTGCAATTCTCAGCCTTTTCAAACTATGATTAGTCATCTAATTGTGCATCCAAATTTAGTTGGTGCATTTTGCATGCATAATTAATTGATTTCCTAAAGATCTCTCCTGGTTTTTAATTACTGCTGAAGCTAGCGTTAAATATGGACTGAGCCAGTCTGCACACCAATTTCCTTTAGAAACTGGATGCAGACAGCTTGTGACAAGCATGAGTATTCGTAGAATACAGAAACTGGCTGTTGTCTAGGCTGGGATATGTGAACTTCACCATGGGTTCGGTTTAATTCATTTATTGTCTGACTGAAGTGAAGTCATTCGGTCTTAATTGGTTACTGAGGCATTGCTTAAATATTGGCATAGGAGGAAAACTTTTTACGTTTAAAGAGACTCTTCTGAAGCTCTTGTCATTTACACCTGTAATTATGTGAAAATGTGAAAGCATAATAAAGAGTGACAGAAACTCTTGTCTAACTTGATTTCCAGTGCTGCAATCAGCAACTGGATGACAATGTATCTGCCTTGTTCTGGTGTATATTTCCATACTTTGTTAATCAGAGCAGTAATACCATTGACAGAAACAGAAGCTTTGCCCAAATAAGGACTTAATGATTTGGCCCACCTCTTTCCTTTAGTCCATGCTGTTTTGTGAATATGAGGAATTTTTCCTTGAGGTGTACATCCCAAAGCTCCACAGTTCAGTTGACATACACTGAAAACTGTAGCAGCATTAAACTGATGCTCTTTGTGAAAGAGCTGTGCATTTTGCCAACGAAAAGGTCACAAATTTGCTGAATATGTCCCTATTTCATTCCCTTTTCTCCAGCATCTAACGACAAATGGCTTTAATAATAACCTTGCTGCTGTGTTCTAATTTTCACCTCAGTCTCCGCTCTACTTCTGTAGAGAAAATCTTAGCATACCAAAAATGGAGGTACTAGCTCCGTTTTCCATTTGTTCTTTCTTGCCTTGTTAAGTTAAACTCTTGGTGTGTAAATAAACTTGAATACGTCCCGTTAGCCTTTTCCAAAGCAAGGGGTTAGTGTTGGTCACAGGAAATAATATTTTTCACTTATATGGCTACTTCTTCCTTAAAATCCCAAAGCACATCACAAAGTTTGACTGCCTGCATTGTAGGGTATGAACGTTCAAATCCCAAGGAAGTGAAGATACGGAGAAGGAATAACTGATCCCATAGTCTACAGGAGAGCTGCAGGTAAGGTTTAATTCATATAATTACCAAATGATTTACATAATATTGTATGTTCCCAAGACTGAGATTTTTGTACAGGGATGTATTCAAAACAGAGGTTTTGGTAACGCATTTTCTCACCATAATCAAGCATGCATTTTATTTGGTCAACGCTGTGGTGGCAGAAGTTATATTAGGGTCATAAAGGGGCTAGAGAAATTTGTGTGCAACAGATCAATAAATGGACACCGAAAGAACCAGTCTAGAGTGTCCTGTCTAACTTTCCTAGTATAACAGGTACAGATATTGGGTGAGTACAAAGGGAATGAAGCACAGAAAATTATGAAGCTCATGTGTTCAAATAGGGTTTTCCTATTGCTACTGCCAGACATAAATATTTGCCCACAGAGACTGTTCAGCTAACCCAGTAAGGCATTTCCTCTATTTTTATGTAGAGTTTCTTCCTGATGATGTACCCAGAACCAACCCTTCTGTTCTAAGTAAAAAATCTCAATTAACTATTAAAAAAAAATTAAAGGAATATTCTTTCCTTCTTTCATGAATGTACGATGTATGCTCTTCACTTTAACTTATCAAATATTCTAATTCGAATTTTGTTTTTAAAGAAAGTGTGAGAAGTGTTCAAACAAAAGTTTCACTAAAGGCTTACAGGTTTTGTTTTGTTGTGGGTGTTTTTTTGTTTGGTTTGGTTTATGTTTTTGTTTTGTTTTGTTCTAAACTACATCATGTTTTGACTGAAGGAAAATCCCAAGCTTTAATCTGAAAACTGATTCTGTTTTTCATATGAATGCCTCATCACGGCTCAAAATGATTTTCTGTTCATACAGATGTGGCTAGTAAGTCTTTGCTTCCACTTATCTCTTGTGCTGGTCTACATTCTTTTCACTCTGCACCTCACTTGTACACTCTGCTGTCTTCAAAGAACATCATATCCATTCACAGCTAATTATATTCTTCTAATAGAAGCCAACCATTAAAAGAAATGGAGTCCTCCTTTAAGGAATTTTTAACTTTTTCTTCAAAATATAAAATCTCCTTTGTCTTCCCATGGAGTTTCAAAATTGCAGTAACAATTATTGATTATTAGCATACTCTTTCACGATTCAACTCTTACTCATCTACGTATTATTATGCCTTTCTTTTTGGTCTTTATTTTGCCGATTATTTACTGTATTCAGCTACCATACTTATGCATTGATTTATAATTTAGCAGAAAATATGTGCAGGGTGTTATGTGCCCTCATACCTCTAGTGATGGAAAGTATACCATATAAAAAAGCAGTATCTTGTACTGATATTCCTCAGTCTTCCTGTATGACCAAGAATATTTACTGTTATTAAAACCTGCAGTGTCAATTCTAACTAACATGAGAGTAATGCTGTTAAGGTATCCAGAGGATATTGCAATAGTAGCACCATCAGAAGCTCTGTTAGGTAGCTCCGTTTATTTAACAAATGCCTTAATTAACAAAAAAGTGTAAAAAATCCGTTTTCTTGTGGCAAAAAAAATACTAGTATGGCATGATTTTGGTTGGATTTTCCAGATATTGTAGTAGAAATAATTTGGGAAAAGTTAATACTTAAAGTCAGACTTTGTCTGCAAGGGTTGAAAGCTTTTCCACATGTAAATAGCTATACTAATTTAATCATTGACTTTAGATATTTGACTTTAACTGTGTAAGAACAGAGACTTGTCCAGGTGTTTTATGTCACTTGTGAGGTTTTGGGCTACAGACAATAAAGTTTGTCTTGCTTCTTGTCTGACTTGCTCTCTTTAATTCCAAACAAATTCTAGTGCCATTTTTCACGCAAAATACAATTTTATGCCCAGCAGCATGTAGAATTTAAGATGATGGGTTCATCTGAGCTTCCACTCAGTGCAATTATGAGGTTCGGTATGTAGTTCTTTACAGTGACCAATGAAAGGGTTTTGCATAAGAACCACCATTCTTGTGAATAACTCTCTTTGCTACATTTTTCAAATACACAACCCTTGTTCTGAGTTTGCAGAGAATCTTTCTGGAATGAGATCATGTCTGACTGATGCTTCTGCTGCAATAAATACCATGCAATGTAAAAAAATATAGAAATGTGGTATACTTTAAAGGCTTTTAGAGACTTTAGCAATGGTTTCACTTTTAGTTTTTCTTTGTGATGTCTTCTAATTTCTGTTTCTAACATATTAATCCATTAGTGTAGCATCACAGAAATGTTACTAAAGGGAAGTTTTGGAAACTAAATGCAAGATTTTCTTAACAGCTGCTGCGGATTATACAACTCTGATTCTGCTAAATTAGAGAGGATTATATGTCCTGCTAATAATGCATTCCCAACCATCGCCTTCCACATAGATTGGAGCACCAGTTGCTCACTGTGGTTGTGATAGGGTAAGGCATGAAGAGACACTTATTTAGATATATTCCATATTGTACAAGAATCTATAGTATATTTCAAAGATTTCTGAAGTCAGACTCTGAAATCCTTCTTAAAGTTTCTTAAATCAGATTACTCTTCCCCCTCACTTAAACACATCCATGAACAGAGGTCTCATGTTCTTAAGAAAAAATTGCTGTATAGTACAACTGAGAACAGAGATGGCACATTTTGGACCCCCTGGACATTCCTTATTAGATATAAAACACAATTTCAGAATGAAAACCTATGTATATAATGTGCAAAATTACTATTCGAAAGAAAAGATACTTAAAAACTGAAAGAAAAATACCACTATAGCTACTTTTTTTTTTTTTCCTAATGTAACTGAAGTGAACAATCACAAACATTTCCCCATTGGTCAGCGTGAAATTATTAGTCTACCTCCTAGACCCTGTCTCTTCTCAGCCAATAAGCATTAATTGCTTTTTTGTCTAGTTGATTTTCTGCAGCTATTTCTTATATTTGAACACCTGGTAATCAAATTAAGTGCAACAGATACAACACTGTGGAAACTGATTCAGAATAGTTAGATTATCTCACATTCAAAAATTAAAACAAAATTGGATGTGATTCTGAGTTCATGTATGTGTTCACACACACTCTTGCATATCTGCAACATGTATATAATAGTTTTTAATTATAGGACAATATGTCGTAAAGAAAAACTTTAAAATAGTATTTTCATTTGAATTTTCTACCTTAATATTGCTAAAATGTTAGATCTTTTCTTCATATGAGCTAGAACAGTAAGAAAAGGGACCACAAGTGTCCATAATATTATTGACACGTAAGATAACATCAATCAGTATATGTGTGTAAACATGCACATTTGTCTACATTTTTGCTTGTTCAATTTGGTAATAGAACATCTTCATGGGCAGAATCTGCTTGTTCTTAACCTCGTGTGTGTTAAGGAACTCATTTTTGATCTGGAAGCTCCTTGTGATATTGTAATACAACTAGGTCTCGAATAAGGATTTTATTTTTAATATAGTGTAAATATTTTTACACACACACAATTGTATAACTATATATGATGCTGGATGATCATACACTAACAGTGAAACATTTTATTTTAATGAAGAAATATAGTACAACTCTCTGATAATGAGCAGGCCAAATAACTGGAATTTTATGATATCTTGGTGTTTTGCTGACATGCACTGTGCTTTCATCTGGAATGGCAGGGGTACTACACAGATCGAAACTGTCAATATCTACTCATCTAAAAAGGTCATTCGTATTTGCTTCAAGACTAAGATTAGATGAAGAAATATGTTTATTTGTTAAATATGAACTCCAGGACCATTTAGGGAAGGACATCACAAAATTTCCCATGGGTATATTTTGGCAAAGAAAACCTGCAGTATTGGAAATGTATGTTGCATACTAGTAACAACCACGAATCTTTCCCTATGGGGATTCTGGTCAGCAGCAAACTGAACATGAGCCAACAGTGTGCCCTGGCAACCAAGAGGGCCAACTGTGTCCTGGGGTGCATCAAGCATGGCACTGCCAGCTGGGTGAGGGAGGTGATTGCCCCACTCTGCTCTGCACCGGTGCGGCCTCACCTGGAGCACTGTGTGCAGTTCTGGGTGCCACAGTATAAACAAGATATTAAGCTGCTGGACAGTGTCCAGAAGAGGTCTACAAAGTTGGTCAAGGGTTTGGAGAGGAAGCTGTATGAGGAGCGGCTAAAGTCACTTGGTTTGTTCAACCCGGAGGAGACTAAGAGGAGACCTCATTGTGATATACATCTTCCGCACAAGGGGAGGAGGAAGGGTAGGTGCTGAACTATTCTCCTTAGTGACCAATGGCAGAACCCAAGGGAATGGCAGGAAAATGTTCCAGGGGAGGTTTAGGCTGGACATTAGGAAAAGGTTCTTCACCCAGAGCCTGGTGGAGCACTGGAACAGGCTCCCCAGGGAGGTGTCACGGCCCCAAGCCTGGCAGTGTTCAAGGAGAGACTGGACAAGGCCTCAGACACTTGGTGTGAACTGTGGGGTTGTCACATGCAGGGACAGGAGTTGGACTCAATGATCCTTGTGGGTCCCTTCCAACTCAGGATATTTTATGATTCTATGATTCTATCATTTCCTCAGTTTTATGTGTAATGGCCAATTAGCAGATAGAAATAGCTGAAATTAAAGAAAGGGAAGATTAAAAAAAAAAAAAAGTATGTTTCTACAGCACAAGTCAGTGAAAGATGGTACTTCGTGGTTTTTTATGTTCAATTCTTGGCAATCATTAGCCACAGATGAGACCTACTGAATGGATATGACCGTGCTACTGTTTGTTTTTCTTTGTCAATATGACCTTATGGAATCTTCTCAGAAAAGAAAAGAGTACAGTGGATAACTACAAAACTAAACTTGCTTTACATGAGAAATAATTATAGAATTACTTTAGACTGCTTATGTGAATATCCTAGAGCAAAGACCTATGGGTCTGGGGATATATGTAGCTTCAGTATCACTGAATCCCTGTCATGAATATTAGTTGATCGTTATTGCTGTTAATTTTTATAAAGTGGGTGACTTCCATAATAAAACTTCTTTATTTTATTTTTTTAAAGGTATGAAAACATGTCTCGTGGAAAATATCCAGAATGAATGATGGTGCATTACAGACACTAATTTGTACATTTTCTCTCTTTTCTTTTTCTTTGGTGTAATGAACTATTATATTTTTGGACAGTCACAACAAAAGAATAAGTGACAATATTTGAAGTGCTATAATTATCCATGACTTGGAAGAAAGAAAGCCCTCTTTCTCTCTCCATGTTAGCAGGCCCTCCAAATCATGCACAGTTAAATGATCAAACATTCCAGTCATACTTACAGAACAATTTAATGTGTACTAAAGTCAATGGGAATCTTCCCACTACCCTTTGCACTAGCTTGTTAGATCATAGAATTTTTAGGATAGAGATTGTCTTTTCATTAGGCCCAAACCATGCAAAGTAAATATGATCTCAATCTTGATTATTTAGTACAGATACAATTATCATAGAAAATAGTAGTGGGTTTTCAGTCCAATGTGTCAATGTATGGCCTATGTGAGAAAAAAAAATAGTAATCCTTTAAAATATTTCCCGTTTTTCTTCAGCTTTCAGTGCTAGGTGAAATCCCAGTCTCCTTTACAGCGACTTCCCTTTGGCACTGCCTTTAACAGTGTCAAGACTTTTCTCAAAATATCAGTTTTACATATAATCCTACATAGTTTTATTTAACGTAATTTATATTATAACATCCTTCATTCTTTGCTAACTGATTCCCATTGGCTACTTTCTAACAAACATTTGACTAAAATTTGAAAAAATAAATATTAAATATTGAAAGGTAAATGAAGTGAGATAAAGTATTTTACAATACTTCAGACTTGCAAATAATTCATAGGATTCCTGTAGGTTAGAACTTGTTTACTGACTAACACCAAATGTTTACAATGAGGTCTATCATTAGTGTTTGTGGGGGGTTTTTTGTTTGGTTGGTTTTGTTGTTGTTGTTGTTTTTCCATACTCAGAAGTATAACTTCTTTTTCCTGGAAGTCTACATATTTTTAGGTCAATTGATTCACATCAATTGCTTACTGTGTGTTATTAGGTTAGTCATCTACTGACAAATGTAACACAGATTCTGAATAAGATTATTTTTATATCACTGTTTATAAATCTGAATACTCAGCCGGGATTAGGGAGATCAGAAAGCACAAATCATTAAAAAAAAAAAAAATCCTGAAGATGTGTTAGCTTGTGGCAAACCAGCAAATCTGTTATCATCTTTGGTTATCTTGTCTGTGTTTTGAACAGAAAAGTTGCCTATGGCTGAAATTACTCAGTAGAGACAACAAGTTGGCACACATGGCACATCCATACCATGCACAATTTTCAACATACAAATTGGAATTTGGGCGCTAGCTAGATCCAGCTGGCCTCTAGCACAGCCTTGAGGCTTATGTCATCTGCACTGACACACAGAAATGCCCAAGGAGCTTCTCTGCCAGAAAGAATCACTCAGTGCCCACTGCTCAAGCCCCTTCCACCTCTGACATATCATCACAATGTCTGGAGCTGGCAAAAAGTCAATGTTTGCTTGCATCAGGATACTCCTGCCTGAAGATATTGTTCAATTCCTTTACATTTTCAGACTGACGCAAGTTGTATTTGTGAGGGGAAAAGACTGGATTCCAAATTATTAAAAACATGTCTGCAATAAGAATGTAATACTCTAACAGCTAACCATAAATGGGAGGTTTTTGCCTCATTCATTCACAGTCCAATGCATAAAGGTAAACTGTTGTTATAATAAAATTTGCCTCTTATAATAGTGAATGCTGGTCTCAACAGAAAAAAGGTATTCTCTGAAAACTGAGCAGCAGACATTCTACCCTTTCTGTTGACCTTGCTGTGATATGGCAGCACCTAACAGAGCAGCAGGACAGACATCTGTATGTTAAAACCTCCTGAATAATCAGATCTTGTATGCCAGAACACTTAGAAACCACCTTCTGAGTAGACCTAAGCAGCTGCTTGTATTATTCAAAAGCGTTGGCTACTATTTGAAAACTTGTTTTCTCCAAAGCAAACTTGCAAGCGAGCACACGTTCTTTTTAATTTTCTGTGACCTTATTAAGTCACACCTCACTTCATGTAACTTCAGGGCTTCAACTTGATTGGTTTTATTTATTTATTTATTTATTTATTTTTTATTTAGCCACTGCCTTCACCTCGCTCTCTTGTGAGTCCAGTGAGTGATCAAAGGGTACTGAAAGACAGGAACTGCATTTGATCATAGTGGATTCTTTTCACTCACCCTGCCAGCTGCACTGAATGACTGACAGCCACATGAGGAAAAAATAAGTGCTAAAAGGGGCAATGATATATTGGGAGAAAGGAAAAGAGAGAGTCATAAATCACTCTTTCGTTAAAAATAAATTTGTAGGTGATGGTTGTGATAGTTGCTTACCACTTTTAAAAACTGGTTTTACTTTAATACTATGCAACTCCACTTCTGCTTGCTGTACCCAACTGTTGCCTCCCGTGTTAAGTACATGTAATAAGGGCTTCAGGGTAGACACTGCTTTTTTGTGTGTGTGTGTGATTGTACTAAGCCTCATGGGATGAAACTGCAATAAATATAATTGTTAATGCATATAAGATATCAATTAATATTACAATTTTATTATTATTATGAGGTCAGGAGGGGCAGATGATGACCAGTTAAGCCTGTCATCAGGGATGGCATTTTTGTGCAGGTCACCTTTTTTAGCAGGATAATACAGTGCATCTCTTTTTACAGTCCTGTAGAGCGCATTGTCTGCGTTGCTGTTTGACACAGAATTAGACTTTTTTAGATTATCTTTTCTTAGATGCATCCTCCTCCTACCATTTCCCAGTCTGTCACACGTGTTGACATTTAAGACATAGAAACTATGCACATATAAGACAAAGAAAGTATGCAAGCTTGACTTTTCATTACTTGGCATGAATTTAACAAAGCTTTTAAGTCTAAGCAAGTAGCAGAGTTGTAACACTAACGCAATGTACAGTTAAATAAGTGTGTTTAGTTACATTTATTGTATTTATAGGCATATTAGTTTTAAACATGTGTACTGTGATGGTGTCCAAAGACTCCTATCAAAATTAGGACCTCAGTGGAGGCAGCTAGGAAAATATCTCTCCTAGAGAGTCTACATTCTAAATGTCACACAAGTAGATGAAGGCTGAGAAGGATATGACCTATAAATAAATGAACATGATGATGACTGACACAGTTTTATTTATTAAATATGTTTGTAGTTGCTGCTTTTCCCTAGATAACTCATCCTGAGGAATCATCTTATAAACTTGCTGAAAATAATTAGCAGAAAAAAAATCCACAGCAGATGAGGCTTTGAAGCTTTTGATAGATCCTGTCTAGGTCAGTGGAATATTTTGCCAATGAGGACTCTGATAGCACTAATGGAAGTCCACCTGAGCCCCTGTTGATGATTATACTACCAGCAGACACACTGATAAATTATAATGGGTACAGCAGCAGCAGCAGCTACTCCAGAAACATCCTTAAAGTGAATTTCCTTTAATGGCTGGGAAGACAAATGGCTCACATTTTATCATTGGATTCCTCCTCTTTCAGAAAATTGCCAATAAACTTCCTGTCCTTAGCTGAAGACTTGGCAGTGACTTGGACACAACAAATTTAACCCACTCAGTGGCTTTCATCTGTTTATTTGTATCAGTTATTTGTTCAAACTGTTCTTCTTAAGCCAACCGACCTTATGCCTTTTCATATCTGAAATTAGGATAATTTCTTTTTTAGATGGCTCATAAACTGAAGTAGTGTTTCTGGGGAGGTCAGACTGCTGTGTAGTTGTTATTCAGAAGTAACTGCCCATACTATAAGTACCTAAATTCATGAGGTACTTCCTATTTATATTTGGGAGTTTCTTCGTGGTCTTCCCAGACCCACTCAGCATGAACAGCTTTTACCTAAATCTTCCTAAACCCAGCCAGAACCCCAGAGCATTAACTGTGGGCACACAAACAAATGCCATCAAATTTATGTGGCTTAATGAGTTGCCTTGCGTTGGCTAAGCTTGTGTGCTCTCTTAGTACTCCAATTTTCTTTTACTTAGCAAACATTTGCAATTGCCACATCTTGAGAGTTTATTCCCCCAACCCAAGTTGTTTGCTCTTGTTCTGCAGCTGAAGACCATCCTTGTAGCCAGTGTGGCAGAACTAATATTCCTTTTCTCTTACAGGTTAGTTTAAACTCCTGTTCACTGCTCATTTATTTTAGTTTGTTGCCTTATACTAAGTGGTTAACACATATGCAAACATTTCTTCTGCTGATTTAATTTCAGGGAATGATGATCTCTGGAAGAGATTGTGTTAAGCTCGAGCTAGTTTCACTAGTGCTTGTCTATAAATACCGTTAGCTCTTTTAATTACAAAGTAAAACACATTACTTGAAATCTATGTGAAGGAAATTGCCCCACATTTGGTATGGGCTAACAACATGCTGATGAATAGACGGCTCAGCTGACAGGTAGAAATTGACGATGTTCTCATAGCTTGGGAATCTTACACCCAGGTCAGGTAAGCGGCTTGATACAAGAGGCATTTTCAAATAACATCTATGCATACCAAGATCTTCTTATGAAAGTCACTGTCAGAGACATTAATGCTTCTGAAATTGCCTGGTCACTGTACAATAGCTATTCTGGCTCAGACATTTAGTGAGAAAAGTTAGGAGACTTGGATTCAATATCTTAATCAGTCTGTGGAGTTTCAAAAATATATTCTCAAAAGACGGCAGTATAACAGAGGTTAGTTTAGGTGGAAAGTATTTCCTACATTCGAGTTGAAACTGTGCTTTGGGTAGCAAAAGAAACAGTATTATTTTGGCCAGGAAAAGTATGAATGATATAATCCAGTGAGAAGGGCATTTAGAAATACATATCACTACCTACTACTGAGACCATCTTTTATGTAATTATTTTGCAAAGAGGAAAATAATTCCAGCACTTCTGATCTTCTAATTGTCTCCCTTTGTAGTCCAAAAGCAGGAGATTTTCTAACAATTTCCAAGAATGATTTTTGCAGAAAACTTACTTGCTGTTTGAAGCTTGCAGTTATAGTGTTCTTTTGAAGTCCACAGGTCTGTGAGCAGTGTCTTACAGACCACCAGTTGTCAAAGGAGTTACCTGCAGAGCTATTATGTTTGGTTTTGAACATCCAGATCCTTAACACTGTGGCTGTAGATGAAACCTAAATTGCTGAAGGGAGCTGACTTGTGACTGAATGTGAGCTGTGACATTAGCGTTAGGTATTTAGGGACTGCATTTCATTTATCTTTGCTTTCATTTGATGATATTTCTGCTCTCCTTCCTGTGCTATTCAAGTGCAGTTAAAGGTGGACATATGGACTGGTAAATTGGTTTTAGTTTCTTATATGGGGTTAGGCATATGCTTTTCTAGAATGCTTAAATTATGCTATAAATAATTCTTCATAATATTAATAACTTATCAATCTGCATAGCACTTTAAAACTAAAAGGTTACAAAGAGCTTGTAAGGTCTAACTCCAAGGCACTTTGCATCTGTTTCTAATCTAAAAGAGAATGGAAGTAGAGGTGGATAACTAGATTGTGGTTAGCCCAATCTTTCTTATCAATGAGTGTTACAGACCACATTTGTCAAGATCAAATCAAGATTTCTATGAGTGTGTAGAGCAAACTGCACTCTCAGCATTTATCTGAATGGTACATGGAATTCCTATGAAAGTATTAATCTGAATCAAAATCTAACCGTATGAATCCTTAAAAATGGGCTGATTATATAGCACAGTGAATAATTAGGCTTATTATTGAAGGAGACATGGTTTTTGCCTGTGGTAGGAGGTTTTTTTGATGCTATTAATCATATTAACTACCATAGCACTCAAGGAGCCTGATTGCACTGTACCTGTAGAGTGCCTAATACAGAAGATATAACTGTCTGTCCTCCAAAGATGCAGACCTAAATGGCAACAGGGACATAGGCTGTGAGTATGCACAGGGATTGTCTTCAGTCACTATAGCTATAAATATCACCTCAGGCCTTCTGCTTTGTTGATTAGATGCTGTGGTTTCTGGGCAAACTCAATGGGTAAAGCAAGTTTTCAACTGTCCAGAATATATATTGCACAAAAGTATGCTGTGTATCCTTTTTGCATGTTTCCAAACATGCAAAATGAAAATAACCTGTAAATTAATCTCATTATTAATTTATTTGTGACTGAGTGATATTTTGAATATTAAATACATTATGCTATAGAAATGCTGCTGTTGTGGTGCTGTCAGATATCGATTAGGAGTTAGACTCTTTAACTAGGTATAGTTTCAGATAAAATGAAAAACCCTGTTTTGGATCGTCATGAAAGCAAAGAGTGTGTACAGGAACAGGATTCAGTTTCCAGTTTAGACAAGCACATTGATAACTGAGGGAGGGTCTTCACACAACAAGAATTAGCTTTTTTCTATTATCATCCTATTTTTCTTGTGGAAAAAAATCAGCAGAGGCTAAGCATGTAAGATCCTAGTAAGGATTTCAATGAAAACATCAAATAAGTGCAGGAAAAGTCTGCAAATGCTATCTATAGTGAAAAATAACAATAACAACCAAAGAGTTTTCCACAGATACTAGAAAACATCTATGCATTGTAAATTGGTCTTTTTATACAATGATATGTGTATTAAAACTTGGAACATAGGTCACACTTTGAGAGGTTGCATTTTTGTAAAGTGGGGAAAAAATGTTGAAATTGTGATTAGCAACCAGGAGCATGAGTTCCCAGCTCACACGGAGGCCAAGGCCAAATGTGATGCTCGTATAAATAAAAATGAAAGTTCAGAGTAAAATAGTGCATTAATATGACTCCAATAACAATTCCACACCCTATTCCAGAGTTTACAGTTTTAAAAGGATATTGATAAATGGTGAAGGTTGAGAAAAGCCTTGCAAGGATGAATCATAGTCTGAAAAGACTGCCTTATAGTAAAAGACTAACAAAACAATCTATCTCAATAATAAGAAAGCTAGAGGGTTGGCTGATCATGATCTGTAAAGTATGTAAGTTGAAAAAAGAAGTTAATACTAAAAACCGCTTTAATAGATAAAGCCAAAGTAACAGTAATTAGATAGCTTTATTAAAAAAACCCCACAAACAAACAAAACCAAGCAAACAAAACAAAAAACCAAACTAAACAAAAACAAACAAACAAACAAAGAACATCTGATGAAGCAGTTTGCCTAAATGATATGGAAGATCTCTGTAGATAATGATAATGTTATTTTCTAGCTTTGACTTTACACAGGAAAGTCCAGAGCCCAGCAATTGCTTCCATTCTTCCAAGACTGAAACATTGGCTCTATTAAAGTCTGTACCCCTGCCACGAACTTTAAGATTGCATCTCAGAAGTCGTATAACTACAAATTATTGTATTTTGTGCTCTAAAAAAGACCTAAATAGTTGATCTGGTGATCTGTCTGTACAATCATCTATGTCTACAATATTTTGGGTTTTAACCTTTTTCAGAAGGTGAAAACAACACTAAATTTTTAGTAAAAAATGCTAAGGAGAATGCAATTAGGATGTAATTAAAAAGGCAGGCACATATTGTGACAAACACTGTATCTTTGAGAAGCTCTAATGAGTATTAGTTCTCACAGTATACTACTCTGAAATGACCATACTGGCCAAGCAGGTGGGACCGTATATTTCTGTTTTATGTGGCATGTAACATAAACAGCAGTACAGTGAGCATTTCATTTTACTATGAATGAAAAATTTTGAATTTGAAAATATATATGTGGATTTTCTGGGTAGTATTCTTGTTAATCTTTGTAATTTTCTGTGAAAACAGTTACAGACCAACTTTTTAAATTTTTATCAGCAAACCATAAGAAGATAAGTCACATAGGAAAAGAATTTCTTTCTTGAAATTTAATAAACATTATGAAGCTACCGAAACATCCCGTTTCAACAGCACAAAGTGTACTGGCTCACCCTTGCTTAAAAGGGAATGAAAGTCCATTGACTTTATGAATATTTGAGGAAAAAGACCAAGCAGACAACAGAGAGGGGCAAAGAGTCAATTGCTGTTTACGCAATTGTAGAAAGACTCTCTTGTCCTGCTTCAAGTTTGCATTTTGAATATGAATTGTTTGGAATGAATTACTAACCAAAAAAACCCCACCAAAACGTGAGAGGTACTTCTTATTTTCTTTTTTTCAAAGAGTTATACTTTCTTGATATTAATTTGAGCATCAGTATGCAACACACTACATCTGATTTAGAAATGAACTTGTGGAAATTTTACAGTGATTGGACATAGGAGACCAAATCATGCCTCAGTTTGACTGACACAAAAAAAGGTTCCATGGGATGGAACCCAGCAGAGTTTGGCCTGTCTTCAGTCAGACTGCCGTGTACTGTGATTTCTTTAGATTTCACTGTTTACAAGTAGAGTCAAGTTGGGTTAATACTAGAATACAATGCCTCGTAAGAAGCAATGGTGTTCCTTTGCAAGTGGCATTCTTCTCTCTGAATGATTGCTCCAGGACTCCTGCTTGCTGTTACAAATATGCAGTGGATTGCTGCAGATGCACTCCCAAATAAGTCACAGCTTCGAATTGTACACTTAGCTTTTTGAAGGTTGTGAGATGAGAAAAGTACATTTCGCCGTTCTGACAAAATGCCTTTTACTTAAATCCCTTGATCATATACTTGTGTAGAGTCTGTGGAAAGTTCAACTTTATTGCGGTGTTTGAGAATATTTGGGTCACAGTTGCAAAGATTAGTTGTAAACATTAGAGATGATCCTTTGGTAACCTGAAATAAATTGCCTCCTGATATCACAACACAGGTGAGAGATCATTATTTAGATTAACTAGTGCATACTTTAATGTCCTCCAAATGTATCTTGTAAAATGCATGACATACTCGTCAAAATAAAGACTGTCCTGCAAAATTTGGGACAGATGGCAGTGCAAGATGACATCTTTTCTAAATGTGTCAAAATGTTTCTCAGTCAAGCAATATGATTGGTTGCACATTCTGGGTGCGTTATTAAAATAACAAAAGCAGTAAAATTCACTTGCATGAACACCTGCTGCTAGAGTCACTTAAAATAAGAAGGCAAAACATTTAATTAAGTAATATAAAAATAATGATTTCACTGACAAATAAGTTAACTGTTTAACGTGTCTATTGCATTGCTTAAAACATTTGAAGTCAGTGAATTTCACCTGTGCCTAGATGTACAACATTCAAAACCAAAGCATATCTTCATAAGTGATGCTAAAGGAAGAGTCCTTCTTACCACATAAAAAACCCACTTTATAAGAATAGACAGACAACAGGCCTATGGTTGTCTGCCAGACAGTATATTGAAATCAAAGAGTATATATTCCTTTACCACTTGAAACAGCAGAGCATAGAAGTGGTTGATGAGCCACTATCACAGCCAGAATTCAGATTTGAGAAGACAAAGCACTATCTGCTCTCTTCTGAGGATCTGACATGAGGGTAGAAACAAGGCATCTAGAAAAGAAGAGCTGATGATTTTTTTATTTTTATTTTTCAGTATTTGAAAAGGTCAAAGACTCAGCTTGGGAAGTCTAATCTAAGTCTTGTGACAGGAAGTCTCGTCAAGGCATGAATATGATTTTTGTTTCAAATTATGAAGACATCTTCAAGAGCTCTTTATTTTGTTCTCTGCTTTGTTCTCAGAGAATCTGGCCAGTAGTCACCTGGCCCAGCTCAGGGCCTAGCACTCTGGGTAATGTTAAGTGCTGTTATTAAACTGATCAAAGGAACATGCTGTGGAGGGAAGCAAGGCGTATCCATTGGAGGCCTGAGCACATTTGCTACACCGCTCTGAATCCGAAATTATACACAGGAAGTGAACCAGAGACCCAGTGTCATAGTACTTAGCAATAACCACAGGGTCCCCTCTTCAGCCCTTACACTTGACCATCACAACAGTAGTTAGCTAACTAAAATATGAATATTAAATAACTGGTCTGCTTATAAAAAAAATCTATTTAAAATGGTTGGGCATCGGGCAAATGTCTACTTTTCTGTTTTTTTATAGGAGGAAGTGGAACAGGAACAAAATGCTTCAGTGGTTGGTATCCAATTATACCATTACCTCTATGTAAATGCATACAGGTGAATATGGTAACAAGAGGCTGGTACTGTAGAAACTGCAGCTTTAAAGGGTTAACAAAGAACTGCACTTGCTGTAAACGATCAGGGAGCAGGGAGAGCGACAGTCTGATTTGCGCGATGCGCCCCGACACACACACAGACACGCACACACACACGTTTGCTTCTCCGTGTGCCAATGCCCACCTGTTCAGCCCCACAGGCCCCGGGCCGGGCTCTGCCACCGCCGCTGCGCTTCGCGCGGGGATGCGACGCTCCTCGCAGGAGACTGGGGATGGAGATACGGTTTCTGTAGTGATGGGGCTGACTGCGGAGAGCTATTGGCTGCCGGCTTTGGAAATTTCATTCAGTTTGGTCCAATAGCAAGAGGAGAAAGCCTGGTACAGCCTGGACCTCTCCCCCCCACCCCGCCTCCCCCCTGCCGCTCTCTTCCCCCCCTCTCCCTCTCTCTCCCGGCTCGCCTTGCCTTGCAGATCAGTCTCTCCCCGGCTCGGTCTCTCTGCATAGGCAATCACAGCTCCTACTCGCAGACCCAACTCTCCCTCTCGCACTGATTGCAATGAATTTTCTGCCTGAATGTAGGTCGCTGACAAACGAGAACACGAGTTTCCTTCAAATCCAGTGTTGTTGTCTTTCTTGTCGTTATTTTTAATTTCTCCCCCCCCTCCCCCCTCCTTTGTGGTCGTTGCATTCCTTTGGAGAACCGAATCGCGTTGGATTCCAAAAAGGAGAGCAGGAACCGTGTGTGAATAATCCCGGCTGCGTGATAGCCCGAGAGGATTTCCTGAAAGAATCCGGCTGTGTAAAAAAGAGCCCTATGCTTCTGCAGCTATTCCAGTGTTAAGGTAGGAGTACTGGATTTGCCGTTTGACCGTTCATTTTCATTTTTTCTGTTGCTCCTTCCCCCCCCCCCCTTTTTTTTTTGTTGTTTTTCCATGAGGGTGGGGGAGAGAGAGAGAGGTGTTGCAGTTGGTACTCTGGCAAAGGGCGAGCAGTTTGCTGCAGTCGTCTGTGCTTTTACTTTTCCCATCATGATAAAGCGATACTTTCTTTCTGCCGTCTCCACCATCATACGCGATCTCATTGTCACATATGCATATTTATGCAAATTTATTTCTTTTTTATCCGCTTCGGTCTCGTCCCCTATATCCCCCTTGCACCATAATTTGTTTGGAGGCATTTTGCTGCAATCAGCTATTTGGAAAGGCTCTGGGGTTCTATGTGAGATGTTTACAAAGTAGCTCTGCCTTACAGCCAAATAAACAGAAGAGTGTGGAGGAGAGGAGGGAAAAATATCTGCAGTACAGGCAGAGAAAGAGCGAAGCCACAGTTTCCTGCAAGCGCGGAGAGGGGCAGGAGAGGTACCTCATGCTCTGTGTGCGCCTGTCGTTTTCAGGGAAACACGAAACCAACACGTAGGTTTTTGGTCAACCACTTCCCTCGCCACCACCACAACCACAAAATAGCAAAAGGGGACGGGGGTGGAGGGGAGATCAAGGGAGGCGGCTGCTCATAGGAAATCTTGGCTCTTCTTGGATTAAGCGGTTCACCCGCTTTGGCTTTAGCTATTCCTTGGTGGGTTTTTCTTCTTATTATATTTTTTTCTCTTTTCCTTTTCTTTTTGTTTTTTCTTTATTTCTGTCTTGCTTTCTTTCCTTTCCTGGGCTCGGGTAAAATGCCCGCTTTTGTGATGGGCAGCGGTTTCCGCACGTGATGGAGCAGAGACTGGCACTGAGGAGAGTCATCGTGCGCGGAGCGGTAGCTGGGGGGTGGTGGGAAGAAGAGAAAGAAAAAAAAAAAAGGCACACACCACCACCACTTCCCCCCACCCCCAGCTCGACAATAAATCGGCTTCTCTGCAAAGCTGGGGCGGGGGCGGGCGAGGCGGGGGCTGGCGGCGTGAAGCGCCTCCGCGGCCGCCGCGGCTTTGCCCCTTCCCCGGGGAAAAGGCCTTTGCCAGCCCCCCACCGCCCCGGGGAGCGGGGGCGGCCCCGCTGCAGCGGTTCTGATGAACGTCCATCAGACAGCGGCGGGGAGGGGGGGAGCGGGGACGCCGGCGGCCGCCGTTCAACCCGCCCACCCCACACACATTTCCGCGGGCGCGCAGGGTCAGGGCAGGCAGGGCGCGCCCCCGCGCAGGCGCTGCGGTGGGGTGCGGGGGTGGGTGCCCCGCCGTCGTGCCTTGAGCGGGGCTAAGAATAGATGGCGGCGCGGCCGGGAAACTTGGCCGGTTCGGGCGCTCTGCGTTGGGGGGGAGCGAAGTTTGCGGGGGACGCGGGCGCGGCGGCGTCGGGGCGCGGCCGCCAGGTGGCGGTGCGGGCCCTTCCAACCGCGCCGCCCGCGCCGCAGCGCCGCGCGCCCCGCCGCGGGGCCGTCCCGCGCCCGCCGGCGCTCGGCGATCGTGCGGAACCCGCCGGCGCGAAGCGCGGCCGCGGTGGCAGCGCTGCGAGAGCCCAGGGAGCCAGCAGCGGGGTTTTGAAATGGTCTTTGGGTTTTTTTATCCGGATTGGGGATGGGAGCGGGGAGGTGGGAAGGTGTGCGGGATCGCAGGTGGAGGCGCAAAACTCCCGTCAAAGGCAGGCTGGGATGCGAAGGAGCGCCTCGGTGCGTGATGGAGTGCGCCAGTCCGGACTTCAACAGCCTCGGTGATGGCGTGAGCAAAGGCGGATGATGGGCATTTAAACTGTGGCACAAGGTGCCTATGTTCAGCTTTTTCCGTCTGTGGGCTCTGTGGAGGTACTGCTTGTCATAAGGATGGCAGAGATCCACATGCAAGTTTAGGTCTTTTGTATTTAAAAACAAACCACCACAAAAAAAAAGAAAAAAAAAAAAGCAGCTCATTAGCCATATTTGTTCAGTGCTGAAAGCAAATGCCTATAAAATTCTAGACTGATTTTTGTTTTTACATTATTAATCATGTTAAGGGCATATGTATATATGTTTAGAAGCAGGTGATCAGTAAGCAAAGCTTAGTTGGGTGAATTTACAAGCAGTTACACCAAAATGGAAATCACTGATCTTTTTCTCCTCCTAAAACAAAAATATAGCTGCTAAATTTATATATCTCATAAATGGAAGGGCAACAGTCCACATCCTATGGGACATGAATTAAGTTTATTAATTATTAGATGTATAAATCTTCTGTTACCACTAAAGAAATAAACCATGTTTCTGGCACCCTAAGAAAAGAAGTAATTATTTCCACTAATTTTAATTCCTGGACAAGAACACAACTTGGCTTTGCAAAAGTGAGCTGATTTTATATGTCAAATGAACCCTGCATTTTATTTTCATTTTACTTACAAAAACTGCGTTTGATCTTAGATCTGTAACTATCACCTATGTAAGCTTCTATATAGGTAGTATCTATATAGATGTGCATTAAGACAGGACATTGCAAATATTTTTTGCTTATACTACTGAGTAGGGGGTTGTGTCCATTGTCTTATGAAGCATATTCCAGTGAATCATTAAAGACTGAGAACATGAAAACATACTATGCAGTTTCTAGTTCAAAACAGCAAGATCTGTGATGGCATGCTATTTTCTAAGAATAATATAAGATGAAATTTAATTTTGACTTATTCAGTTTTATCATCTTGAAATTATTACTCCTTTGTGTATAAACACAGCTGTTGTTCTCTCCTCTATTCATATGTCTGTGTATCATATGCAAGCATTGTTGGTTATGCTGTGTGCAAACACAACCTATTAAGTTCTACCAGGTACTAAAACAGAAATTCACCTTGGCATCCAAAACACCTTGTTTCTGAAGGGAAGCTAATTTTTTAAAAATTTTTTGTTGAATTTAATGACCCTTAGGTTTGGTCTCTACCAGAAAACATTTGCATAGACAAGAAAATACATTTTCCTCCTTCTGCATTTCTGGAGGGAGTGTTTATTTGCCCAGTTTTGTTTTAAAATGTAGTGCTGTATCACAAATATGTAGACTGTAAATTCAAAAATTCCGGGTGTTTCTTCTTGATCAGCAAAGTGCAGTGGTCAGTGATGAAGTGTCATGTCTTTTAAAGACATGACAATTCAAGGAAACAAAAACAAGCCTCGTAGCATGAATGAAACAGGCCAGCTCGATTAAATTAGGACAAGTGAAAAAACCAGTAGGTTTACTGGAGACGCTGTGCTATCCTATATTTTTTTTATTCTTACAAAGACTAATCTTTTTAGCTGATCCCATGTTCTTGGGCAAATCATTCACCTGACAAATTTTACATTTGATAGAAATGTCAGTCTTAATAAGCATCCATCAGCTGAAGAGCTGTCATGTAGAAATGAAGGCAAGAGGCAGAAAGAAAAGCTGTTTAACTGAAGCTTTGTATTAAAGATACCGTATAGAAACAAGGATTTGTTTGGCTTTTTTTTTTAACAAAAGCGTGATTCAAGGAATATTTACTGACTGCTGCTTAGAGGTTTGCATGTTTGTTTTTGACAGGTTCTCAATACAGCCTCCTCTTGGCCTTTCAAACACTCATGCTGCTATTTGATGGCTGAATCACATAGTGTCAAGAACAGCTCCACCTGGGTAGGACAGGAATAAGCATCATACTATAACCAGCATATAATTTAGTCATTCTGTCACTTGAAGACTTGTCATCGAGATTCAAGATCTCTTCTGCATGAGTAAGATTGGTTAGTAATGTGCACTGAATTATAAGATGTGAGTCTTCTTTTTAAAAAAAGAAATCTAATAAAACCAAAACATAAACGTGAGCCGCAAAAATCAATATAAGACTCTCAGGTCCAACTGCAGCCATCCTCTGTCAACAGTTCAAGTCAGGTGCTCTCAAGCAATATTTGTAAAGCATTTATGCTGTGAGCCATTTCGATCCTCACACCTCACAGGGTTATGTACTCAACTCTGTCACCTTTTAATCGTTCTCTTCTTCTCATTGTATTTGTTTTAGTAGTCCCCAGATTGGATTTGGGAAAAAAAAAAAGCATAGATAAAAAACCTCCAACTACCAAACAAAAAAAAATTACCTTGATATCTAGTGAAGGAATACTGTTGGAAAATTATTTGCAATGAGATAGAGCACAATGCTAATCAACTTTTCGCAGCTTGAAAACGGTTTTAAGAGTAGAGAAGAGAAAATGGAAAAATACAGTTTACAGACAGGTTGGACGGTCTGCAGTGGTTGAATTAAAAAGGTAGAAAATTGTTCTGCAGATGTTATGTGCAAGCTCATCTCTCTTTAACTGATGTAAATTAATGGGGATTGTTTTCTGAATTTTGACATTAAAAATAAGCCGTATATGAAATGGAGTGACTTTATGGTTTGCATGCACAGCTCGTATGAGTGTCTGAATAGAAGCAGCCCTCACAGAACACAAGCTTTTCCTGTGAGATCTTCAGTGGGGCTTTACCAGTGGCACAGCTAATTCAAACTGAATGCGTGACCACATGCTGGAATGATCCCTAGCTAGGAATGCTCAGATTTGTGCTGTAATAATCTAAAAATAAATTGTAGTCACTGATGTCACAATGTATGATTCTTTCTTTCGGTTGTCTTCTGTGCTGAGCCCACACACCACTTAGTGTCGTAGGACGTATTTCGGTAAAAGAGTGCCACTGACTAGCTCCAGTAGAGGGTTAGAATTTTCCATGCTTGTCTTTCTGCTGTTATTTATGTGCTCACTGAGATTTGTAGCTTTATGGGGAGGCTGAGTCTTTCAAGAGAGGTAAGTTTTGAAAATGAATGGCACTCTTACTAGAACAAAATATTTAAGACAGTATTGCAGTGGATGGATTCAGTTCACCATGAAAACTAGAGGAGTACATAGCTGTCATAATTTACTGTTATTCAAAGATTTTCCTTTAAAAGGATTCTTTTTCATTGCTTATAGAGAGACTACTTTTAAATATTGCACAGATTGAGATAGAATCATAGTAAAGAAAGTTTCCTTTATTAGATGTAATAATTTCGTAACAATGTAACTATATAAGAGATTTGTAGAATAAAATGTTTGGTTTTCTTCCTAGCTTAGCCAGCAGTCAATTATAGCTAATTCTGCAGTGGCTGATAGGATTTCATATATAGAATGAATTAGCTTATTTTGTTTACTTGTATACAAATTTATTTTATAATAAATAAAAAATAATATTGAAATTTAGTTGCACAAATCATTGAGACTAAGCCAGTTCAATATTTTGCCATAATAGATGACAGATGAAATAGTTGCGGCATGTTTTGATGGTAGCAAACTTCTATCTAACAGTATCTTTCAGATTTGCAGCTATTGATTGCAGCAGGCAAAAATAGATAGTCTACTGCTTCTCAGGGCAAATAAGCCCTGAGGTAAGACCTTTCCTTTGTCCTCCAAGTGGTGGTAGTCACTGTCATTAAGGAGAGGTCTAGTACAGACAGAAATGGAAGAGGACAATCAGGAACAGGCATTTGTGTCCTAAAGTGCTGCTTGAAGTTGTCTAATGCTTGATTATTTTGAAAATGTTTACTGCTGTAGTGTCTATGTTGGTTGCAGGCCTGGTACAGACCTGGAAGGAACAGGTTTTCAAGCTTTTGGGACTGTGCTCTGTAGTGTTGCTGTCAAGTGAATGGTCTTTCCAAGTCAGGTTGACCAGCCATGTTGATCAGTGCCATCATGTGGTAATCTTGTGATACTGTTGCCAGACATCTCTGGGTTGGCAAGCAAGCTTTTTTATGTTTTAAAGTTTGTTTGGACCCTTAGTGAAAAAATAGCCAGTTTAATGACAGCGACTGTTCTTCCAAAAAATTGTTTAGAAGTACTACAGAGGGGGCTCAAACAAATTAGTTGTATTTTCTGTAACAGGATTTTTTTTGTGCTTTGGAACGCTGGTGGAAAGTAAGTAGCCGAGCTTCAATAACTCTTCTGTTTGGTGTTTTTTATTCCAAAAAGAGAGTCTGCAGTAATCAGCTCCAAACACCTATTTGTTCTATTTCAATAAACAAAAACTATGTTATATGTCATACTTTTGACTTCTGATATATAAAAGCCATACTTTCTCTCCATCCAAATGTAATAAAACAGGAACAAAGATGATAGCCTCATTTTGAAATAAAGAATTTGGAATGGAACCAGATTCTTCATGTTTATTTCTATATCTTCATTTCATGCTGACTTTTGTAGTCCTGATATTAGTTAATTTTTAAGATTTCTGTAAATCCTAAGCTTGCAAAATAGATATGCTAACTAGCTTTTCATCTGTTAAATAAAGTTGTTCGCAGATACTGTGCAGAGATCTGTTATTAAAAAGAGCAGGGAATTACTCAAAATTTATCAGTAGTGTAATTATTCATTAGAAAATTCTTTTTTTTTTCTGAAAATAAATGAAACTATTTTTCCTTTCTCTCTACTACTTTATTCCACCACTTTATATTACTTATCTATGAAATATCTCTAGAGTATTTGGGCATACACAGAACATGCTGCAAATTACCCAAAAAATATATAGGCAATATACTTGTGTTTCGAGAGATGATTCTACCTTTTCTGGTCTGCTGTGAAAGAGTTCCAGATCTGTTTTTTTCAAATAAACAAAATTAATATATTATTCATGTGGGAACATATAAGATATAAACCATATGCTGCCTAACACACAGTAAATTTTTACTCATTTTCTTACTGGAAGTAGCATAGACCATTAATATTAACAGACTTGTGGAACAGGACCAAGATTAACAGACCATTGACAGATTAGCGTCATGGGATCAGGTCTTGTTGGATTGAGTGCAAAGATTCCTGTTAATTACAAAAGGCTTTTGGTCAAGTCCTATGAGTAAGTGGTATTGGGACAGAATTATACGGAGTATTTGCATAGGATTGGAAATATCATGCAACGTTAAAGTTTTCTGTCAACTTCACGTTCAGTTCTGCTAAAGAAAAGGCTTTCAAACCTTTGAAAAGTAAAAAATAAACCAGTAGACTCTGAAGAGTAGTGCGTCTCCATCCCTTCCTTGTTATAGGTATGAATGATCATACACTCTGGAAAGGTATCCTAGATGATGTAGGAGCATGTACTGTCTCAACTCATCTTTCAGTGACTGTTTTAGAGACAAATGATTGCACAGACTTGTTACTATCTGTGATTTCTTCCTGAAGTTTCTTGGATTTGCTTTTCAACAGAAGCTGGGTATAAGTTGGTAACCAAACTGGTGGAGTACACATGTCCAGTTCATACACCTTTTATGCAGTCGTCTTGTTAGCTGTGGTTGTGCTGAAGAGACAGTTTTTGCCTTATCTCCATACTAACTTTGTAATACTGCTCCATTACACTATCTCTCTGTATTTTCAGTTGTACTGTTTCTAAAGCATAGGTTTCAGTATTATTTTACTGTGACAGTATTATTTTATTGTGGCAAAAAGGGCAAAAATTCTCTCCTGGATTCCAGAAGAATTGTGGAAGAAGAACTGAAGCCCATGTGAATCTTTAGCACATCTGCCATTACCAAAACTCTCTGAAGTCTGTAAAATAGTAGGACTGGATCTGGATTTCATGGGATGTCTCAGGCAAGTAAAGAAAAATATTCCAGCAACAACCAGAGGAAGCAGCTAGTGAGTTATTGCTGTATGAAATGTTCCTTTCATCCAAATTTTAGAGTAGATGGTTCAATGCAGTACTTCAAGACAACTTTAATCAATCAGAGTGTTGCTTCTCAGTCAGCTAAATAGTCACTGATTTGTTGGTTGAAGTGTCCTAAGCCAAATATATCTCTATCACTACTGTAATTATTATGTTTGCCTACTGCACTTTACATCATCTACATGAAAGCAAACGATAAGTTCTTAGTACACAATAGCATGAGAGGAAGTAGAACTTTCTGCAAATTATGCACAGCTGGACAGATGAGCTGTGGTGCCTGCGGCTGTGAATTCATATTAACACAGCCAGCAGTATTTCTGCTGCTTGAATTAGAAATGCTCAGTGTGTGTGGTTTCCAACGTGCAGGTGGTGAGT
Source organism: Caloenas nicobarica (assembly GCF_036013445.1). Classification (NCBI taxonomy): domain Eukaryota; kingdom Metazoa; phylum Chordata; class Aves; order Columbiformes; family Columbidae; genus Caloenas; species Caloenas nicobarica. Next base: position 101,205,022 of record NC_088245.1, on the reverse strand, counting down.
TGGGGGACAGACGAGGCAGATCCACTGGTTTTGACAGATTAAATAATAGCAATTAGCATAACTGGATATTAATCTTGGAGCTGGAGGTGATCTCCTTAGGGAAGAGCTAGCATATTAATTTTGTGCTTGTGATAATACTTGGTCTTAGTTCAGGTGCACAAGTTATAGTGCAGAATAGGAGGACTTATTGCTTCAATCTGAACAGGTTAACGGTTATTAAGAAAATACGTTACTTTGTTTAATCTTGCATTTGTTATGTCTTTTTCTCAAGATCCTGTAGCTGAACAGTGTTTGAATTACGGCTTTTGAAGACAAATGCTTAGTGTTTGTATTGGTTTGATGTCATCTTTACATATAGATAATGTTTCAGATACAGTGCTTTAGGATTTTGATAATGCAGGCAGCTGGCACTTATATTTAAGGAACAGAGCAAATTAGAAGGGCCAGTGAGATTTCCTATACTACTGGACTGTGAAGGGCATGCTGCATCGATTTGCTTGCCCTCATCTGCTTGCTATAGAAGTGAGATGTTACTGAAATGCAGTGGGTTAATGGTGCAGTTAGCATGTACCATTATCTCACATTGAGTTGTTATGGTCATGGAGTGACATGCAAGCACATGCAAAGAGCACTATAAGAGCTGGCCTATCTTCTTTGCACTGTAGTGTAGCAAATAAATATTTCTCCTTGGAATTGTCAGTCTGTATTTTCATTCCACTGTTTGCTTTGGAAAGAAGATGTTCTAGTGAACAGTCCTCCTGCACAAATCTATCTTGTCTAAAAGTTTTGGCTTCAGAAATGACAACATATAGTTAGAATATTTAATTTTATTTGTTTCTGCTTTTCCTGCAAGTTTTTTTTGTTTGTTTGTCTGTCTGTTTTTTCCTGTAGCTTTTGTCTTAACATCCAAGGTCACGTGAAGAGCTTTCTTCCATTCACAACTTATTAAAGGTGTTATACTGGTCAATATGATGATGATGGCTTCAGTAGCTGAAGCAAAAACCCCATTATCTCTTGAGTGATTTGCATTAGCAGTTCTGTTATGCTGAATTTGAGTGCCGTTTTGTGAAGAATTTCTTGTTCTGGCAATAGAAGTTATATTAGTAATATAAAAGTTAGATTAGCAATGCTGGAGAAAGGACAGGAGATGGGAGCAGTTGTAATACTGGCAGTGTGTTGCATTCTTTTAGCTATTAGCTAGATATGAATGGAAAGATAAATAAATCTTGCATTTTGTGTATAAGTAAATGATCACTGGACCATAACACTTCACAGAAACACTCTCTGTGGTATATTTTAGTTTCTGTTTGCCCCTGGAGAGTGGCCATTTGCTTAGGCTTGATACTTCACTGTTTTCTGAAACCAGTTAGAGCTGATTTATTCAAGAGAAACCAAAACTGGTAAAGTTGGAGAAGGTACTGTCTTGAGCCAGAGTTGTAAGTAAGGATGACGAAGAGATGGTCCAGTTCCATTTTGGATGAAAATTAATGTGTTTCTTAACAGCAATGATAGCATTTGTAACACCACTTTTACCTCTTAATGCCTGAAAGCTAAGCACTAAGCAAAATTTTGTCTAAGATGAGGAGACTGCATATTCCAGTTCTTAGCTTTTCTTCTGTGCAAGATGAGGATGCTTCTTAAATGACACAACCATCTTTCTCTTATTCACCATCCCTAAGTTGGTGTGGTGTTTTCCTTCTCTTACTTCTCATCACTTCAAGATACCCACCCCAGTCAGAGACTGTAAACAGGCAATTAGTGGCAGACAGATTATCAGCTTCAAAGGAAGGTTAACGTGATCAGCTTTCACAGAAAAAAAATAATAATGCAGAAGAGCAAGTGGGATGAGGTAAGAAGTCAGTTGCAGTTGGAGTAGAGTCTCAAAACAAATAAACACAGGGTGCTCACTAACGAAACAGTATGAGAATGTAAGAAAAGGATAAGAATGCAGAGATGACACACAGGGACAGTAGACATACTAGAGTATAAAGAGTATAAAGAGTAGAGTAGTAATAGGAGTAACAATTAAAATCCTGGATACTGGAGAGCTTATGATAGCAAGACATGAGTCAAGGCAAACTTACAAGCGCAGGTCATGCTTTTGGACGTGAGACTTTGGTTTTGTCTGAGGGGGTGCAATATATCAGAAGTTCACTATATAGATCAGGATAAAAATATATTTCTTAGTATCATCAGCACTCTGTAGGGATCTAGATTGAAATTGAGTCTGTTTTCTTCTGAATAATCTTTTAAAATATATGTTGTCCAAATGAAGCATTTATTAAAATGTCACCAATGCTTTTTAAGGAAACCAAATCCAGTGGTACCATCAGTGAATATATTTCTGTTTAGGATTGGTTGATTGTTTGTTTCTTTTTATCCCATTTCTCCAAAGAATTATAGTAAGTTATCTTTTCTATTTATTTTCAGATACATGGGGGTTTTGAGTGGTGTTTTCTTTTGTTTTGTTTTGTTTTGTTTCCCAGTATAACAAATTTTGCTATTAACCTGCAGTTCCTGAGAGAAATTCATCTTGCAATGAAGTGCATGCAGAATGCAAAAGAAAGTTACCTGGGATTATATAAGGGGAGGCTTAACAACTATGTGGGTTTTGATGGTTCTGTTACTGGTATATGGGGGGGAAAAAAAGAAAATTAGAGTAAAATGTATCTTCATCCTACTCATATACATCACTCAAAGATGTTAATGTAGTAGTTGAAGAGTTTGTGCAGGGGCTACTGTACCATTACCTTACATCTAAGTTAAATTCCATAGTTACAAACCTTTTATTTGATCACTTTTTAAAAGAAAATAGAATTGATACACCTCTGTCTAGCCCAAAATGTCATCTTTTAAAATACTGGTGAGATATAAAGCACCTAGAAGAAATGAGATTTTTCCTCAGAGTATACAGAGTACTAGCCTTCCTTTCAAGTCCTTCATAAACAAGCTTCCCCAATACATGCAAATGGACATAATGTGTACATCATCACTTTCAAGAACCATTTTTCTTCACTTGCTGTGAACTGTATATTTAAAAGATTATAAGCATGACTAAGATCTCATTAACACTGTTTTTTGTATTGGTTTATACCATTGTCTTCAGTGGCACTGTGCCTAATTTAAGAGTGTCTAGAAGTATTAATTTAGTACTTGAAAAAAGATCGTCGGGTTCCAGGATTTTTCTCCTCCTTTTGCAGCTAACATCTCATCATTTAATGTATTAATTTGGCAGGGGTCTCTTCTCAGTTGAGAAGAACTTGTTCTCTGAGGAGTAAATTGTTTACCAGCTAGTCCCTTATGTTTGCGTGAGTGAATGTGAGTGAAATGGTCCATCACAAATTCATGTAACTGCATTAACCTTCTTGACATTGTGACTCTGAAAAGTTAAGACAAGGACAGAGGTGAATGACACGAGGTGGTGAAAATTAGATTCTTGAACATGACATACATTTTACTATGTGTAAATAGGCTTAGTACTTAAGCAAATGATTTTTAGAGATAAAATTATCTTTCAAATTAATTTATCCTCTTTAGATGATTCTTGTTAAACAGGAGGATTTTGTCTTGTCGGAATTTAAAGTCAGGTGGAAATGTTTTAAATTCCAAATACATGTTAACTTTCAGTATGTGCTCAGATTTTGTGTTTAGATAGGTAGAAATTTCATGTACAGGAGGATGAAAAATGAAATGGAAGAGGAAAAAAATCTGTTGCCACCTACTTTATTACCTTATAGCAACTTCTTTTTCTGCTCTGACATGCACCAGGATTGATCATTTATAGTACATACTTTCTATGAATAAATAAGCACTGAATTTTATGTAAGGAGATATCTCAGCCCAGAAGTAGTTTTCTAGAGAAGATTGATAAAAAGTTTGGCTGAAGAACTCAGTTTTTTGTAGAAAATATTTTGTCTTTATTTGCAAAAACATGGACATCCCCCCCTCCCCCCCCCAAAAAAAAAAGAAAAAGAATAGATTAGAAAAAGATAACTAATCTAGATTTGTCTACACTGCTACGTGCTTTCCAAAGTCTTTCATATATCTTTGAGAAAAGGGTAGGTTATTTTCTGTGAGGGGAGGAACAGAGAAATAATTTATTCTTTTTTTATTCTTTTTTAGTATTTTTTTCTTTTTTTCCCTCTTTTAATTTTTTCTCTTTTTCTTTCTTATTTGTTTTTTCTTTTCCTTTTTGCTTTTTTTCTTTTTTTCCTTTTTCATTTTTTTCTCATTTGTTTAGTTTTGATTTGGCTTATATCCTGTAGGAGTGGAAATGGTTTTCAGGTATCTGGACTGAGAAAACCCCAAACCTTCAACACCACTCAGTCCTGCTTCAGAAATGCACAAGATGGTCACTTTGGTAAGGAGAGGAGAAGGTGAGAATATGAGCCTTGCCCAAATACAGAATCAGGATATAGCTCCAGCACTCAGATTGGGAAATGCTTCTGGGTTTTCTGATCTGGTTGTAACTAAAGTCACACCAGGAGTCACTCTGGCCTATCCACCACCATTTTGAAGGTAGTAAATTGACTTTGGCTCTTTTTGCTTTCCTTGGCTGGCAACCTAGAGACACAGGAAAGAATTCTCATTCTAGATTTTGATAAGTATTGTCACACAAAGGGTGTTGGGACAGGCTTACATACAGAGTGTTATTAGTGTGGTCTAATTATGAAGGTTACTTCAAGCAGAAAATACAAGAAAAATAGGAACCAAATGGGAGAGAAGAAAGAAAAGGGCAGACTTTCCCCATTGGCAGGCCAGTAAAAGCAGTGGCACTAGTGGGGAGTTCCAGACGAGCCAGTGAAAACAATGAAGATGATGAGGTTGATGGGGGTTTTTTGCCATGCCTCTCCCCTCACACTGTATACTCAAGACCATGTGAAAATTCCCACTGGTTGTTTTGATTCTTGATGTTATTAGTGCTAATTGAAGTGCAGTAATTTTTACGTTCAAGTGTTGTGTATTAGTTACTAAAATTTATTATTGGACAATATTTACTAAGTATTTAAAAGGCTATCCTTTATTTTGCTGTGCACTATATATAGGTTTTCTCTATTTTAAACTAAAGTCTAAAAAGGAAAACAAACAAACAAAACAGAAAACCAAAACAAAACAGAAAGGGAAGGAAAGCAGGTGTGGGAAGGTGGGCACTGAAGAGGTAGTTGTTTCCACAGGTGCCTACCATAACAAAACTATTGGGATTTGCAGTTGCAAGATTGTGAGAATAACAACACAAGACCTAATGTTTTAGAATACCAAGGGAAAAAGAAAAATACTGCTATGGAGGCTCTGCAAAACACTGACACTATAGCTTAGGGGAAAGCTTACAGAGGTGCAAGTTGCAGACCCTTGGGATTACTAAGGCTGATGTGCTAGCATACTCAAGGCAAAACATGCCCTAACAGCACTCAGGAGTCAAAAATTCCTATTAGATCACTTAAACGTAAAATCAGAGATATGAAAATTAGGATCACGTAGATGTAGGTTAGGATTTTGAATATTGCCTTTTTCTCAAAAAAGGAAGAATAGAGAGAAATCCAAGGGTCATTTTGTTTGTTTAGCTTGCTCTAGGCAGAGGCATAGCATATCAGTGTAATACCTTTATTTTTAAAATATGTAGTGATCTTTCAATACAAAAAAATTAATTTACTTATGTTTTGCTATATTCATATAACTAGAACCAGTTCCTGTTTGTACACTGTTTCAAAGTATGAAGTGATTTTGTATCCCCTTACAACTTCTAGTATTTCATTATGTATCCTTTGGAAAGAAGGGTGTCCTCTTTTCCTAAGGCTGCATCATTTATCAGGCAATGATTGCCACGGTACATTTCGATGCACTATGACTTTGTAAATCACTACAAGAATTGCCCGATATCTACATTACCCAATGCCTCGAGGTATTCCAAAATACAAAATCTAGCCACAGGCATTAACAACACATACAGTGATTGCTGTCACATCTTGGTGCTATTCCCAGAAATGCCACATTCAGAAGACTGTGCTTTGAGGAGTGATGTTGCAGGATCAGATGGCTAAATTCGTTGGAAGCTGAGGTACCACAACAGGGAGTACAGTTATCCTTGATGATTTTGGCTTTTGTAGAGGCAAACAGCGATGCCCACAGAATTTCTTGAGCTGGATACCAGCTGATTCAGTCTTCTAAACTAATGTGAACAGTGGCACATTTATTTTTATCACATCTTTAAGCCTCTCTTTCCTGAAAAAACTATGCATTGAAGGAATGCAAAAATTTCTTAATGGTCCATAATATCAGTTGTTGAGTGTCTGGATGTCTCAGACTAGCTATTCCTAGAGGTTGGCTAATGTGAAATGACGAAGATGAAGAATTGTGACTGTGTATATTCTGGACTATTCCAAGAACTGGAACTGACAATCGCTCCCCCAACTTCCCACTTGCACAAGAAAACACCAAAAAAAAAAACCTACCAACCCCCCGCCCCACAAAAAACAAACAAACAAACAAACAAAACACAAAAACCATCCCTTTATTTTACCATACGCCTCATTAATTAGTGGTTGATGAAAGATCCTTACAGGGCTACTACACTGTTTCCCACTGTGAACTGTGTATGTGTTCATTAAGTCTGTGTTTAAAAACTTTTCTCAAATACCTGTTGAATATATTACACAAACTAGGAGAGTTAGGAAGGAATATATTTGGGTTTTAGGTCCACATATTTTTGATAATCAATTAATTCTCAGATGTGCTGAGCTGTATGACAAAAATTTTACACTGACTTCTTTTTTCTACACCTAGTTCAGTGAAGAAGATTATGGCATAAGAAACAAACAGCTTCTGGATTTCAGTGATTTCCCTCCTGGTGAATGAGCATCACTCTCTCAAAGATAGCTCTATCAGATCAGTGAGAGCTCTATCTGTCTGCCAGTGTCCTCGACTTCCTAAATCAGTCTTTTACACTGGCTAGTTAAGCACAGATGCTACTGAAAACCAGTACCATAGTTATGAATCTCTTTGAAATGCAGTGGGTTTTGCTTGTATCTAAGAAAAATTATAACTGAGCTTAACATTTCTAACTCTTCAGTCTAGATACTATCAAATGCTGACCAGATTAACTGTCTAGTAGGATCATTAAAAATACAGGCAGATGCTTGGCAAAGTTTTCTAAAGTTTTTTTAAGGTATGATCTTGCTTGAGCCCCCTCTGAGATGGCTCATCCAGCATACCACGAAGGTCTGCTTGTAGACAGTTGTGTGCAAATTAGTTATTCTAGGGTCTCATTGCAATTTCTGTGAGGAAATAAGATCTGTGGGATGCAATTTAACTTTTTTAAGGTCTTCTTTAGAATGAGATTGAGCACTTGTGATTGATGTGATTAATAAGTAATAAATTCATTTGATCAGGTGAAAACTGATCAACGAAAGCAAGTGTGATCTTGGTCAGGTTATGTCATTCCACAGAATGTGTGCTGTTGGCTTTCCTGTTCTAAGGCCTTGTCTGAGATACCAGTGTTATTTCTGGAGCAAAGGTCCTGTACAATTTTGATTTATTGTTATTTCTGTTACACAAAGATATGGATGTCCTTCTAAAATAAAGGACTGCTCTTTTCATGGCAATAGAATTCTTGACGTTTGACCATTTGTGTCATTTTCAAATACATTCTCCTTATGAAGGTGCGAAATTGTTAGATGTCTGATATACTTGAATGCCACTGAGATTCTCGGCTTTAGCCTTAATTTGAGGTTATTACTGCACATATCAGAGGCCTGAATGATCAGACTTGTCCTTTTTGAACTTTTGCATGGTAGCAGGTTTTTCACAGTTTTTTGTGGGTTATTGGTGCCAAGAAACTTCGTTCTTCCATCCAACATTGTCATTCAGTGGCTTCAGTCATATGTGAAAAATAGAAGCTACTCAGTTATGATGTATGTTGATCATTATGGATAAAAGAGAGTATTTTTATGCTGGTTGTTGACAAGTATATTCTCAGTGATATATACTCCTGAAAAAATGTGTGGAGATGTTTCATAAGGTTTTCAGTTATTCTGAATTTAAAAGGAGTGAAAAAAATTATGGTAGGATTAACATCTATTGGAAATAATTATAATGGCTATGTTTTCCTGTGGCTGAGGTTTAAGGACTCAGACTACTATCACTTATTCCTTTGAGAGTTTTACTAAGCAGAAAACAGTGGATATGATGGGTGAATGTTTTGGGGATGGCAAAGTGCAATGTAAAACACATGCATTGGACTAAGCTTACAATAACATCACTGGAAATTTCATAGGTATGTCAGAAAGAAAATCTCTACAAGTTGCCTGCCTAAATGTATTTAATTCAAAACATAAAATTTAAACACCCAAAAGCAGCAATAAAGATGGCAAGTTCCATTTCTAGCTAATCCTGAACATTCTAAATCCTTAAGTTGTGGTTTTGTGGGGTGGGGCTTTTTGTTTGGTTTTTTTTGGGGTGGCTGGGGGATTATTGTGAGTTGATTGCAAAATGAACGTTTGGAAGCAAAAGACTAGCTTCGTTATGTGTAACCATAGTTGAGCATGTTATATAACTCCAATTAATGAGAAATATTTCAACTCTATTTTAAAATTTTACAAAATAGTACCAATCATGGGAAGAGTTAATAGAATGGTTTTTGCAGCACAGGTCTCTCAACTGAGCAGCAACAGTTAATATTTCTCAAATGAAAAGGGCTAAAGGATTAGACATGTTTGGATTTTTTTTTAATCGAAACTCATGTTTTTCAAATTAAAAAAAATTGAGTTCTAGTAAAAAATAATGTATATGCATTCTTCAGCTCATTTAAATGTTTGCTGTTTTTTATTGCCAAAAAAAAGATTGCATATATCCACTTGATGATCTTGAATGGCTTTTATGAATTGCTTATTTTTTCAAGTGAGTGATTAAAAAAACCAAAACCAAACAACCCACACAACAAACCAAACAAACAAAAGAAAAAAAAACCAAACAAAAACAAATGCAAACTCAAATTCTAAAAAAAAAATGACCATCTGTAGTGGTTCATTTACTGTGAACATCTGTCTCTTGAAGAGCAGCTGGGGAGGTTTGTTTTTGTGAAGGCATATATTCCAGTAGGATTCTTGAGTGAAACAGCAGCATTTCTTCGTGCATAGATAATCAGATAGTAACAATTTCTGTGTACATGTTTGGAAGTGATTACATAACAAGAATCTCTTTTCAAAGGAATTGGATCTGTGTTTTCTACAGATGGGATTTTTTATCACTATCTCAAGTTCAGTTTGAACTTCTGATAATATTAGTAAAAAAAAAATAAGGCCTCCTCTGACATAATGCAAAGTTAAGATCTCTATTAAAAAACAACAACGAGCTTTTGCCATAATATCCTATTCTTTACTGAGGGGATTTAATAATTTAATAATTGACTAAAACTAGCTGATGACTACAACAAAAGCATTTATCACTTGTCCATCTATGAGTCTCAATTGTATCTTAAACAGATTAATAGGAAAAAAAAAAAGAAAAAGAGCTGCAAACTGCAATGCTTTTATGTGTTTGTAATATAGACTATGTATTAGTGGAAGAGTAGTGTATTTGTAAAAACTTCAAATGCTTACTTGCATACAGAACATCTTTGTTAGCATAGGTACCTATGGTGAGAAAATTTTCTACAAATAGGCAATTAGTTTTTGCAAAATACACATACACAACCTTTGGAGTTTGCAGTGCCCAAGAAAGACAGGGATTTTATTGCTGCAGTGGTTTGACACCAGAGAGGACTTTTGAGGTATTAGTTTTCCAAAGCTTTTGAAAATCAGACCACTTAGCTACCTGATGTGAGCTTACACTTTATCATTAACCTACATGTAAATACTGACCGCACATGCTATTAACTTTCTGGATTTCTGGAATCTGTGTGTACTCAGAGTAGTACTTCTACAAATATTTTCCGGCACTGTGCAATGTATAACTTCAAGTTGCTTGGAAACCTGGACTCTACACATAGGAGCGCCGTGACATGGCAATGCTGTTCTGCTGTCGAGATGCTGAGTGCTTTGCACAGGCAGGAAGTCCTCGGACATTCAACTTCTGAGGGCTGAACTGTTGTGGTTGCACAGTGCTACAACGTATTAATAGTATGTGATATATATATTGGCATGGTCAGAGTTTGCTTTGTTTCTCTATAGAACTCAGGGTATATCATCAGCTTCTCGAGGTGAAATTGGTCTTGTGGTTTGCAAAATAGCAGCAGTTTTGCTTCTGTGCAAGAGGCTTCTAAAATATATTTCTCTTTAATGCTGTATTGAGATAGTTATTGATGTCACAAACATGCTTTTGGGTGTGATTTATAATTTTCCATTAGCAGCTACCGCTGAGTATAGTTACCTATGTCCTGTCAGAGTTTCCTCCCAAAATTATATGTCCAGTTGGCTGCAGCCAAGCATGAGACAGCACCTATTAGACATGGATACTTAGACCAACTTCTGCAGTCTACTGATCTCAGGAGGACTTTTATTGACTTCAAAAGGCTCTGGATCAATCTTTTAGTTTCTGCTCAAAGCAACTGTAGCCCTTCTTTGATTTTTGGAACTAAACCAGTAGAAGTCCAATATATTCATAACTCATTCACTCCTGAATATTTCTATTCTTCCAAGTAACAGCAGGGCAGAGAAAAGCAATTGGCTTCTCAACCAGATAAGTGGAAAGAGAGTAGAGATATTGGACTCATGACAATCATAAATTTGTTTTTGTTATGACCTGTAATCAACAGCATATGATACAACCTATTGCTATTACACGCAGGAGATCTAAAGATGACTGACAGCCTTGGGCAAGCAAGGTCTAGTTGAAAATGATGTTCTAAATACAGAACAGTGACTTTATACATTGCCCTACAGTGAGAGAAATCTTTTCATTTCTTGCTCTGATGGGAGAAACGAAAGGATTTATTAGACTTTTGGGAAGCTTTAGAATCTCCAGCAAATATTCCAAGACACTGGAAAGATTTTAGGCAATTTACTCAATTCATGTAATGGAGTTTAAATAAATTTACAAAATATTGATTTTGTGCCCTGGGGAAATTTAAGAGCTTTTATTATTACTATGTTTGTTATTAGCTTGTTAAATGAATTATTCTATACTGTCTGGTTCTAATTCTGCTGAATTCTAAATCTAATAGATTCAGTTAAGTATCTGAGGATTGAGATAATCCAACATCAGGGGCTCATGCTTCTCTTGTGGCTGTTACGGGGATCTATCATCACTCTTAACCTTTGTCCCATATTTGCTACGTGGTTCATGCAACACAATAAAATGATAATGAATTATTAAGTTATAATTAATGAATTTAACTTTCTGCATTTGACTTAATCATAGAATAGTTTGAAATGGAATGGACCTTCAAAGGTCATCTAGTCCAATCCCCGCAATAAGCAGGGACATCTTCAACTAGATCAGGTTGCTCAGAGCTCCATCTAACCTGGCCTTGAATGTTTCCAGGGATGGGGCATCTACCACCTCTCTGGGCAACCTGTTCAGTGTTTAACCACCCTCATTGTAAAAAATTTCTTCCTCATGTCTAGCCTGAATCTTCCCTCTTTTAGTCTAAACCCATTATCCCTTGTTCTGCTGTAACAGGCCCTGCTAAAAAGTCTGTCCCCATCTTTCTTATAGGCCCCTTTTAAGTATTGAAAGGCCACAATAAGGTCTCCCTGGAATATTCTCCAGGCTGAACAACCCTCAGCCCTTCTTCTTGGGAGAGGTGTTCCATCCCTCTGATCATTTTCGAAGCTCACTGGACCCTCTCCATTTCTTAGTATTTCCTCTCCAAAATTCTTCGTAGAAACATTAAACCAAATGCATTTATTGTACAAATATGTCAAACATATCAAAAGGATTGAGGCCTACATTCTCACCTGTTATATATGGTTTGAAGACAAACTCATCAAGTCATCAAGTGCAAAGAAGGCATATGGAGTTCTCTACTAAATTCTTGCCTCAGTGGTCACTCATCTAAGGAGTTTAAGGAACTTATGGTCAGTTTGCAACAATAAGAACAGATAAGTGGATATACTTTAAGTATAGATAGGGAAACACTAGATTTAAAAGAGAAAACAGCATTTAAAAACAGGAGAGAGGTGAAAGGAAAGCTATTACACCATAGCATACGTTCCGAAGGTTGACAAGCATATAGTAAAACCTTATTTTTTTTCCTCTAGCACATCCAGCAAATAAAGAAGATGAGGTGAGAGAGAAATAATCAAAATAATTTGCACTGTAGAAGATGCATAGCAAATTACAATAATGAGCTGAATGGTGATATGCTTTGCTATTCATGTTATATTAGTCTGCAAGTATAACTCAAATGAAAAAGATAAAACACTCAGAAGTTAAAAAAAGCTTATTTATAGCAGCTTAGGAAAATCACAAAATCTTCCAGTTTGGCCATCCAGAATGTTAAATTAAAAAAACAGGTAATTTAATTTCAAATTATATCCTTTAATAATGTCGAATCATAAGGGGATCAAATTAAGATTGCTTTGGTAAATTCAGTTCAACTTTTGAATTCAAAACTTTGCAAAGATTAATAAAGGTCTTTCAACTTTATCTTTTTTTTTTTTTTTGGTATGTTCTTTACAGAATATTGTAAGTGACTGGAAAAGAAAAGAAAACCAAAACCCATGCAATGCTAAAGTGCAACATTTACCACACTTTCTGCAAAGCAGCTTAAAGTCAAACTTTCAAGACTCAGCATGGTCTGTTGCCACTTGAGCTACAGGACTTCACATTGCTCAGCTGACAGGAGAGTAATCTGGTAGTGAGGAGGGAGGTTGGGCTGCAGGTTCCAGATTCCATTTGTAGAGGGAACCTAATTTAGTTTTCTGTCCAAAAAAATCTATCTCACCCCCTGTTTCTGTCTCATTTGCTTCTTGAGATCAGGAAATCGGGTTGGTCATGAGGTTCCTGTCAAGACAGGATCCTGTCTCTTTTGGTCTCCTCATGCACTCCCAACAAAATATTACAGTAATGCTGGTAGCAGCTGCCATCATTGCTGTTATGTCACATTTTGGCTGTAAAAAAGGATACACATTTTTAAATATTTGCTTTTTTATATACTATGATTTTGGTAAACTGCCAAAACTTCCTGAAAACAGATAGTGAGAGAAGGGAAAACTGATAGTTTCAAGTATAGCCCAGATAAGCCTGAATGGAATTCAATTAGAGGATGAAAGGTTTACAGCAAAAGACTTTTCTCCTCATTGAATTTGAGGGAAGAGAAATGGAAACCTTAGACATAAATTCTCTGTAATTTTCTGTTGTTGCTCTTTGTTACCAAAGTAAATCCTGACTGTATTCAGACTGCAAGTTGGGGTAGGATTTGTAATAGTTGGGGCAGACTGGGCTATGGGAAGGTTGAGCCATGAACTTGAACTTCTCTGTAGCCCCTTTTACTCCTTTCTTCCTGTTTACTCCTACTTGCAGTTATTTTATCTGTTGGAAGGTAAAAAATAAAGGAATTGTGATTTTAGTTGAAGGCCTTGTGATGTAGACATAGGAATGAGGCCTACGGGAAGGTAGTAGAGGCAGAGCCATTAAGCTACAGACTTAGAGGCAGTCTCATACAGTCATGTGAAACAGAGTCTCATGGATTTCAAATGTGTTTGTGTTTGCTCACAAGGCTGTGGTTGCCAGATAAAGACCCAAGTGCTTTTTTCTTCTTGGCAGGGAGGCTAAAAGAGATGTAAGTGTACCTATGTCCCATTTCATGTCATTGAGTTCTTTCTCATGCTGGAAGAAGATGGATCTGTTTCTTTCCCCTTGTTCTGACTCTGTGACTTACCATTGGTAGGCAGGTGATTCTGTATCATGATTAAATAAAGTGGGAGACAGTTAGAATATGTTTCTTCCCTTGTTTCTTTTCAGAATGGAACAGCTCCCAGAGATACAGACTGTAGCAATCCTTGTTCTACTTGACTTGAATCAGGCTTTTGCTCAGTTTTGCACAAAGATATTCACTTGAGAGATGGGAAATTATAGTTCAAGCTGGTCTCCAGTTGCTAAGATCAGATGACACTGCTCCATAAGGAGAAATAATGATATGAGTAATTGATGAAGTGACTCACTGGCATGAATTAGACATAACCAAACAGTGAACATCTGCTATAACCTTTGCAACAGGAGTCTAGCTTCTTTGAGTCAGGCAAGTCTCTCAGTTTGATGACATATTCTGTCTTTCTCAAAAAAGGTACATACGTTTACAGATCATAGAAGCACAGAATGACTGAGTGGCTGAGGTTGAAAGGGACTTCTGGAGGCCATGAGGTCCACCTCCCTGCTCAAGTAGTGATACCTACACCTGGTGGCCCAGGACTATGTCCAGAAATTGCTTGAATATCTCTAGGGAGGAAGACTCCAACCTTTCAGAGCAACCTGTGCCAGTGTCCAGTCACCCTGACAGTAGAATGTGTTTCCTGATGTTCAGAGGGAACCTACTGTGTTTCAGTTTGTTCCCACTGCCTTTGGTCCTGTCACTGGGTGAAAGAGCCTGACCTCATTGTTTTGGAAGGTGAAGGGGCAAGTGATAGGGAAGGAGACAAAACATGAAGGTACATGAAAGAAAATTGTATATAAATGGTCTGAGGCTGCAGTCCAGCAAGGACCACCTCTATATATTCATTGCAGTTTGAGACATTTATTGTCACCTGATTATTTAATGAAAAATGCAGAGAGATGGAACCAATAACTTCATTGCCCCTTCTTTATATAATGCTTTCTACTAAGGTGCAAGCCATACTTATTCTATTTAATTTTTGATTGCTCAGTTTTAAGACAAGTTCTTGTGTTAAAATTTTGGTTAGGTAATCTCAAAGTTTAGCAAGGCTTGTAGAGAGTTAACATCAGTCATTTTAGCAACAAATATGTTTTGAAAAAATATGAGGTTCTGGATGCAGGAGATCCTCTCCCAAAGGGCTGGAAGCAAAGTAGCAAAGTTTACACTGAACGCTTGCTGGTGAAAGAGTTTTTCCTAAGGAAATGTAGATACAACCCTTTTCACAATATACTTAATCTATCAATTGGACAATTTGAGAGGCAGCACCACTGCAGCAGGTATAGTTGCCAAGTAGGTGGCTCAATTGTGTAAAAAACCCATGAAGATAGGCTATAACAAAAAATGATGGCTTCTCCAGAGAAGAGACATAGGGACAACAGAAAGATTCGTGTCTCTGTAGCATCTATCATTTTGAGCACTCATTGGAGTTAAGAAATGTAGTGCTTAGGTTTATCTTGGAGATGTTAGTTAGTTGGGTGGAGAAACAGGAAATATTTCATTAATAGAGGAATGATAAAAAAAAAAAATAGTGGTAACTAGTTGTTTCCATTCTTGACTGATTGTGTGAGCTTATTCTGCTGCAGTGTTTGGTGTGGGTTTTGGTTTGTGCTTGCTTGCATTTAATCCATATAGTTTCCATGAAGATGGCTGGGGAAAAATTATATCATAGGCTTAGGAGATGTGGATTTTGGTGATTCTGTTATGGGTGGAATGATGACTGCTGCAAGAAGGATGCGCTTCGCATTTGTCTCTCAACATGAGTCTGGTTAAAGTTGGATTTTTTTGCTGGGTGAACAGTTCACATGCAGCTCTGAACTTGGTAAAGTGTCATGGCACCACAGAGGCTAGGAGCTTTAAGGGCTCCCCATGGTGGGTGATGGCAGGGCCTGGCAGCCAAGCCCCATCCCACCCCCAGCCAGGACCACAGCAGCTGAGGGGCACCGGGGCAGCCCCAGCCCCTGGCATCAGGCACCTCCCTGGGGATGGGGACAGACTGAGGCCGGAACATGGGCCCTGCAGGACCTGCAGGCTGGGCGGGGCTGTGGGGACCTGGAGACTGGCCCTGCTGTGGTGTTGCTGGGGCAGGGGCTGATGGCCCCAGGGGCCTGGGATGGGGTCTTGGGCAGGGTGGAGGGAGTCCCAGGGGGCTGGGCAGCGACAGTCAGGGCTAGTGGTGCTCTCAGGGGCATGCTACGCTGAAAGGTTTTCTGCAGATATTTGTTTTGGAGATGCAATATAGGTGGGTTGCATTCTATTATTTGGTTTACTAACGTTTTAATGTTATTCTGGAGAATCGGAAAACACTGTGAAGGTGAAAATGAATAAGAATTCAGTTTTCTAGAGAAGGAATTCTAAGAACTTCTGGTGATGTTGCTGTCAGTCAAGTCCCACTGCCTTGCATCCCTGGCAACTTCTCAGTTATATCAACACTAACTGCAATAGCCTCCCTGTGCATGTCCTATCCATTGGAAAGCAGCTTGGATAGTATAGGAATGGAAATTTATGCAGCTAGATACACAAAGACCTAAGTGCAGACAGAATTTAATGCACTGATTTCAGTTTGATGACTGGGATTGCAATTCTCTCACACTGCATTTGTTGGGGGGAGAGTGTGTGAAAAACAGCTCAGTGGCTTATATTTTGACTGTGCATTAACCATCAATGATAGTATCTGACACCTCATTTGTGTAAAGATAAAAACTTTTTCACTCATGAGAGGGTTTTCATGTATGAACCTTCACTGAATGAATTTTCAGTCATTCGAGTCTTTCTGGCTATGAAAATTTTAAGAGAATTTCTTCTTGAACTACCTAGACTCTTAAAAAAATTATATGGGAAAAAGGCAGATATATTTGTCAGAGCTTGCTCGTGCACAGAGAGGCATATATGATTTCATCAAGCGTAATTGCTTTACTAGTAATAACTTGGAAGTGATACAGATAGCCAACATTCAACATTATCTCGAGCATGGTGAGAGCCTTGTTGTAATAGCTGTTGAAGTGCCTTTTGTCACATTTCTTGCTGTTAGTTTTGGAAACACGGAAATAATATTAAAAGGCCCAGGGAGACTTGACTATATACTTGAAGTGAGGACTGCATAGATGATCTGAACTTCATGCCACTGGGGATACTATTCTGTCTTCCATTCATCTGATTGCCTATCTACAATCTCTGAAAGCTGTACCTTTACAGGCTTGAGGGTTATTACATGGAGCTCTTGCTGTTCCAACTGATCTTTAATTTCAGTATATCTCAGCATGGTCTTGAAGCTTTCTTTGGATTCTGTTCCTTTGACTTCAGGTTTGACCTTAATCTTTTTTTCTTTTTTTTTTTTTTTTTCAGATTGGTCTTTTCCCCTCTCTGCTGTCTTTCTCCTTCAGCTGTATCTTGTCCTCCTTTTCCTCCTCCTCCTTAATATCAGACTTGGCCTTTCTTTTATCCCTGACTTGAAAATCAACCTTTTATTTTGACACAGGACTGGCACTCTGTTCCCTTCTCTTTGACCTTTGACTTAGCCTTTCTTATGACCTTCGTTTTTACTATGTCTTATTCTACATGCTTTCTTGGTATTGCTACTTTCTCGCCTGGAGCTGCCCTAAGGGGATTTAGCATTTCATTTGTATTCAGAATTTCTTAACATGGCAAATAACTCTTTTTCACATCATCAGTATTTCTCTTGTGTGTGTTGCTGTTTTGGGCTCAGGCTTCATGAGTTTAATTCTTCCTGACTTATGACAGCAGTTTGCAAATTCTTCAGAAGATTTATTTTGTTTTGTTTTGTTTTTGTTTTGATTCAAACTGAGTCTAACATCTTTGTTTCCAGCCTGCTTGTTGTGTTTTGGGTTTGTTTTGGTATGGTTTTCCCCTGAGCATTTTTTTTTTTTTTCCTGGAGCTTCTCAGTTTTTTGGCCAGTGGTAATAATTATTAGGTTTCTTTGGAACCTCATTGTACTGATGTTGTCATTCTTTAATCCTTCATATTTCCATTTGTTGGTGTTGCAAAAATCTTCAAGTTTTCTAACGAAATGTGTATTATATACTATTCAAATATTTACCTTCATTTGTTATTCTCACGAGGAGATTTTATTTGTCTTATCTGCTGTATCATACATGATATCTTAGTTTTGATAAGTAGTTCATGGTAATTCTGATGTAGCCCACATGAGAAATGAACCTGTGTTTTGCCAGTCTTCTTAACAAATACTCATATCTAAATAATTTTGAAGGCAAGAAGAGTTTTCAAGAAATGTTAGTACTTTTGGAAAAAAAATAAGGACCTCTGCAAATTGACATCACTTGTTCCTAGCTGTCATCATGTCTTACAGAGAGCTTCATGCCTCCTCCCCAACATCCATCCTGTGGAGATGGCTGCAGCCATTCTGTTCTTGCATTACCGTTCCCCTGCTGCTGCAATTGTGCATTTGGTAGCAGCCCATTTTCTCTGAAGAGCAGTCTCTGATTGTGTTGAGCTGTTCTGCCTACTTTCTCTGTTCATCTCTGGTCACTGCTCAGGTTTTTCCTGACCTTGTAGACCTTGCCACAGATTCATACATTCCTATTCTTTCTTTTTCTTGTAGTTTCTCTCTGAAGCCACCCACCTGTTCTGTGGGATATTCTAGGTGCCTGTGGCTGAGGATACAGTCCCTCACCTCTGACTTCAGAAGAGTGTCAGTCTCTTTTTCCTGCTTTCTCTGAGTATGCTACCACAAGGGGATTCTTATAGGACAGGCAGGAATCAAGACCAGAGGCACAGGTAGGTTCATAGGTTTAATAATTTAAAGCAGAAAGAGATGAGCAGAGAATCAGGAGGAAACTACTATGTCAGAGAGAGAAAGAAGCAACACAGGTTCCAATGCATCTATCTGATCTGCTTGAAGACAAGGAATACAATGTGGAATATCTTCATTTAGGGGAGTGTGTGGATGAGAGGCATCCTGTCGTTTTCTGGTGTGCTGCTTTTGATTAAAATTGAAAATGGGTCCCCAAAATGGGAGTTTTCTTGTTGCTGAATTTCCTCTCTCTATACAAGAGGGTTACTACACATTTAGCAAAGAGAATTTGCATTCCACTGCCTGCGCATTATTTGATACTTGGACTTTTTTTAAGTAAAGAAAATAAGATACAGCCACTCATTTCTTAGATTTCTGTAAGCCAACATTACCTCGATACATGTGAAGAGTGGGTTGTTTGTTTTCTTACTTAAAGCCCACACTCTTTGATTCATAGACATATATAAGTCTTATACCATTTGGGATGCCTATTTTTACCCACTGAATACAAAGGAAACCTAAGGTCAGATTTAGTAATTTAGCTTTCAAATACCTAAATTAAGGAAAAAGGTAGCTTCATTTGCATACCTCTGATACTTCTCTAGCTGTTCTGTGTCTATTTCTGGCTGTGAGGTCTTTCCTCTTCTGAACACATCCCTTCTCTCAAGCTTTCTAGGCAATAAACAGTTGAAATAGTGTCATCTACTTCTCTGATATTCTGACTTCTGGGATATTGATGCTGAGAGAATATCGCAGAACTGCGCAGATGCATTTACCCATTGTTTAGTCAGTGATTTTCTAGTTATAGTTCAAAAAATTTTAAATTTTAATTGTTATGGAATGTGTTGCTATGTATGAAATTCTTGAATTTAGCAGTGGGGAGAGCTTATTACTAAAATGTACAAAATAAAAAACTTTATATGAAACTGAATCAATGTGGAAAAGTATGTAAACACTATAAAATATATATGTTTAAAGGCGTATTTAAAGAATGTAAGGCTGCATTTAAAATGGTACTTTTTCTCAGAGAAACTTCATGAACCTGTCTACTCAAACCGAAGTTAATTACAATAGTCCAGTCATTGTGATGGATAAGATTGAACATCAAAGAACAAACAAATATTTTTAGCATATAACTGGGTATTGTCAAGACGTGACAGAGGTTTTTGGGGTAGCTGGAGAGAGTGGGTCATGTTCAAAATAAAACAAAACAAAATTTTATGAGACAGATTTTGTTTCTCAGGTAAAGACTAAGATAACTGTGTATATATAATGACAGAACATCAGTCTTAGTTGCTTGTTGTTGTATCATCTATGAAATCAAAGACTGTCATGATAATTCTGATAAATGAACCAATTAAGTAAGCTTAAACAGAGTAACATTAAAACTAGGGTCATTATAGCACCATCAGATTTAATTTTTCTATGAGTCTGTGGACTGGTGAGAAAACCTGGTTTAGACTTCAGGAAAATACACTTAGAAGGACTGCCAGATTCCCTTAACATTTTTATTAACATTATATAATTATGAGGAAATCAGTTGTCACAAATATGGAGATAAAATGACACTTTAAAAAATAAAAATATATGGAGACAACATCTATATTTTGTCTTAGAATCTAACATGTGTCTTTTAATATGTGTCTGTGCTTGCCCCAAAAGCATACTGATACAAAGGAAGTGCAGTATTTGCAGTTGTGTTTTTGAGAACAATTGCCTATTACAGGAATTATGTCTAAACATGACCTGTAAATGGACAATAGAGAACAGTGTGGTTTACTAGAATGTATAAAGTCTAAAATATAATCTAGTCATCTACAATTAGAATCAATCTGGAAAGGGGAAATAGAATATCTGTTAGCCAAACTGAAGGTGAAAAGGATAAATGTAGTACAAAGATAAACCTGGAAAACCTAGTTCACAAGGAGCAATTCATGCATTTTTAAGCTTCAAAGCTGGAGACTATTTAGGTTGTATGGAAACACAGTAAATGGAATCTCCACATTTACCAGCAAAGCTCAGGTGAGTTTTGTTCTCTTCCTATAGCCGGAATTAAGCTATAAAGGCTGCTGAAATAAAGAAATCCAAGTTTAAAAGAACAGAGAAGGGAAGCTATATTAGCCTTAGTAGATTTTCACTGTCCAGCCATTCCTTAAATCCTTCCTTATTTCTTATATCCTAGGTTTAACCACCTACTACTGCTGGAGAATAGGAATGGCTGTCAACGTCCATGTGAGCAGTGAAATCTCCAGTAAAAGTGCCACTGTCATGTGGAGAGATTTAAGACATTACCGTAGCCTGGAATAAAGATTGCCCTAAACGTCAATATCCAATTCCTCAGTGGGTGTGTATGAAAAGTTGCAGTGTTGCCAGGCTTCCCCCGTAGCAAGTGTCCAGATGGACACTTTCACAGTTTAGCTGGAGTGTTTCATACGTTGCTTATTCATAAGGAATTCTGCTTTGCATCCATGTTCCTAAATTCTTCCCTTTCAGATATATATTCAGATATCCATCCACTGATATTTATTTCCCATTTCTAAAGATAATCACCTTCTTTACCTGGAATTGAGGCCTATGTTTGCAGCTGTTACAATGAATTGCACTTACAGGAAGTGGTTTGGCTGTAGTGAGTCAAAATAATTAACGAGAAAAAGTTATTCAGTGCGATTAAGATTGTGGAACCTGGAAGTAGCAAGTAAGCGTTAAAGCCTGATTTAATTTATACCATTGGTTTTGGTCAAAAGTGGAGTCTAGAATCTGGGGTTTTTGTATTTAAATGCGATAAGAAAAATTTCTGAAACACCAGGCAGAAACTCAGTGCCATGACCCTTAGGATCTTTATTGCTAAAACCTAATTTATTGCTTAAAATATGGTATACATACATATTAATACACATACTTAAATATAACATTTGTATGCATGCGTGTGTATATAGGTATATTGTCTGTGATGACAGTCCATTCTTTATCAGTTATCTGGAAGTCATGTCTTCCTACTGATCAATAGCATGAAGATGGACCCAGAAAGCCATATAAGTCTGTGGAACATATTTGTGAGTTCATTGTAGAAGTGTTTCTATAGTGTTAACAGGCACTATACTGCAGCCAAATGCATTGTGCGATTTTTCAGAAATGATGTTTGCTTGACATATTAGCAAGCTAATAGAAATACTCGATGACCTCACTCTTGCTTCCGTAATTTGTTTTTAAATGGTATTTTTCACACGAAGTGTTCCTCTGTGTTGATCGGCTTAATTAAAATAAGAATAAATGATATGAAGTGCATTGGTACTCTAACAGAGATAGAGAAAAAGAAAAATAAGGCGGTGCATGAATTTCCTCTGCAAAATGTGTGTAGTTATAAATGCCATAAAATCAATTCCACTGGCCTTTGAGGGAAAAGAAGTCTCGAAACCTATGCACATTACCTGAAATAAGTTTCTTAACGCTATAAAAGTATGAGTTTTAAATTGCATTGTCTGAAGATAGTCCTGACAGAAGAAACTGATAGTAAATATTGGTATTTAGTCTTCTAAATAGTCTATCTAAAATGGATAAACTATTCGTAAATAGTCCATTGAAATGTCATTTGAAGTAAAAGCTACAGTTTGGAATTACCCATAAGAAAGAATAAATAACAGTGAAATGGCTTTCAAAAATATTGAAATTATTTTATTTTAATATATTTGAATATTCATTTTTAATATTTATATTTGAATATTTATATCATATATTTAAAGAAATATTTTGCATAAGAATAATGTAGAACCCAAGGGGTTTGTGATGATCTTTTTTTCTTCTTTTATTTTGAAGTACTTGCCTTAGATTTTTTTTCCCAAAATACATATTTCTGTGGTATATAATATAAATACATTTATATTTTTGTAGCAGTGACCAATTTGCAAAGAATAAATACAGCTAATAATTTTTATGACAGAAGTCATGACACTGTGATCAATGTATTTATCCTCTGGCTATCAATATTATGGGTTTTTTTAATCTTGAAAAACAGCATTGCAGGTGATTTAATAAGTAACTTTTTTTTCACCATTTGTGACTCATAAGCATGCATTTTTTTCTTCATTTACTGAAGAGCCCTATAATTTCTTTCTAACAGGAAAAACTTCAGCTGTAATTAAAATGACATCATGCTGCCTCCTATGGGGGAATTCTAAAGCCTTCTCAAAAATCCGACATCGTGGTAAGTACTAAAAGTATGTTCAGAATAATTCTATTTTCTCTAAAAATATTTAAAAGAAATGAGACCAAGCGTGTGTTGCTGGTGTTCTTAAATGTGTTTGAGATAAATCTTCACAATGTGTACATCCAGTTAAAATGCTTGTTTGCCATGTGTTCATACAATGAGACATAGCATATGATCCATTCTAAACCTATATATGCTATTTATAAAACACCTTAGACTAATTTAATTACTATTCTTTCATACTGTGCCTGACACATTGATTAATAAGAAGGGAAAGACATATACAAATGACCAGAAAAGTTTCTCTGATGCATATTTCTTCCTTCTCACTTTATATGCTCTATGAGCTTTGAAGCAGATGTCACTTTTTCTGTAATCATTGCGCTAGCTGCAGTACAATGACATTTCAATTTAGTGTTATCATTGGGTCCTAAATTCAAGGAGAAGGAATAGTAATATATCTGATGTGATAATAAAGCTGTGCATAAGCAATAATTCAAAGTATGACAGATTAGTTATGAGATCCAAGAGTACCATTATATGAAGTGTAAAAATCAGACAAAGAAAATAACAGCTTTGAAAACTCCTATGATTTTTGCATCACTGAACCATGTTTATTCCAATTTGTAACAATTTAAATGCAATTGAATAAAAAACCACTTTGTGAACAGGAGCCTGTTTAATAGTTTAGCATCTATGTTGATCATAGCCAAACTCTTTCTGGTTACTATAATGAACAGTACACGTATGCATGAACACCGTATGTAGGATTCAATTACTCTCCTTAGAGAACTCATGACATTTTTTTCAGGAAAAAGGCAAGTAACTAGTATAAAGAATAGAAGGCTGATATAAAGAATACAAAGCTGAAGTCAAAGCCAAAATAATCACTTAATTTCTTTAGCAGTAACAATCTGTGGCAGATTTACATTGTCTTGCACGAGAATTAGCCACAACCATGTTCCAAGAAGGGAGAAAAAATTTAATCTCAAGATCTATCACAGTACACTGATGTAAACCACCGAAGCTGTGGAGAGGAGTCTGAAGGCAAAACTGAGGGATGGTGTGATTTCAGTTTTCACTGTTTTCTCAGCATTTTGATTGTTCTTTTTCATAATGCACAGAGAAAAAGACAGGGAGAAGGAGAAAAAAGGGAAGCAAACAACATTAAAATAGAAGAGAGAGACACAGACTATTGATGTCTGTTTTTTAACTCTCACTGCAAGTTAGTGGACTTCAGAAGCCAGCTGTGCCTTTTGAAAACTTCCTCCTTCATGTGAAGTGATAATTGGACTATACATAAAAAAAAAAAAATACAGGATAGTAGAAAATGAAGTTGTAAATCTGTGTCAAATTTATTTCAGCTTCTCTGCTTGCTTATTGCCTCAAATATATGTGGCCACAAACTTATATGCTCAACTGCCATCCCCAAGGTACTCAAAACATACACAACAGAAATATGACAATATATGTTAAGGATTTTGTTTTTGTCTGGAAGAAAGTTATGAGAAGTTTTTCAAGAGAGAAATTGAAAGGGATCTGAAGGCTTTCGCAAAAGTGTAAAACTTAAGCCAAACTAATTTTGAAGAGATATTTATAGCAGACAATAGGGATCCATTTGGAAGAGCAGAAGAACTCTGTGAGTGATGTGCATTGTTATCAGTGTTGGTTCCAAAAATAACTAGATATGCTAACCCAGGCAGATTTTAAATGTGACTCTTGCTATACGTACTCTTACATTTAAGAGAAATACAGAAAGAAATCCCCATGCCTTGACCACTTTTACTTTTTCCTTCTCATGATTCTTATCCAGAATTCCATCTAGAAGTCTTCAACATAAACCAATGATCGGAATGATCTCCCTCAACAAGAGACAACTACAGTTTAGAGTATACAAAATGTTTAGAGTATACAAAATGTGCTTCCTGGCAATGCACAAATAGTAAAAAAATGAAAGCAAACAAATGGCCCATGCTTTGTCCTCAAATTTTAGGTTTACATCACAGGTACAAGCTAGTTTAAATGGTGGGATTTCATTCTAAAATCCCAACCTAACAGCTGAGTGTGCAGATGGAGCCCTGTGGTAGTCTGTGAGGTGCTGTGTAGTTCCTTTGATGTAGCCACGTACTGTCAGATTCTTGATCATGTTCTCAAACTCTGATCAAGCTTTTTGTCTTGTATTATTTATGATAACAAAAGTGAAGAAATAAAAAAGCCTTCATATTAGAAGCCAAGAATAAATTGTTCCAGCTCTACTCTTGGGAGTTTTAGGAAATGGATCAGCTCTTAATTCTCCGAGGAAAATCAGGGCACAATATAAATCTTATTCTTAGAGAGTCAGCCCTCCTCAACCTAATTTTCAGCTCTCAGGATTTAGTACCATTGATCAGAAACTTTGCCTTGCCTCCTCTTGTCAGGGTTTATGGCTGTAAATGGAAGTGTGCTTAGCTGAGAAGTCTAACCTCTGGTTAAGGAGTGCCTTCAAATCTTATTTCTAGTTTGCTTTCTGGTTCTTATTGTATTTTACACTCTTAGATAGAAGAAAAATACTCCCCATATTTTTTCTCTCTTGGTGAAGTATTATCATAATTTTAGTATGGACTGAAATCCATCAATTAAGTCAGCTCCTAAGACTTATACCATGATAAAGGAGGCTGTTCTGACATTGTCTATAGAGTACACTCTCCCACTGGTTCTCTTAATTTTGAAACAGAAACAAGGAAATAACTCAGTTTTAAGTTGTTCCTTTTTCTAAAGATAGCTGGTGTGTTTTCCACAAAGAAACATCATTGATAAGCAGAAGCAACTAATGAAGTTATCAGCTGAACATGCCAGAACCAATGGTCTGGTCATGTTGATTAATTGAGGCTGGTCATCATTTCAGTAGCTTTCCAAACTGGAAACTGCATCCTCTTCAAGAAATTCAGATAGTGTAAATTGACTTGATCACTTACTGTCTAACCTGTTTAACCAGGATTTCACCAGATTCTGCCTACATGTGGTTTCAGGATGTTCCACATCTTTCTATGCATCTATAAATTTGCGTCCAGGGAGAGTACTCTGAAATTCTAAATCCAATGTAGTTAACTGTGAACCAGTTGATCTAGAAAAAAATAAATTAAGTTCAATCGGCTGCTTTGCTCTGAGATGTTAAAGGTAAATCTGATATTTACAAATTTATTGTGTCACTGATATTGTGATATGATTGCCATTAAAGGTAGAGACACTCAGTGTCAGACCTTCTGTGAATACTGGAATTAAAATGTTCAGATTCTTTAATGAATATAAAGAATTCCTTACCTCCATTTGAATTTGTAGTGGTGTATCCATTCATTTTTTATTGCTACGTTTAGTTATGTGTTTCAGCATGGCTGACCTAAGGTACTTAAATATGGGTAAACTCCAATGACCTCCAACAATACGTGGATTTCTGAAGAGCTCAAGTGAGAAATGGGAATATGAAGTATTTCCAATATTATTGAAATATGGAATAACAAACACCAAAACCTCCCAGGCCATTTAATTCACTTTCAGGTGGCAATGTAATTGAATAATT
The DNA here is from genome assembly GCF_036013445.1 of Caloenas nicobarica. Lineage (NCBI taxonomy): Eukaryota > Metazoa > Chordata > Aves > Columbiformes > Columbidae > Caloenas > Caloenas nicobarica. The sequence continues at coordinate 101,178,686 of NC_088245.1, read as the reverse complement.
TTAACAGTTTTACCTAAAATCATTAGCTCTACTACAAATTTTCAGGACATAGTTTAGCAGTTTTTTAGTGATTTAGGTCCATTGGAAAATAAGTACGAGTCATGACTGCCTTAAATCTTCAAAAAGCATGAACTATTCTTATCTAAGTAACAATTCCATAAATACAATTTGAACGTTACATTACATAAAACATTGTAAAACAATAATGAAGAACTATTAAAATCGTGTGATTTCAACATTATGCAGACTGGATGTCTAACAGGAGTTCACTGAGTCATAACATCATGAGTAAGCAAGTGAAAGTGAAATAGAAAATAATCACACTGTGTATTTTGCATAGACAGCTCATTTGATTGATTAGAGGTTTTTTTAAAGTTGAGTCATCTTCAGTTCAAGGAGCTGGAGTGCAAATTTTGCTACTATCTGCAATGTTAGAACTTAAAAATGTTTTATCACTGTGACTCATGTGATTTAAATCTACTCTACTGAACAAGTAGTGGTGCTATATCAGTTTCTACAGGGAACTTTTAACTCAAAAAAAGCGTTCAAATACCTCAGTATTGTTTCTTTCTAAGAATACTAAAGCTTTTGAATATATGGTCCCAACATAAATAAATTACATGTAAGAAGTTGTCCTCATGCTATCAAGGTTCAAAACCCACTGCATATTCATAAACCATAAGAGAGTGGTATGTTATGTTTGTTTTGTTTGGACAACTCAGTGGTACAGCAAGGGAAGACCATCTGTATCTTTTATTAAATAACTTTTCACCTTCCATTAGCTGTTGAGCTGCTACCTTCCTCATATAAAAGGAATAGCTCTGTGTAACAGCAAAATTTGATGTCTTTCTAGAGCCTGCTTGACTTAATTTGAGTGCTGCACACTGTAGTTTAAGTTGTTTTTAGAAACAACTGACAGGAGATGATCTCTGCAATCATCCACTCCAGTTTCTAGAACAGGAGACAACCATATAATGTAATATTTTTTATATACGTTATAATGTAGGTTATGAAACCAAGGGCCATATTGATTACTGGTGGAAACCTGAAATTAGCGGTGTCCCTCAAGGGTCCATGCTGAGACAATACTTTCAGATATCTTAATGAATGACATAGACAGTGGGCACGAGTAAACCCTCAGCAATTCTGTGATTGATATCAAGATGAGTGGTACAATTGATTCATTTGAGGGAAGGGATGCCATTCAGGGGGACCTTGACAGGCTTGAGAAGTGGGCCCATGAGAATCTCATGAAGTTCAACAAGGCCAAGTGCGAGGTCCTGCACCTGAGTCAGGGCAATCCCCAATATCAGTAGAAGCTGGGAGATGAAGGGGTTGAGAATAACCTTGCATAGAATGACTTCGGGATACTGGTGGATGTAAAATTGAATATGAGCCAGCAATGTGCACTTGCAGCCCAGAAAGCCAATCGTATCCTGGACTGCATAATAGAAGTGCGGCCAGCAGGTTGAGGGAGGTAATTTTCCCCTTCTACTTCACTCTGGTGAGACCCTACCTAGAGTACTGCACCCACCCCTGGGGACATGGACTTGTCTGAGCGAGTCCAGGGGAGGGCTATGGAGATGATCAGGGGGCTGGAGCACCTCTCCTATGAGGACAGGCTGAGAGAGTGGGAGTTGTTCAGCCTGCAGAAGAGAAGGCTCTGGACAGACCTTATTGCAGCCTTTCAGTATATAAAAGGAGCTTATAAGAAAAGTGGAGAGAGACTTTTTACTGGGGCCTGTAGTGACAAGACAAGGGGCAATGGCTTTAAACTGAAAAAAAGGTAGGTTTAAACTAGATATAAGGAAGATTTTTTTTTTTTACTTTGAGGGAGGTGAGACACTGGACCAGGTTACCCAGAGAAGCTGTGGATGCCCCATCCCTGCAAGCATTCAGGGCAAGTTTGGATGGTACTTTGAGCAACCTGATCTAGTGGAAGGTGTCCCTGTCCACAGCAGGAGGGTTGGAACTAGATGATCTTTAAGGTCCCTTCCAACCCAAACCATTCTCTGATTCTATGATTTGTCTGCCTAATATCACATAGTGATTATGTATGCATGCTTATGCACATTCAAGGATATTAAATGGCCTAGTACATTAATATAATAACTGATTAGTTTTAATACACATATAGCACTCATAGGTAGCACTATAGACAGCTCAGCATGGAACTGGAATTTGGGGATAAAAAAGGTGGAAAATCAGTAATGATCGCAAAGCATTTTTGTTTGTTTGTTTGTTTTTAAGAAATTATATAAAGGTGGAGTAGATGTTGACAAAATGAGGCACTGTTGTACCTTACTGCTAGGAATGAATTTGAGAATGTGGATATTGCAAGGAAGACTGGAGGAGAGCAAAATAGTCTGGGTTTTGTTTTTGAGAAGCTGACTGGATACTTCATTTGATTAAGAATCTTTAAAAAAACCTAGTATTGCATAGCTTGAGGAAACAATGTAGCATAGTTCTTCAATGGTGAAAAATAATGAAGTAGTTCTATTCTGTGCCAAATGCAAGTAATCCACCACAATTATGCTAATCACTGCCCTGAAAACAAATTGATACAGCTGTTGAGTGACTGGGGAAGATGATGGCTTATTTCTTTCCTTTTTGAAAGAAAAAAATAAAATGTTTTTGCCAGCAGGAAGCCAAACTGCTTGTAGAAATGTCTTAGAACTGTAAATCACTGTTTGATCCTGAAGGTAAATGTGTTTGTTTGTATATGTGAATATAAAATACATTTATCTTGAATTGCATGCCAATTTAGACTCAGATATCTGGTATTCTACATTTTACAGCAGTATTTTGTTTTGATTTTCTATTGACATTATGCACAAAATACACACATACAACATTTTTCTATTAAATCTTATAATACAGAAGGTGAAAGTGTCTAAAATACTCTTTCTACAAGGTTCATTATCAAAAAAAAGATATTTTATTTCGTCTCTACTGCTTTGCATTCTGTTGTTCTTTCCCAAGGAAAAAGACAAAGAAAGGGAACAGAACACAAATGTGGCAATTGTCCACTACTTGAATAAGTGTTCAGAATTATTTGTGTGTAGGTAAAACTAGTCAGGTCAAGTAAAATTCAGATTCAGTCTGTTTTCAGGCATTATAGTCTCCACTTTTCCTGAACAGGTATGAACTTACACTATTTTCTTTTTCACCTGGTTGCAGCTGCATTGATAGTGATGGAGATTTGCCCATTTGTGCTCACAGCGTGAACATGGATTTAAACCTTACACAACTATTCACAGAATCCTAGCAAAACCAGCTTAAATTTTTATATTTTAATATGAACGTAGCAAATAACTGACAAAATTTCATGCTTGGTTGTAATCTTAAAAATCTGCTATTTTTTGTTAGTGTAAGAAATTAGTAATCTGCGACCAAATGTCTATTCAAATTGTGTTTTGGCTTTCCATCGTGGAAACAAAGCTCTTTTATCTGGAACTAAATCATGCATTTAATTCAAATGTAATTTGCAGTCAGTGGAGTTAATTGTACTGAAAAATTGTGTTGCTTCTATCAGTTGAGGCTTTGTGCTTTGCTTTAAAGGTACGTAGGTGATATTTCTTATGCTGTGTCATATCATTGTCGTTACTTTTATGGGTAGTCATATGTCATGAATTTGGTTTATAAAGATGAGACAAAAGTCCTTGTAAATTACCTATGAATAATGAGCAATCTGTTACTCTGAATTACAGTCTACTCTTTCTTAAAAATAATGTCACCAAAATAGGATGTTAGATTAGAAGACAAGTATTTGGACTGGTTTTTAGACAGCCTTTGAAATTAATATCTTTTGCATGTAAAGCTATATTGCCAGAGTCCTTGCAAAGAGCAAAACTTTGTCTTAATTGTGAAATATTACTGAAGTGTTTCAATAATTCACTTATTTCATTGTAGCTATTTCTAATTTAACATTTTTCCATAAAAATACACAAAGTTTTATGCAAAACTCTAAAACCTGACATTTTTTGCCATGCATCCCTCCAAAAAAAGATACACGTACACATAGAATGACCAGAGATGTAAATCCAAGAAAACAATGGAAAGAGCTTCTGCCTATAGCACATTAGTAGGCAAATGAAGCACACCTATTTTATGATGAGAGGTGTAACAGCAAATAACTATTACCATAGTTAATTTCCAGTTAAAGTTACCTGTTAATTTTCACTGTGTAGAAAACACTTGCACCATATTTATAGATTATTAACTCAAGAAATAAAAAAGAGGGCTTTTTTTAAAGCAGAAGTTATGTCCATGCCCAGATTTGCTTTTATGAAGCCGATCTGAATGCTGCCTCAACTCATGTAATGGCATTCCTGGCCTTTTACAATGAGATGCTTTTTGCAAGGTTAGAGCATGCACATTGCAAAAATTCTTTGGGGAAATTAAGTTATCTGTACTTATGAAATTCATGTTATACTGATACAAGTACTTTAGTCCTGTTGATTTTAGAGAATTGAAAAAAAACCAAACCCCTCAAATTCAAGACTTTTGACAGAATTAGCAAGTTCTATTAGGATAATTTTTAAAATTGGGAAACCTATAAATATAAAAAAATGTTCTAAATGAGTTTTTCTGTTCTCGAGTGCATGCTAATTAAAATCACATCACAGCATAAACAGATCATAAACTAACTTTAATATAGTTACAATTCAGTTTTCAAAAGATTTATTTCAAATGCTGTATTCCTATGTCACTTTAGCTTTGAAAATGCAAGCTATACTTGGGGAATCATAATTCTTTTATTTTTCATTTGAATGATAGTTGATTGGCTTGTTTCAATGACATTTTATTGTAAGAAGTGTCTGATACAGAATTCTTGTAAGAAGATAAAATAGACAACACATCAATTGGAAGGCTATTGTTTGTTAGCAAAAATATTCATGTGAATATTGCTTCTAGTGATTATGATATGGCAATTGTGAGTGAAAAATACTATTTGCTGCACATGTCCCAATCTTTTTAATACATTTACTTTTAAATAAAATATTAATTTATATGGGTGACAGTGTTACATGTTGTTTTGTTTTTATTTTTTTTTCTGTCTGAATACGAGGTGCTACTTTTGTACTATGAGGGTGACTGAACACTGACATAGGTTGCCCAGAGATGTTGTGGAGTCTCTCTCCTTGGAGATACTCACCAGGCATCTGGACATGGTCCAGGGCAACAACTTTTATGCATCCTTGCTTAAGCAGAGGGGTTTGACAAGATGATCTCCAGAGGTCCCTTCCAAACAATTTAAGATCCTGTGATCTTCTTTTAAGAGCAATTCAATTTTTTTTCCCATGGATTTAAAATAACAGTATGTCCCTTTCACTTTCATTACCTGGAAATATTAAAAAGGAGGGTACAACAAAGAAACAAACCAACAAAAATTTTATATGACAAGCTTATATAATGATGATCAGTCACTGAAAATTTAAAGGATGGATGATAGAAACTGAGCATCTGTTGTTACTACAGTTCTGTTTAAGGGAAGGTGTTTGCAAGAAATACACTTTATTTGGCCAAATGAAATGGAAGTAAATATTTTAAAGGCTACTGAAATAATCGTTATTTCAGATTTTTCATTAAGTATTAGTGAAACACATCTAATTGAGTACAATGGTGTGAGACTATAATACAAAGTTCAACCAATGGCAGAACTAGAATCTGTTTTCAATGAACTTGGAAGCCATCAGAACTAAAAACAAAAGTATAAACAGCTACATAAGGGCACAAGAAATTCAGATCTGTTATTCTCAGGATAAACTGCAAATTAATTTGAAAGCAGAATTCATTGAAAAACACATATCCGAAAGACAAAGCTTTGATGGTACTGTAGGAACTAAGTAACCTGAGTTTATTAATTTACAAGGCAAGGGTTTTCAACAGATGAACTTGAGAAAGAAAACGAATGTGTTAGAATTTCCACTATGGAAACTGGAGCTGCGACAGAGCAATCATAGCCATAACACTAAAAAAATCAGTCTTGACAGCTTCATTGTCTTTTAGAGTGGGGACATTTCAGTGCTTTTAAATATTAGCACAGTATTAGAGCAACAGGGTTCTGAGCTTGTTAACTTTGGAATATTACTACAGTATAAGTTAATTTTTTAAAAAGTTGAAGAGTTATCAAAACTTTTATGCTTCTTATGATTATGATATTCTGGATTGAAATATTAGACTTTTTTTTTTTTTTCCTCCAAATGACCTGTAGTTTAAAACAAATTCAGGTTCATTTGATGCTGAATTTTTTAATGAAAAAATATCTCATGGACAATTTGATTTACATCTTTAGCTGATTTTTTTTTTTTTTTTGCCTATGGCTGTTTATGGTTTAGCATTTGAAATGTTTATGCAGGAAATAAACAAAATCAGAAAAGAAAATGAAATAACTCAGACTTACTGGTAGCATAAACCTTCATGTTGAAATACAAAAAATGTCATCAGTATTGCCAGAATATGACAACAGCACTTATGGTTTTTAATATTACCAGTGCAGATCTGATGTAGAGAAATACAACTACTTTGGTACAAAAATTTAGCAAAGATAACCTGGATGGTTGTCTTGTGCATATAGGAAACAATACTAAACTCCAAAAATAAAGTAGTTAGCAACTTGCCAAGGTGATGGTTGTATCATCCCTTTTGGGGGCAGAATTCAGTAGCAGCTGTCTAAACAAAGGCAAAAAGAATATTTGATTTTCTTGTTCTAGGAATCAGTAAAAATACTGCTGATAAAACATAGGTGCACTTTCCCAACACTTTAAAAATAAATAATTATATACAGCAGCAACCAAGACCTTTAGATGATGGATCTTTCTTTATCATGCCAAAGAAGGCATTATGGAAGGAATTATTTTGAAGAATAAAAGTATAAGTCAGATCAGACAGGAATTACTGACATATCTCCAATATGAAGTAGAATAATCTTCTCCTCTGTGAAAGGGATTTAATTGTCTGCCCTGACCTCCATCTGTTCTATTAATTGACTGCATTAGTTTGTGGTAGATATTTTTGGTTGGTTTTATGCTTTATTAGTGGGATTTCTTAAGATGATATAATAGTAGCACACAGGAAGCTGTAACTCCTGCCATGTGACAAGGTATATTTTTTCCAATCCTGACCTAAATCAGTTGACTGAGGGCAGGAAAAAATAGATCAGTTCTTCCTAGTTAATTCGGAAGCTGCAAATTGTCTACTATTCTATTGTTTCTGCAATATCATCCCATATGGATATGACAAAAAAAAAAAAAAGAAAAAAAAAAAGAAAACCAGAAATCCTTTCCAAAATAAATGAAATAAATTCCCTTTAGAAAATTAAAATCAATTTGACATTGATTGAATTGATGGCATATATTTTTATGTATATGTCGTACATATATGTATAAAGAGAAAAAGAAGCTTGAAACAAGTGACCAGGGAGAAGAAAAGATCTGCAAGAAAGAATTATGATTTGGAGAAAAGAAGAAGCAAGTGATGTGCACTCTGTGAGAAAGATTTGAGAATTAGGCAGGGGACCATCTAACATGCAGGCCATGTGCAAAACAGGAAAAGGACGGAAGATATTTTTATAAGAGGACATGTTTTTAAGCAGGGGAGTACAAGAATATGACAGGTCTTGGAAAGGTAATGGAACATAGTGTTTTGTCATGAAATCGTATTGTTAAAAACTATTTCTCCTCATTATGAAAGGTTCTAGTGTATTTGCTTGCCTTTCCCTGTTCTCTTTTTTCGACTGTGATCAGAAATTTATACCATGTAATAATCTACAGTGCAGTTAGTGTGAGTTTTGTTGTACGTATCTGTTAAATGGTCAAAGAAATCTGTGAAAAATCATATGATTCATTTCTGTATCCCTTTGTAATTTTGAAAGTAACCATGTAGTTTTGCAGTCCTATGAAAACAGGCAGAAAGTGCTAAATATTATGATAGTGGTAGTGTTACATGGGTCCTGTTAGCCATTCATAATTAGTACTTATTGCATCAAAAATGTCATGGGAAACATGTTTTCTGTCAAGCTGAGAGACAGAAGCTATATAAACATACATTTCTAAAATTATACTGTTTTCCCACAAACTTATTGGTTCTGTCAGTACGTACTAATGTTAGGTGTAGACGGTCAAAATGAATGGATAACGGTGTTCACAGAACAGTGATTTTGCTTTGAGGAAAATACCATGTAGCAGTTTTCAAGATAACACAGAGATGGCTGTGCTGGTAATAATAATAATAATAATAATAATAATAATAATAATAATAGGAGGAAGATAAAAAGAACTGAACAGTAGGTGACAAAATAGCTGAAAGTTCATTATAAAGTCTGTATACTCAATTTCTTACCAATGGATGCTGGATCATCTTTAGTCAACCAACAGCAGAACTAATCAGAGAACAGACAAAAACTATTAGAAACTCAAAGCAGTATGTGCTCTTCTTGATTTTAGTGATGAGAACTTGGTTCGTGTATGAAACAGGAAAGTGCCAAGTTTCTAAACTTTGTGTATCATGGTTATAGAGTTAATTCTGTTTATATTGGTAAAAGGTGAGAGAAGGAATCATCTTGCTGTACTTCAGCTATCGGACAGTTAGCTGGCTAATCTAGGCTAATGACTTGGACTCCTCAAGCATAATCTTCAGGATGTTTTCATGGTGATTGGCTTCAAATAATTTTGAATGTCAAATACCTATGTTACAGTCGGAAAAACTGCTGCCTGAAGTGTATGCTTCCAGTGTAGACAGAATATCTAACTTTTTCACACAAAGTTAGTGACATAAACATGAGCTATAGCGTTGTGTCCAAAGTCAAGGAAGTACCTTTTTGTTATGCTAGGCAAAGATGGAAACTTCAATAATGGGAGTGGTAGGGTGAACAGGAGGAAAAATTACTATTTCTGCGTTTGTTGTTGGCTTTCCTTTTCTACTCAGATACCAGTTTTACGCACTACAAAGCAAATATTATATTGTGGTGAGTTGACCTTGGTTGGATGCCATGTACCCACTGAAGTTGCTCTACCAGTCACTCTCTTCAACTGGACAGGGGAGAGAAAATATAATGAAATGACTGTGGGTTGAGATAATGACAGTTTATCACACATTGATTCTGCCGCTCCTTCCTCATCCTCCTCAAAGGGAGGATTCCTCACACTCCTTCCCTGCTCCAGTGTGGGTCCCTTCCCCAGGCTGCAGTCTTTCAGGAACAGACTGCTCCAGCATGGGTCCCCCATGGGGTCACAAGTCCTGCCAACAAACCTGCTCCAGCTTGGGCACCTCTTTCCACAGAACCACAAGTCCTGTCAGGAGCATTTTCTCACTCCTCTCTCCACCTGCAGCTGCAGTTGCACAGCACTTTTTCCCCTTCTTAATTCTATTATGTCAGAGACACTACCACCATCGCTGATGGGCTCGGCCTTGGCCAGTGGTGGATCTGTCGTGGGGCTGGCTGGCATTGATTCTGTTGGACAAGAGGGAAGCTTCTAGCAGCTTCTCATAGAAACCATCCCTGTCCCCCTCCAGCTATCAAAACCCTGTCACACAAACCCAACAGAGGTATGTTACGTTAGAGTTCTGAAAAGCCTTTGATGCAAGAAAATATAATTAACTAAGTGTGAAATGACTTTGAAGTTATGTGTGTAGTAGAATGATAAGGGCTATCATGCAGATAATTTTGAGAAATTTAGTTTATTTTTGTCACCTGAGAGAAAATCATTCACTTAGTAATTCTGAGATTTCTTTTGGAGTTTTTAAAAGACCATGAAAGATGATCTGATTTTTACCAGTTGGGAAGGGTGGGGCTGGAAACAGAGGACTTTTTAAACTGAATAGAAAATTCCCTACAAAACACTTGATTTTTCTACCTTTCTCTTTTCCCATCCCAGCCTAGCTTTCTGTTCTTTTTCTGCTGCTCTTTTGGCGACAAATAGGTAAAGGTGAAAAAATAGTGATTAAAAAAAACCCAACCCAAACCCCAAGTAACTGAAATCAAGACATCTTTTTCAAGCTTGCACGGGTATGGAATTATTCTTGTATTGTATCTTCTTTCTTCTTCGTGTAACAATTTTAGAACTTGCATTTCCGAAGGGATGGAATTTCAGAAGTCTATTTCTTAGGTTTCTAGATTTTGTTGTTGGATTTTGCTTAACATTTATTCAGCTTTTAGTGTTGTTTTACAAATTAATCCCAATTTTGCTATTATTCTTGTTGTATACTTCCTCTCATATTGCAGGTTTGTCAACATATTTGATGTCAGATGGCAGCCATATTTCATTTATTTTCTGGGGGAACATAAACTTTATTTTATTCCCCATTTTCTATATTTAAGCAAAAATGTACACTACATAAAAACAGGCATAGTAAACATTGGACTGCAGACATCCATTGATGTGGAGGAAAGGTATGTCTGGTTCTGACCCTGAAGCTATGTCTCTTAGTAAATAAAATGGTCCAGGTCCTGTTCTCTGTCCCTGAGACCACATAGCATGGCACAGCTTTCATCTCTATAGTGAAGATCTGTCTTACCTAAACAAAAAGGAAGGAGATCTGCCTTTTTTGTACTGTCTGTTGAGAACTTCCAGCCTGTCCTTCTCCCTGGTTTGCCTCTGCATTGTCTGGAAGGTGATTCATCTACACAGTATGAGTCCTGTGGCAGGACAGTGCTAGAGCCCATGCTCTAGCCCTATTGAGTTTACTCCTTAGACCTAGATTCCAGTGCTTACTTCACTGGTGTAAAAACAAAGATCAGGATGCATAACAGAACTTCTTTATGTTAATATTCTGCTTAGCTTTTAGGGGTCCACAGTACATGATTCATAATTCCCAGGACTTGTGTCAACTAGAAAGTTAAGAATTTCACACTTCATTATGAATTGAGCATAGACAGGATATTAAGCAGAGTACATGAGACAGACCCTTTTCTAGATGGGATTTTTAGCTCTATGTTTGGTAGGGAAAAGAGAAGGCAGCAACAACATAGGAATTATTTCCTTGTTGCTGTCTCCTAAAATCTATCGAGTGATTCTGGTGATCCTATTCTTTATAATGTTTTATGGAGATTTGTCTTGCTGAGATAAGCTCTCTATCCTCTTAAATATAAGGGTCTCATGACAACATTTAGCTGGAGAAAGCCCACTAAGATAGGAGGAAAGCAACACAGGGACAGAAGTTAGAGGATGTTCTTCCCTTCTGCTGGTGAAGTTGTCCACTTTCTAGCAAAGAAAGAAAATATAAGGAGAAGAGAAAGTTGGGAAAGGTTTGATGATGTGATAGCATAATAAATATAATTCTTGGTCCCAATTTGTATTTCATTAAATGACTGTCCTACAAACTGCATAAGGCTTGCTTGAAAGTGAGAATACCTATCTGGGGGAGTTTTTGCTTGATGAGTCTGCGAAGTTACAGTTTTCTCATAGTCCAAGGGTGAGAATCTCAGAGCAAAAGTCTTTCAGTTTAGAAATGACAATGTGCAAGCAGTCCTCATAGCCATTCCAGTCTTTGAAATCTAACGTTCACAACTTGAAAGAGGGGAGGTGTGTTTGTAGACTTCTTCAGGTTAATGAGGGTAGTGACTCAACTCTCCCTTTTCCAGCATGAGTGCATGATTGTGACATTATCATATGAATGAAGGCAGTATCACCGCCTTGGAGCTGAACTAGGTAATGCAATGAAAATATCATGCTTGTTTCTCCCGTGTAATTCAGTTCCAGGAACCTGTATAATAGAGTAGCAACTGGGGTTTTTTTTGGCCGTATAATACATTGGGATGGGAGTGCTATATGCCCAGTTGGTTTAAATTGCTTTTCCCACCCTGTTTTTGGTTATGGTAACATTTGTAATGCTTCCTCCTCTTAGACTGGAATGACAACAGGAAGATATCGAATTCTAATTGTTAAAAAGCCTCAAGAGATCAAATTGCCTAACAATCAGTCCCTCAGACAGTTTCTCAGTTGATTCAGACAAGAGTTTTCTTCCATCACTGAGGAGGACACACCATAGGGTTAATGTCAAAGACAGAGGAATGAGACCTGTGAATTTCCCAGTTTAATATTTAGACAGAGCCTTATAGATTCCCTGAAGAATTTCCTTTTTAGTCATTTGACCTTAATTAACTGAGAGAAGTTAAACTCATTCCATGTTATAAATGTTTAGTTTATATGTGTTGCAGCAGTGATGAGTAAGAAGCTTTGATATTTTTTAAGGTTTATTCACATTATAAAGATCTACTGTGCAAACCTAAAATAATATCTATAAAATAGTGATTTTTATATGTATGTTTTCATTGTTATATATCTATAAATTATTTTTTTACTCCAGACATAACAAATTTTGCTCTACAGGAACTCAAGGCTGAACATCCTCTTTCAGATCATAATCTTTGCGTTTGGAGTAACACATCTGAATTTAAGAAAACAGAGGTGCAGAAAAGAAATAAGAGAGACCCAGAGAGTGTTACATTTCTTTTACAAGGTCATATCAGAAGTAAAAGCTGGAAATTTAATCAGCAGTTTTGCTAGACTGTACTGAAGATATTTTTTGTACATTTCCCTAAAATATGTACTTGGAAGAGTAGTATTTTCTTAAGACTTTGAAGCCACAATTAGACAACAACTATCAAATAAATAAATGTATCTTGTGATCACTGTCCATGGTCATATTTTAGGCATTGGACTCTTTCTGAACAAAAGACTTAGTACCTTGTCAGACCACCTTGCAATCAAAGTTAATTGCTGCTTTATTACTTGAGAGTGTGTCATGAACTCGCTTGAATTCTAACTTCAGACGTTTGAATGGCTGCAGTGTCCATTCAGCCATAAGAATCTCAAATTCATATCATGAATGGTCAAATTTTGTTCTGAATAGAACACACTTCTAATTTTGGGATAGTTAGTAATTTAAAGTTTATTTTTTAAACAGTTTATGCCGTGTTTTTTACTTCCTAATATTGATAGCTAATGTTTATTTGCAATCTTCATCAATTTATATCAAGAATTAGAAAGTATAATGAAAACTATCTTACCACTGAAAACTTTCAAGGCTTCATATGTACAATGCCAATTGAAATTAGCGTTCAAAAGTCAGTGAGATAAGTGCAACCATCTTAACTGAGCATTTCCAATAATCCTGCATCCTTATGGCCATAACGTGGTGCGGGGGTTTTTTGTTTGGTTGGTTGGTTTTCTTTGTTTGTTTGTTTATCATACAGGAAAAAAATAAGGGAAACCATATCTATGATTGTTCAATAACAGCTTTTTATAATTAGATCCAAACACCTGTTTTTTTACAGAATGCTTAAGGAGTGAGGTTTTTGTTTGTTTTCTTTAAAAGGATTGATCATCACATTTTTTCTTTCACTCCGCTTGCTTTTCAAGTTATTTTCATTATTGAGAGAATTGCAGCTTTGAAAAACAATTTAGGGACCACACAGCCTTTTCTTACAATCCCATTGTTATTTTTGATAGTGTATGGGAATTGATAAATTCATAGTAAGAGTGGTAGCTGGAGGCAAGAAGCAATGATACAAAGTAAATGTGTGTACAGTTCCTAAAAAGTAGATGGTGACTTTATTTTCTAGCCAGAGGGTTTTACTGAGCTTGTCCAAAGAGAGACATATTAGAGAAATTCATATGAGGGTAAATGCAACACGTTATTAAAAAAAAAGTTAATTTAACATTTGTATACTATTTGTATTGCTTTATAGGATTTATTTCCATAATTAAAAAAAAAATAATATAAATGCTCCACCTTTGTCTTCAGTTATTTCTAACCATATGATGTTTCTAAAGTCGGCATTTGCTTTCACTTTAAGAAAGGATACATCATCGTTCTTAAATTTGTATTACTCATATTTTACTTTCTTTTCATTTCTAATCTTTAAATCTTCAAGAGTGAATTAATAAGAGATACATTAGAATGTGGTGTAAAAGACAAATGACAGTATTCTGATTCACTAAAAGTCCGTATTACCCGTTGAATTGCTGTGACTGAACAGCAAGGTAATACCACAGAAATCATACTGACATATAACTTGGTTAACCCACTAATAATGTAAATATGTGGTTCAGATAGTCATCCCTACTGAAGTTTGCAATGTTAAATTCGGGTTATTATAAGTCCTTTTTTAAAATAATGATTTAATAATACACTGTTGAAATTATTCTTTATGGTGAAACACTTACAAAAAACCCTAACAAAATAAACATATAACTTCAATTAGGAAAAATAATTTCTCACAAGATTCTGCTTCATGTTATTTGTTATTTTTGTTCTGATGAGTAGTTAATGTGTTAAGGCAGTTGTCACTATCTACTGTTTATGTCTTTGCACTGACTGGCATTTTTGACAGTTGTATATTATCTCTAGTATGTTTATCAACTGAGGATTTCCACGTTTCTTCATGCTGTGATTTTTCATTCTCTCCATGCTGGTAATGTGTTGACTCTTGTCTGTCATTCCACTTTTCTTTCTTGTTTTGTCTCCTCTTTTCCTTTTGTGTTTGCCCACACAATTTTTTTTCTTTCTCTATCCATTTTTCATCATCTAGATCACTGTCCTTCCTTCAATTTTGTCATTTTTCTCAGTGCTTTATTTCACATTTCTTTTTCTTATAATGTTATTACAAACTTCTGCAGTGTGGGTGCCAAGGGAATAGGATCTGTTGCTCCTCCCTGAGCACAGATTAAATCCTCAGTTGAGTACAACTGGAAAATCTACTTTGTGCTGCATGGTCAGAAAAGTGTACCAAAGCCAGGATGGGAGAGAGCATGAGGAAACACTACTCAAAATCAATTGCCTGCTACTGACTTCTGTTGTTCAAGGAGGCAGCAGTAATCAGAAGGCAAGGTGGTGCTTGAGGAGGAATTTTGCGTGACCGATATCTAGCTGACCACTTTGAGTGCCAGGGAGCAGCTGGAGTGGGGCTGCCCACGGTGCAGGACAGGACATCCTCCTAAAACACCCCGTCGAGGCTGGGCGGGGGACAGGGACAGGACCCTGCCACTGCCTGATGTTCATCAGGCCAGTCAGGGTGAGGAGTCAGGTCTGAGCTCGACTGGGCCAATTTCTGGCCTGGGCCTGGGTCCGAGCATAGGACTCCCTGGAGCATAGCTTGGGCAGAGACCAATGACCCTGGGCCGGGTTGAAATGGGGTCCCATGGCTATCAGCAGAGTGGGGAGAGGTCCCAGATGGGATTTGGTAGGGCCTGCAAGGGGTGGTGGTACCCTCAGGGACATGGCACTTAGAGATGTTACTGATTTGTCCTGCAGAAATTATGCTTAAGTTGCAAGTCTTTTGGAGGCAGCATCTGAGCCTCTTATTTACCAGTGAAAATGTCAACAGAAATTTGGTTCACCATAAATGAAATGTATGTGGCCTCTGGTGTTCAGCTGTTTCAAAAATATTGCGGTATGAGTGCTAAAATGAAGTTGTTGAAGAATTTCAGGAGTCTTCTATCTTTATTTCAGATTATTTCCTTGCCTAAAAGAATCAGCATAGATGTCTCCTGTGGTTATTTTTGGGTTGCCTGTTGTTGTTTTGTTTGTTTGTTTGTTTTTATTTGAAATCACCATCAGTAGCTACTTACCTTGTATTTTTTCTGCTCTTGAAAACTGATTTTATATCTTCACGATACAGAGGTCTGACTGAAAACAAGGCCTGGTAGTCCACTTGTATATGTTTTATATATAAATGTGTGTTCATCCTATCAAATGTAAAGTATCGGTATCAGTTTCCTATAATAAGGATTTTTTAGTTGTGGAATTACTTTCTCATTTTTTGTTCAGGTAGAAGAATGTATGTATTAACAAGTGCTGTGTGTTTATTTTTACTGCTTGTACTGATTAGCATATATAAACATATAAGTGACTTGTATTTAATTACAAATCAAATTGTTGTATGACTTCCCTTCTGTCTAAAAATTAAAAGTAGAAGCATACAAGAAGATAGCATTACATAGTTGTAACATTATGTAGGCCAGATCTGAATTTTGAGAGATTGTATAACATTTTTTTTTCTTTTCAGTTTCCGTTGTTCCTTTTTGTCAGACATAGAACAAAGAAAACAGATATGAAAACCAATAACTTTGTATTGAATTTTGACTAACTGTTCTCACACTTGCTTTGAACTAATGTAATGCTGGAATTTCTGAATTAGATGGAGGTAAATTAGACTATCATAAAGAAGAGCATACCTGTGAAAAATATTTTTATATATAATTCATATCATAACAAAGAGAGATTGTCCAATACAGCAAAACATTTAATGAGTGTTTGCTGTGGGAGTGCAAATATGCTTAAAAGGGAGATTCTGTTTATTTAGAGCAGAAAATACCCTGGAGATAGCTCTTAAATGTGATACCCCTCCTGAAAGCAGCAATGTTTGGGCGGTGCTTTGGTTTGGAAGCATGCACAGGAGCAGAAATGTTTGGCTTGTGGTATAACCTCTGACAAGTTTGTGGCTTCAATTTTGAGTTTTCTTATCTTACATATCTTTGGAAACACATAGTTAACCACTGTGCCTAAAGTTCATAAAACATTTGTGGGCCTTGGCATGGAAGTAGTGTGTGAATTTAATTGTTTTGTTTGGGTTTTCTTTTTAGATTTATGACAATATTAATGTGTCCATTGATTTGAATTTCTTGTTTTCTCTTGGCCACAGGCTGACTGAGTGGTCTGAACTTCACTGGAAGGAACCATTTCACTGGAGAATTGGAATAACTGTGGATATCTCCCTGCGCTACTTCCTGGAAAGTGCCATGCGTTGCCAGGATTAAGCCAATGCTGAAGTCTGGGATGGGCCTTAGGGGCAAACACTCCCTTGTTTCTTCTGACATCGGGATTTGTCTACGACCAGTCAGCTGAGGCACCTACCACACATCAGGTTTTGGTTTTTTGCTTCCTGAAAAAGGTTACGAGTTCCATCACTTCATCTCCTTTGACTACATTTTATTGTATTAGTTTTCATTTTCCTTGACTGATTAATTTTCTACTGGCTGTGGAAAAAGGAGCCCTGCTGATGTTGATTTAAATAATGTCGAAACCAATGGGACTCCTATGGCTGCCTTTGATCTTCACTCCAGTGTGTGTCATGTTGAATTCTAACTTCCTCCTGTGGATAACTGCACTGGCTATAAGATTTACTCTCATTGATGGCCAAGCACAGTATCCAGTGGTTACCACAAATTATGGCAAAATACGTGGTTTAAGAACACCTTTGCCCAATGAGATCCTTGGTCCAGTGGAGCAGTACCTGGGTGTTCCTTACGCCTCTCCTCCAACTGGGGAAAGGCGATTTCAGCCCCCGGAGCCACCATCATCTTGGACGGGTGTCCGCAACGCCACACAGTTTGCCGCTGTCTGCCCTCAGTACCTGGATGAGAGGTCACTGCTCAACGACATGCTGCCGGTCTGGTTTACAGCCAATCTGGATACTGTGGTGACATATGTTCAAGATCAAAATGAAGACTGCCTGTATTTGAATATCTATGTGCCCACAGAGGATGGTAAGTACACTTAAGGACCACTGTGCAGCGCACTCACCAGTTCTGCACATGAGCGGTAGCCAGGTCTTTAAAGCATCTTGCTCAGTTTCCTCCATGTTTCATCTGTGGAAACGGATCATGCCTCTGAACATTCATTATAAGTAATACTTTGTAGATTGAACATGCTTGCATGAATTCTCTTCCATGTTTCAGTGTAACACCAAACTGCAGTTTCATTTGGAAGCAGTGGCTAGGGCACATAAGCCAGCCTTAAGTTTATGTCTGAACTACAGCTGAGCATCATTCACAAGAGAGGAAAGGGGAAATAAACATTAACCAAAAGTAACATATTTATTTTCCCATGCATGAATGGTAGAAATACTGGCGCATACTCATTTCTAAAGGAGAATTTCCCTAATCTAATTTTTTTATTTTTATTATAATACCTTTGAGCCTTCTGTTAACTCTGCTTGATTTAAATAGATAGTAGAAAGTTGTTATAGTAGTTTAGTGTGCATTTTTTTTCCAGGTTTTTTACCTATGGAACTTTTCAGTCCAACTTTTTTTTTCTTCATTCGCTAAGTTTAAAATGAAGTAAACATGATTTTATTACTCAGAGCTGAACTGATGACATTAAATTTTCATCTGTTTTCTGCAATACTCTCTCAAGAGGGCTACCTTAAACTGCCTTACATAGACAAAAAGGATGAACACAATTGGTGACACACAACTCTCTGAATGTTTTCATTATCTTGATCTTAAACATTCTAGCTTTACGGCATACTGAATGTGCCTTTTGTGTTTTTGAATGATTTTGCTTCCTACAGACAAGAAGACCTATTTTCATCAGGCTCTGCATGTTTAAAGTTTATTCTATATCACAAGCAAATAAAAAATTCTACTGGCAATTATATTTAATATTGTGCTAAAAGCCAGTTCTTTCAGCCACCTAGAATGTAGTTACCGATGCATAATGTGACAGATTTCTCACAGATATACAAATCCCTTCATGTTAGCTGGGGGGTTGATTTGCATAACCAAGGCATTGTTGTTTGTCAGTAACCATACTTTAAATATGCAAATTTTCTACTTTGATTATTATAATCCTTCTGCCTTGGTTGGCTTCTTTACTGAGAATTTCTAAGCTGTTTGCCAGTAATAAGCAAACCACCTTCTTTTCCTGTTCTCATCAGCTGAAGCAAAAACCTGAAAACTAAAAATAAAGGAGAAGGTTTGGGAGTACTGGGAGCTCTGCAAACATAAATACTGCCAAGCTGCTTAAACGAAAAGTGCTCTGAAAGAAAAGCTGTATGTATGTGGCTCTGTGTGTGGATGTGTGAGTGCATGTGGATGAAGGAGCAGATCTTTCCACTGAGTTCTTTTCCTCTTCCAGTCTTGCTGCACTGCATCTCACTCCTTGGATAATAACACAGATAATTCTTTCCCAAACTTCCTTATTGTCTGGATTTTATCCTGCAGCTTTTAATTAGTCAATAGGACAAGCTTGTCCTAAGAAAGCATTTCAAGTTAGGATTTTATTTGTTCTCACACAAGGAATATCAGATCTGCTAACTCAGTTTTATTTTAAAGCCCACTGTTAATAAATTCATATATTCCTCCAATCTAGTAATAAGAAGCTTCATCCATTAATTATGGAAGACAGGAAATTAGACATGGAAAAATATATACAAATGTCTAGAAAAATAATATTAGATATTAAATGGAGAATAATAAAATACTGCGTGCTGAATGACTAACAACTGATAAAATTCCTCATCTTGCTTGTAATAGCTGATGACATTTGCTTTTAGATTAAAAATAGAAAGGACTGATATATTTAATTTTACCTATCGTAGACCTTTTTTTCCGCTTAATTCCATGAAAAAGTGTGTGTCTTACTCTTCCTCCTGGTTTTAGATTTTTTTTTTTACACTAAATAGCATGTAAATTGAGCCTATTTTCTTTTATATATCCTCTTCAAAAAAGAAACCCACGCATAACAAAGTATATAGCTGAATAATGAGAGACAAGGTTTGGTGTCAGTGATGAGGTTAAAGTAAAATTGTTCCTGTACAATATGACAAGCCTTTTTAGCAGGTTCCAATGGGGAACAAGAAACTTAAAAATGAGTAGATGGAATACATGATGTTTTAATTGTATGCTGTATGTCTTATCACTAGTTAAATATAACTTAGTGTGGCTTTTTTGGTAAGGAAAATATGCAAGCTTCTGCTCATAAGGACGATTAAGGAGAACTGACCTACAAATCACATCTCCTAAGTTAGTGTGTCTCCAAATCATACTAAATATAAACAGCCTTAAATTGTAGCCCGTACAATCTGATTAAACACATTATGCTTCATTACATGAGTCTTAGTTGGCAAAAATAAGCTATGTTGTTATGGAGACAGACCATGAAATTAGGTTTTGAAGCAAGATCTCAAAGTGAGTGACTTTGAGTTAAATTCACATTTTAAATTATTTCTCAAATAGAGATATATTTAAAAGAGCTTTGAAACTCTTTTGTGTCTGGAAGAAAAGGTGAATAGAATCATCCAAACCTAATTAATGTTCTGACTATAAAACTTAATCTGAATCATTTTATGCTTTTTTTAAAGAAAACTTTGGTGAAAAGAAATGATGAACAACTCTAATGAATTAACTGGGTTCATATGCAGTGCTTAATTCAAACTAATTCTGGTGAATAACTAATCAAAATGCAGCTGAGTGTTGGTGCTTTTCTTTTCTTTCCTTTTCTTTTCTTTTTTTTTCTCTTCTTTTCTTTTCTTTTCTTTTCTTTTCTTTTCTTTTCTTTTCTTTTCTTTTCTTTTCTTTTCTTTTCTTTTCTTTTCTTTTCTTTTCTTTTCTTTTCTCTTTTCTTTTCTTTTCTTTTCTATATAACATGACATGTTTGTTATTACTTGTGTGGTTTGGTCAAAGAGAACCAAATTTTGACCATGGACTTTGAATAAAGAATTGAAGAATAAATGCACACATGCATTCATCTGATTTCAGAATTGTTTCACAGGAATTCTGCCACTATAAACTAATGGAAATAAAAGGTGAATACAGTCACTTTAACTAGGTAGATAGGATTAGTTTTTTATAATAAAATGGTTTGAAATGCTGCTGCTTCTGGCTGAAGAAGTACACTGATATTAAATGACATAAAATTCTATAGTTCCTTAAACTAGTTGATGTATCTAGGTAAAGAAATTAAATGGCTCTGTTACACAGTTTATATCTGTATTAATCAAAGCCTTTCTTTTGACCCATAAGATTCTGGATTTCAAATGTGAAATAGCAGCAGAATCCTGTCAGAATTTTCCATGTTAAATTGTTCCTATGAAGAAGAAAATGTCTTTGTTTAAGGAGCTTTTTTTAAAATTTAGGTGAAAATATTATTTATTATAGAAATCAAAACATATACCTGCAATTCTGTCCATGTGGAATTTTATTATTTTGCTGTTGTACATTAACAAATGGTTTATATTGAGAGTTTCCTTAGAGTAACACTTATATTTCAGAGAATCTAGAGTACCAGGAGAATTTCAGTATTTGTTTCCTTTGGCTTTGGAAGGGAAAAAATTGCAACCACTATAATCTATCAAGACTTTTTTTTTTTGGTCATAATAAGTATAAATAATGATGTAGTTATTTTAAAGATACACAATGCAAGCAATAAAGATAAAACATAGCAAACTGCTTTTATTTTATATATCAAATTTATAATAAATTACTCTAGAACTGAAGCAAATAAAATGTTTATAGTACGATTATTATTTTATCTTAATTGCTTTCTAAACATTTAGATCTTCAGAATCATTAGTGGGCCTATATGCTGTCCTGTCAGCTTTTCTAGTTACTATGAACTGTAATTTTCCCCAAGAATACTTGAATGTCTGTTTTGAGGAGGTCATCTAGGGAAATGATATTGAGGACAGTCTGTTTATTATAACTTCAGTCTGAATATGGGTTTATCTACAGTGGAAATGCTAGATTGAAGAGGACGCAGACTGTTAATCGGCTGTGCTTAATCCCTGGCCTTTATCATTTGAATCTGTGGATGCTGAAGGAGATTGCTAACTCTTATCATAACTGGGGAAAAAATATAACTAAAAACAAATGGAAAAGACCTTAAATTTGAATTTCTTCTATGATAAACTTTGAAACTGTATTAAAAGCAAGGTAAAGTAAAAATAAAACAAAACAAAACAAAACCCTACAAAACCCAAAAAACATGAACAAATCTTTTTGTTTCTTTGTTTAAAACCTGATCTGTTCAGATCTAAATGGAAAATAAAATAAAAAGGTGACTTTTCATTGTCTTTGCATGGTCAATAGCATATATACTTCACTTACTTTGGTATACAGATAAAGGGTACATTTTACATGAGTGAGTAGCTATTCAACCACTATATATCTGTTAGGGATTAACTAATGAAGTATTTAGAATCTTCAGAGGTTTGCTCACTAAAAATGCTCTGTGAACTCTTGTGTCATTTACATCACAATAAATATAGCTGAAGTGACAACAAAAGGTGATAGGCCATGATGCTTATTAAAGTTGAATGGGTTGGTCATGATTTTTTCATTAGATTAGGGAAACTGAGAGCATTGCCCAGGATTCGTGTTATATTTAACTGTGGGCTACCAGGAAGAAAAAAGTCTTGAGCAAGAGCAAAGAGATCAACAGTGTTCTCTCTCTGAGCAGTGATGTGAAGGAAAGATACATGCATCTTTAGACTCTGTGTCTATTTGACTAAGAAATAAAGAAATTAACCATTTGACCAAAACTGATAAAGAAGATGTGCATTAGGTTATTTCTATAGCTTGCGTACTCTGCCACCTTTTCATATTAGTCAAATGTCTGCTTAGTATATAACTGTTTGCAGCCTTCTCCTTGACAGTGCTGTTGAACTGCAGTGTCTGTTTAACTTGGAAAGAGTCTTTTAATCAAAATTATACTGATAAAACCTGATTGATAAAAAATTAACTTTTTGGCTTTTTTTTTTTTTTGGGGGAAGGAGAAAAAGGTAGTAGAAAGATGAGTCCTATGTTTACAATTATTTGATGACATGGAATAAAGAAACCTAAACTATTCAATGACTTCTTTATTAACATGAGGAGTAAGGATCCATGCATAAAGATAGTAACACAGCATACAAGATAGGTACAATATCGTACAACATTATTTCTGTTGAATTATTAGCAGGTGATAATAGCAATACTAACTCCTATTTTACAAATAAACCTGAATTTCTGTAGAGGAGTTTCTCCTAAACTGTATGTAGTTGCAAGTTTCAGTAGATGCATACCTGTCATTTATCAAGTAATCTAAAAATTTGAATTGTTCTATTATTTCTTCACTACTTTTGTAAATTTAAGTAGCTACTTAAGAAGTCAAATTCAGGATTTATGCATATAGCTTTAAGAAATTAAGAATCCAATATCTCTTGTTTACAGGTTTATAGTTTTGATTCTTCCTCAAAATCTTTATTATCTGTTTTTTAAAATTAGTTATAATTTGGATAATTGGTGTAGGTATGTAGAGTTGTACTTCTGTTTTCCGAGGTATTTTTAAAAGCAAATTCATTATATAGATATATTTAAAAATATTTTAAATCTGTTCTAAAACATATTTAGGATTGTTTTTTTTAATAGATGATGATGTTTGAATAGCTACGTATTACAAATAATGTTTTTTTTCTGAGATAAAATAGAATATAACAAGTTTGTTCTCAGTTTCAAGATTGTCACAGTTTTTGTCAATGACTGGTCTATTTTTAACCTCCACCCTTTCTGTCAATTCTTTGTCTTCTCTGGAAAAATGCAAACTCCTTATTAAAATTCTCTCATTATTTAAGTGCATTTCAGCTTATACTGCACAAAAAATATACACAATAAGACATATCATTTTGTAAAATGCTTGTATCGCTTTCCAAAGTGAGAGGGATTAATAAAAGATAGCAGTTACAATATGAGATGATAACATTGGAATTAACTGCATATAATCCCAGTTGAACATAAACTTTTTCGTGACGGAGAGAAAATTGCTCTCCCTTGTGAAAGATAAACTCCCTATTGTGTCAGAGAGCCTGAAGCCAATTCTTTCACAGTTAGGGTCCAATATATCCCCTCCTCCTAATCCAGAAATATCGCAGCATCTGTGAGAAAGAAGAAGGCATATGTCTGACTATCCTCTGCCTAGCAGGATAAAGCTGTGGGTAATCCAGGCCCTTATTTTACATTCTTGGTTTTAACAGTCACAAATACCTTCTGACACCAAAGAACAGGACTCTAATCTAGATGAATTAAAGTTCTTAAATCCTTAGAGCTAAACTCAGATTTAGTTGGTGATTTCAAAACGTTGCCCTTCCCTCCAGGAGTTGCCCATTCCACAGGCACTTTACAGGATTGCATCCAAATGGCCTTTTCAGGAACTGAGATGCAGCGAAGCCTAGCGAGAAGACTCAGCATTCAATATGACATTATCTAATCTGAACAGGATTTTTGGCACAGTTTCCTAGAGTCTCATCATTGCCTCATATTGAAAAACCTGCTAGAATGGGGCAAATGTTCTTTAAAACACAATGAATTAATGTTTCTTCTGCAAAGACAAATTAATGTTATCATTCTCTTAGTCAAAGAGATGTAGAAGCTGTGCCATTTGGCTCAGTGATGCAAAAGAAACAGTCTTTAGTCATGTGGGTCATGAGACAGATCAGACAGGCAATTTTACTTCATTCTGCCCTTTGGCTCCTACTTGTCTCTTCAGGGTGTTTTGGGGTTTTTTTTGGTAGTGTTTGTTCATTTGTTGTTGTTGTTTTCTTTGTTTGTTTGGGGTTTTTTTGTTTTGTTTTTAATGTAGTTTTTCCCTGTGTGTCTTCTTGCTTTCTGACAAAACACAAATCAACACGACACCTACTAGCGGTGAGGCTGTGTCTCTGCCCTAGTGCAGTACAGTAGGTGCTCAGCAGACTTCTGAGTAGTGAATAGTGTGGAATATGTGCAGATCTTAGCAGTGTCATGGCTACACGATCTGTATTTTCTTTAATTTCCTATTAAGACTTTGTAAGCTCATTGATCTTCCTTTGGATATTTTTTGCATAGGTCAGAAAGTTTTGAAAGTTATGTCTTGTGAGGTTTTTCATTTGTGGGTTTTTTTTTTAATTTCAGTAAAATTTGGTTTAGTTTCCCTTACTTAGCACATTAATTACAGCTTCAGACAAAACCGATACCATCTGAGTAGCTCAACTTACTCATAAGGCTCATAAATTAGTTCACATCTGTGAAAATACTTAAAGGAAATGTCCCCACATCAATGTGATAGTCATAGGTAGTATGTGAATCAGGCATATTTACAGTTCTGTTCTAGAAATGTTTAAGTATTTACAAAATAAATAAATGCAAAACCAAAATAAAGCAAAAGCTCATCATTTGCTCCTCAGAATTCCTGAAAAAACTGGTGACAACTGAAATGAAGACAAAAAATCTCTCCTGAACATAATAGCTTTTTGCATAGTAGTTTGATTTGTCATACTTTTAAAAATGAAATAATATCTCCAGCATTCAAGTCTACACATCAGTGCTTCTTGCTTATGACTCCAGATAAAATTCTCAGAATTGCATATAATCAATTACATATGCTCAAATATTGTGGTAGTACTGGTTGAATGTATTGGTTGTTATCCAAATAGAAAAAAAGGAAAAAAAAGTATGTTAAAGATAGCATATTTCATTTGTGCTTGCGATATTATCATCATCTGAGGGAATACGGATAAATTTTTATTCTTAGGGTTTAGGGCTTTTTTAATTTGGATGTTGCTCCTGGTACACAATGAGACAAACAATAAGAAATAATTACTATAAAACCATGAAAATGAACTAATGCTTACAGCTATCTGGTGCTGATGTGTTAAAAATCCATTACAGAAATGTTATAATAAAAGGAAAAATTGTCTTTTACAGCTCTTGCTGTAGGCAAACTTATAGCAAAGAATAAATTTACTTGCAATGCTAAGCCAAATTCCTACACTGTATATAGGGAAATTTAGTCACAAATAGAATTCCTGGTGCCTTGTTCCAACGTGCTTATTATTGCTGGCTTGGTATTAAATGGATTTTTAATTGACAGGGTGTGACATATTTAATCTAATGGAGAGAAATTACTTTGTGCTGACTCAAATTACTATCCGATTAATCACTGGTACTGTTTACAAGCCATCATAGCTGGAAATTATGGATACATTGTCTGGTTAAGTAAATATGCAGTAGTGCAAATGAAAACCCAATCCAAATATATACATTTCATCTTCTTACAAATAATTAGAATCAAATTATCTTTTATGTGGTATTTTTAGTGTGGCTAGGAAATTTGAAACAATTCTGCATTTGTAATACTACCCCAATAGTTATGCTTTTGCTTGCTCTTCATGCTTTATTCAGCCAGCAGAGGGAGCACAAGTTACCAGCAAACTCATTTTTTCTATCTGTTGACATCATTGAGAGTGGCAAAAATGATGCCGGTGAACACACCAGTGAAACATGCTAATAGATGCTGGTTTGTGCCCTTTAAACAGATAGGAAGATATCCCATCCCTTTCCCAAGCTGAAAATTAATAAAGTTGCTAGTGTTCTTCCTATTTTTGTGGACTGAGGAATTTATATATGGAATAAAGTCTATTCAAGGAAAACATGCACTCACAGTGACAAACTTGCACAAAACTAATTTATTATTAAATAATAGAAGTTTAGATGAGAAGCAAACTAAGAACACACCAGTTTGTAACCGAATAACAAATGATAATACTTGCTTTGAAATTCTTACAAGGCATTTGATGGCAGAATTGATTCCAAAATAGAAAATTTGATCTGTTCAGTTATGGTGAGTTAGTAGAAACATTCCTACACAAAAAGGAATAACTCTGTCTTTCTAATTTATAAAATGAACTTAGACAGAGGCAGACTTTTTTTCTCAATGATGGCATTGACTCTGTTTTCTGTATTATAGTTATACAGCTGAATCGTGCAAAATGGCAAATGCATTTTACATCCTCTTATGGCACTGAGACAAAAATGTTAAGCATGCTGAAGTTTCATCCTCACTGACAGTACACTGTGTTTAAGTTTTTTGCTCTTGTGGCATTGGAATTAACAGTATAACTAAGCTATATCAAGTCAGAGTGCCAAATTACACAAATTATGGAGGGCTTCCATGTGTAACGTATCTGATTCAAAGGACTGGTATGTTTATGGTCTTGCTGATTTGAAATGCTTTTGTCATCAGAACTCTCTCTACCTAAACAACAGATCTTGTGCTGCCCCCAGGGAACAGGTGCATTAGGCTGAGTTGCAACTGATGACTAGGGTGTGCCCTTGGGAGCTGGATCAAATCAGATGTTTACTGTGATGATGTATAAAACCGTCCATATGAAGTAATTGCTATGGTTTGTTACTAAAAATTACCTTCAAGTGTGCTTAAGTCTAAGAAAATAGCACAAATATTGTACAGAAGAGAGCAGCTTAGTATGACAATCTCTCAGTGCAAATATTTTAATGAAAACAGATTGAAGAAAAAACAAAATATAAATAAATGCAGTAACGTGAACATAAAAATGAGAAAAATTTCTAAAAATCATGCAGCATTGTCTATTCTTTATTTTCATTATCAAAGGATTATCTATAATACTTTCAGTCTTATTGCCAGAACCAAACCATGTAGATGGATTGAATAGTAAACTTTTATTCCTAACTGTAGCCATTTTCACAAAAAGTTGCTGAGGGATGTTCAAGCCATATTTCTTTTCTCTTTATTCAGTTTCACTATTCCTTGCACACACTTGTCGTTACTGACTTTTGCTGCTGTTTCTTTGCTCATGTTATAAGTGAATACCTTTGCTCACTTTAAAAGTTAATACCGTAAAATAGACAAACCATAGATCACAGAATGGTTTGGGTTGGAAGGGACCTTAAAGATCATTTAGTACCAACTCCACTGCCATGGGCAGGGACACCTTCTACTAGGTCAGGTTGATCAAAGCCCCATCCAACCTGGCCTCGAACACTTCCAGGGGTGGGGCATCCACAGCTTCTCTGGGTAATCTGGTCCAGTGCCTCACCACCCTCATGGTGAAGAATTTCTTTCTTATATCTAATCCAAGTCTACTCTCTTTCAGTTTAAAGCCGTTAATCCTTACCCTAACACTACATGCCCTTGTAAGAAGTCCATCTCCAGGTTTCTTGTAGGTCTCCTTTAGGTAGTGGAAGGCTGCTATAAGGTGTCCCCAAGAGACTTTTCCAGGCTGAACAACTCTGACTCTCTTATCCTGTCTTCGTAGGAGAGGTGCTTCAGCCCATCTTTGTGGCCTTCCTCTGGACTCACTCCAACAGGTCCATTTCCCTTTCATGTTGCAGGGCCCAGAGCTGAATGCAGTACTCTAGCTGGGGTCTCATGATAGTGAAGTAGAGGGGGAGAATCACTTCCCTCAACCCACTGACCATGCTAGATGTAGTCTGAGTTTCCATTTCCACAAAAGGTGTTACGCAAATATTCTTTTATATATATATATATATTTTTTTTTCCCTCGAAGTTACACACAAGAAGCAGCAAAAGGTGAGGAAACATCATCTACAGTTCTTAAATAAGTTTTGGAATGCAGGAAGCTATCAAATAGGCGTACCAGAAAATTAGCCATGCAGTGGGTGTGAATGGATCAGGTGGAGAAAGCCTGATCTGATTCTCTCTCACACCTTAGTCCTTGTGTACTGGATTCCTTCAGTGGGCCACTCAGCTATGCCTGGCAAGCTGCATTTGGGCTGTGGGGTAGTTCATGAAGAACCTAATGTACCCTATGGTGGTACATCAGGGTTTTCTTTAATGTAGTTGTTATTGTTTGTTGTTGTTTTCACAATTCATTTTTAGCTGAACAGCTCTTGCTTGCATATGCTTGTCATAATGAAATTCTCATCCCACACCCCCTTGTGTAAATATGGCCAGCAAGTATTTGGAGTAATGCAAGACTCAAGAGCGGGATAATGTTCAGATAATGAAAGTGTCAGTTCTCTAAATGGGTACAGTGGCCTATAAAGATTCCTGAGCATCTAAGAAGCCAGTGAAAGATCTTCACTGTATAACATCTGTCTTGCTTTAGTTCAACCATTCATTTTCAGCTTTTAGCACCTTTGAAAATGTATTACTTAAGATAATTTTACGTTATTTTTAGATAATTGAAGAAGTTATTAAGTAATTATAAGTTTAGAAAGTAACAGCATGTATCAGGTTTTAAAAATATTATGATATCAATATTTGATGCCATTTGTAAGTGGTGCTTCCAAGTGTGTTATTTCTTAATATAGTATCAAACTTCTAAATGCATGCTATTTTACCATGCTTGTTTTGCCTATCTAATACAGTAAATCAGGATGTCTTAGTGTTGAGATTACCAACTGGCTTATTTCAAAATCCAAATAAAAAGCTTTTCACTTTGCTCGTCTAGATAATTTTTTTCCTCTTGTGATCTTTTTCCTGCTTTGCCTCAACAGAAATGATAAGATAGTTGCCATTAGTGCCTGAAAACATGATAAAACATTTTTTTCTGCATTAAAACTGGAGGTAGTTCAAAGTGTGTTTTATTCAAGAGGTACTTAATGAATGTGTCAGTTTACTACAAGTAACTTTTTTTGGTTGTTTTGTGACTTTTCTGTTTCTTTTCTAAGCATTAATTGCAACCATAAACACCTACTAATTTATCTTCCAATTTCTCCATTTCTTGTACAGATTTATTACAGATTTCTTGTTTAATATAGAGATGTGAGGCAAAATTGCCTGGTTTTTATTCTTTTTTTTTTTTTTTTTTTTTTTTTTTTAATCTACCTAAAGAATTGTATAGCTAAGGTACATTGGGACTGAGGTGGTCTGAGGGCATTTCTGACAGAGAGAGATGTACAACAGACTGTCAACTACCTTTGTGCCTTAGTTGTCCATTTAGATAATCAGGATCACACTAATTTTCTCTGATTAGGTTTAGAAACAACTGCAAGAAGGAAACACCTCTAGGTGACAAAAAGCTCAGTTACTTCCTATATATCGACAACTTAAAAGACAACATTCTTACTTTTATTCATGTGCATAGTTTTTTCTAGGCTCTACGTTATTCTCTTCTGAACCCATCTAGTGGCAGCACTTTGCATATTGTTGCTCTGTATTGTAACCTCTAAGCAAAACTCTGGAAGTTCCAAAGGGCAATGGATTTGGGAGTCATTGTACCATGACAATTTTAAAGAGTTCAGTAGAGAGGTTTAAAACTTGGGCATCTAAAAAGTGATTTGACTCATTTACTGATAGAAGAGTGAAACCTTACTGTCAAAGTTTACATTTAATTCTTCACTGTCAGTCTTCACAAAGTAGAGTCAGAAATGAGATGGCATATAATTTTTTTCCAAGAGATAAAAGGCATCTAGGCAGTAAGAGTTATGCCAGAAGTGTTATGCCATTCGAATACTGAAAGATGGGAAAAACTTTGTGGTTGGATAAGGCATATAAGCTGCCAGTGTAATCTATTTAAACTCAGGATAGATCAGATAAATTACCGATGAATGAAAAAAAAGCTCTTACTAATATATGATGTGTAGTTAATAGGTTTCTCTCATAGAGCTTACCAAAAATGTGAGGCCACAAATGGATTCTGGAAGAAAGTGTGCTGTTTGCAGATGCAACATAAAGGCTTGGAATGTTTCTGTGAATCCTTTAATTTTCTTCATTATCTCTTGACTAATAAAGAAATTACTCCTGAGTACAATATGAAGTGTTGGCTCTAGTAGCTCTGCCAACTGGCTATGACCTAGTTGGCATAGCTGTTGTAGATCATTCTGAAATGAATACCTAGCATGACCTATAAACACCCTCCTGGGAATGGACCTAGTGGGATATGTACTTGTACACTGGGTCTAGCACTTTGGGACCATCAAATACATTCTTTATGGATGGAAATTGTTTAATGCCCTTTTCAGTCAGCTAGGGCTTTCTAGACCAAACACCTTAATCTGTGCTGTTTTCAATTTCTTGCAGCTGTTAAACAACCCGTACAGGGAGAAACCAACTATTTTCATTTTCGGAGCTTAATTCTTCGAAGACACGGTATTCTTTTTGTGTGCAGCACACTTACTTTGTGTAGAACTGGAAAATGTTGTTTTTTACATAACCCAAGAGGTGGTTATTACTAGAAAATATCACATATTTCTCTGGTTCCCATTTACAGTACAGCATTTGGTTGGGTATTCCCCAGCTTGCTTTCTCTGATCAGTTAGCTGTAACCTTGCCTGCAAGCTTGAATTGATTTCGAAGTCTAAATGGTTCTGTGGTGGCCGTGTCCCCTCTCTACCATCAGGTGCATCACTTTGTCTTTACCACAACTGAGAATGACTGAAAAAAATTCAGACACAATTCATCTGTTGCAGTAAAAGAGATAGCTACATGAGCTGACCATGTGCACATTCTTAGTCTGTTATAAATGCCCTGACATGTAACCTAGATGTAAAAGCATTAATGAAGGATGCTTAAGCTAATGCATTTTTATCCTGTGTTTATTGTGAGTTTAAGGTACACAAACTATGAAAAGCCACAGCTAATCTAATGTATTGTAATGGTAATGATTCATGCCCTGAGAATTTAAGCAAGTGTCAGCTTCAGTAATCAATATCTGAAGGTAATGTGAACTTCAGCTGAAACAGAATAAAATAGCAAGGGCTAGCACCTTGTATATTCATCAGCATAAAACAAGGGTGATTCCTCCAACCCCCACATGACATATTGATCAAAAGAATTAGCAAAGTTTTCTGTTTTCTTTCCAATATAAATTTGGTAATTTGGAAATCACAGATAGATAATACCTATGATTTTCTGTGTTCTTTGTGGAAATTCTGAGACCAACATTAATTGGAACTGTTTTTAGCAGCACAGAGAGTGACATAATGCTGGAGCCTTGGTGCTGCTCATATACAGCTTATAATAGTTCCTGAAGATTATGAAGAAGTAGTTTTAAGAGCCTTATGTATCGTTTTCCAAATATATGCTGGCTTGCCTATAGTCTGGAAAGTACACACATTCTTGTGAATTTTTCATGAACAATTAAAAAGCACTAACCTACTATATTTGCCTGATAATTACTTTGAAAATTACTTTCATATTTGATTGATATTTCCTGCAAAATTACCTGTATACTCCGACAATTTGCATTACACTTCGGTACTCCTTACTGTGTGATACAGTAGCATAGATAAGCTCTCAGGAAAAATAGCTAAAGACAAACTTTACACCTTTGCTGAAAAGTTACGCTTCATAGGTAAAGTCACTGGCCACAGAAATGAGCAAAGAAAAATAAAGTGTTCTTTCATTCTCTGAAGAGGGCTGTCAGTGCTGTAGCTTGGAGGAAATTAGTTTAAGGAAGCTGGTAGACCTCTCCATTCTCCCCCGAAAGAAAAATTTCTATTAATCACAGTCCTTATGATTCTAGGGGGCGGTTGTGTGCTTTCTTAGATAAAACATAGGCACTGTATTTGTTTTCTGAAGTTCAGCAGATGGTAGGTTGGATCTTGCCCAGTCTGCTGTCAGAACACCCATTAAAGGAGTATCTGATTGCAGCCAAGTCACTCACCGTGCCCAGGTTGAATACTTGGGCTTAACGATGGAGAAAACTGAGTACCTTTGGGGAACAATCCAAAGCTCTAGCAAACTGGGGAACTGTTAACAACACATGGCCATGACAATATATATCTCTAATTTGGACCTCACCAAACAGGACTGACTTATTGGACAAGGTTGCTGAAGGAGGAAGAAGCAGCGACTGCCAAAAAAGTCAGTAATTTTTATAGTCACTGGGAAGGCCTGGCCCAAATTCCTACCAGCCCAAAGAGTATGCGGAGAGCATCCTTCACCCTCTCTGGTGAGACTGGGCCGTGGCAAGGTAGATCTAAGGTGGTAAAGAAAACATTATTGCAGAAGTAGTAGTACAGATACCAAAGGATAATTAGTTAAAGAAAATTATGATAGGATTCAGACATTTCATTATGACCTTTTCTGCCTTTTTTTTTTTTCTTTTCCCTGGGTAGCACAGCATCTTCACTATTCTTTAGTTATGCTCCCTTTAGTACATCTGTCTTCTGTGTCCTCTGCAAATAAGGTACTTTTCTACATGATCCTTAGCTATTAATTTTCTCCTTTTGGACTTTTATTCACAGGTATGAATAGGCATATTTGGTAGTTCTTTTTTTCTTCTTTTCGTGTAGGCCAAAACCAGTCCTATGTTTTAGTGTATTTATATTTTCTAGAAAAGCCCTAAACCATACTATGATTATGTTGAGATCTCTTCTCAGGGTTTTACCTGCACAGAGACTAGTTTTGGAGCCAGCTGTGTGATAGGACAACATCAACTTGTAAATAATTTACATCTTACTTATAAAGTTCAGTTATACTGCAAAAAGTGGCAATGAGGTCCAGGCAGTTTTTTTATTAGGTTAAATGTGTTCATTTCAGGAGCAGTTAAGATGGGCTTTTGCATAAACAAACTCTCAGTATCTAATATATCCTGAGTCTGTACGTATACACATGTGTGTTTGTGTTTACACATAAATAAAATCTATTACTTTTGCCAAATTTTTTCTTATCTATTCCATTCCTTAGTAATCTGAGATGAAATGTTTCAGTTGAAGGTACAACCTGATCCCTTTTCAGGGCTGATGAGAGATTTCCATTTCAGAGAAGGTCATAATTACTTTGATTCATGAAAACTGAGTAGTTCAAGCGAATCTATTTCCATTTGCATTTCAATGTATTAATTTTGCATTTGTTAATGAATATTTATTGCCCAGGTAATTAGAAACTTCTCATGTTCTGCAGTCTTAAGCATCTTGCATATTCTGTCTCTTGAATTTTTCATTCTCATTCCTGTCCAGTTGTGATATTACTCAGGATGTACTCTTAGCCATTTATTTTGTTCAATGGTTATCCTTCATTGATACATCATATCCTAGAGTTTCAAAAAGTTTTAAAAAGCTTTTTGTTACTTATTTGCTATCTTGTGGAGTTCTTTTTCCTCAATTCATTAGTTTCATTTCCAAGATTTCTGACTGGAGTATTTGAAAATAATAGTGCTGTACTTCATTGCACACAACGGCTGTCTGCCTATCTGTTGCACATCAGTAGCCACCTATTCATCCTTTTCCTTACTGTTTCTAACCACCCAATGGACTTCCTGTTTAAAGAAAAAAAAATAAATAAAAAGGCTTATCAAGGTTTTTGCATAATCACTTGTAATTGCCCATTTACCTGTTGCTTGAGATTTCACTGGACTTCTAAAGAAACACAAACATATGGCCTTACAAAACTGATAACTTCCACAGTTAACATTAATTAGCTTAGAAATTCTTTATTTCTTTTACCTCTGTTCCTCCAAGCCTTGGAATGTAAGTAGTTGGAAATAGGTATTTGGAAAAAAACCTCGTGTCATTTTCATGTTTCAGGTATCTTCATAAGAAAGAAACTGCACTGTTTGATCTCAGTACAGTCATACTTATGTTCTTTTTCTGTACCCATCCTGTAGATAAACAGAATATTTCTGTCTTAAACCTGTCAGCATAGCATATTCATTAGCAATAAATAGGTTTAAACCTTTTAAATTAACAGGCTAGCAGTCTCAAAGCCTGCAGAGCAGCACCCAAGAAGTATGGCAATTTAGCTGGCTTTTAGGAAGGCTTTTCTATAATTTAATTTATTCTGTCATTTTTAATGAACTCCTCAATTTGCTGTATTTGGATATAAATACAATTTCTCTTTTTATGCCTCCCACCCAATTATTTTTTGCTGAAACAACCACATATTGATATTTTTTGTTGACAATGGTTGCATTTTTTAAAAAAATATTATTACTTTTTCTTTTCTACTCATGTTATTTTAGTATTTTACAAAACTTATTTTGGATGGTATTTTCAATCTCAATATATTTTAGGATGCTGATAGATCTCACATTTTTAAAAATAAGGTAAGACTGAAGAACGAAGAATGAAGAAAAGGGCTACTTAGGAGCCAGAAACAATGTCTCACAGCAAAAGATGTAAAGGGCTCAACCTGTTTAGCTTGTGAAAAAGAAGATTGCAAGTGGCTTGATTATAATGTTTAACTACCTTCATGGGTAGAAAACAGAAAGTACTAAGAAGCACTTCAATGTAACAGAAAAGACATAACTAGAACCAAGGCCTGAGATTTTGAAGTGTGACTGCTTCAAATACTTCAAGCATCCCATTTTTGTTATTTAATTTAAATTTAATTTAATTTAGTTTAGTTTTATTTTGTTTCTTTTCTTTTACTTTATTTCTTGTAATAAAGTCCTAACAAAAGTGAAAGGTTATTATTCATATCAAGAATGTATCCATCTATGAATGCATTGGGCTCACAGGGTTTCATAATAAAAAATGTAATAGTAGAGACTTTATGTCAAGTTAGATTTCTTATTTTCTTCTACTTTAAATGCACATTTTTAGTATCTTGTTTTCAGTGATTCAGAAGATGCTTGTTAGATGGCTAGCATCACCTTCCCCTTACCAGTCTGGCTAGACAATTTGTGCCTACCAGAAAGTTTTCAGTCAGGCTGTGGGAAGCATGTGTGGGGCTGCACAGGTGGCATTCAGGAGGCTCAGAGGGGAATGTCAGAAAAGAAGTCTACCCTGCAACCAGACATTATAGTTGCTGTTGTTGTTGCTGTTTCCACTCCATTTCTTGGAAATATATGAGATATGTTTCTTTTACAGCAGCATGTGTGGAATGAATTGAAATTGATAATGTCAGAGTAGAAGAAAAAGTGATGTTGTACAGAGTGAAGTTTTATTCTATGCTTAAGATCATATTGTTTCAAAGTACATCAAATAAGTCCTACATTTAATGAATCCTATAAATGGTAATTTAATTGTGATAGTATTGGTCTATATAAAGATT
Source organism: Caloenas nicobarica (assembly GCF_036013445.1). Classification (NCBI taxonomy): domain Eukaryota; kingdom Metazoa; phylum Chordata; class Aves; order Columbiformes; family Columbidae; genus Caloenas; species Caloenas nicobarica. Next base: position 101,143,229 of record NC_088245.1, on the reverse strand, counting down.
CCAGAGGCATTTTACCAATGGTATGTGTTTGCCTAAGTAAATCTGTTTTTTAGGAGTTAAATAGTGGTTGTCTAAAATGGAAGAAATTATTTTTTATTTTTATTTACATCCTTGCCACCAAGGGCAAAATCCCTTCATTGCATTGCACACATTTTTAATATGAACTATGTTGTAGCCTTTGGGTTTATTTGAGCTTTAAAAGCAAATATTCTCAGAATTTTAAAACTTTTTTAAAAAAAACTGGATTCAAGTAAGAGGAGAACAGAAGTTTCATTCACTATCAACATTTAAGGCATTTATCTAGGATATGTGAGACAATCCATCTATTTGCTGTGCTAAAGGAACATGAACCCACCAAATTTCTCATTAAATCTTGCTGGATTCTTGTTTTTGGTTTCGGTTTTGTGGGGGTTTTTTTGTTTGTTTCTTTGTTTGTTTTAATAGAAAATAGATAAGACTTTCTTCCCTGGCAATTTTCATTGGGAATTTTTATGATTTATTCCAATCTAGTACAAATATTGAATGCATTTTCACCTTTACATTGTGTGGATAGCATTGTTTCTTTGCTGCCAACAGCTTTTGTGTGGGCCACCAATGTTAAACTGTCTGAGCAAAACACTATTAACACTTTGTATAATAAGAAAAACGTTTAAAAAATTCACAAAAAATTTTCATAATATAAAATAAAACTAGCTTTTAATTTGGTCCTGTACAATCACCATATCTTAATTTGTATGTATATTAACAGATGAAATTAATAAGAATGGAGAACTGTGCCGTTTCCCTGTCCCTGCCCTGCCCTCTCTGGTATTTAGTGTTATGAGAGCTCTTACATAGTAATAATAAAATATAATCATTTGGATACAAGAAAACTTAATACTTGTTTCTTAGACATTTGTACCTTTGGTCTCCTATTCAATCCTTCTGACTCCCTGCTTTCACAATATTCCCAAATCTTTCCATGTCCCGTGTGTCAACTGAAGGCAGCAATAGATGGCATCATTTTGGGTAGTCTTGACTTACACACCAACTGGGCTGGACTGTTTATATGGTCATGCTGGTTGGGCTGCCAATTGTTACAGCAGAGAAGGTAGAGTTCCTGAGTCAATCCTTACTTTCCTCAGAGGCAACATTAGTTTAGATCTCTGATATTCAGACTGCAGATTTTTTTGTGAAACTTTTAGCAGTATAAGGCATTGAAATTGAAGCTGAAATTAATTAACAGTATAATTATCTGTAGAGACAAAGAGACAAAATTCCAGGAGGCTCATTGACCTATGAAACCAAGTGAAAAATGTAATTGCCGAATAAATCTTACAGTCTTTCTCAGAAGAACTCTAGACCAGCCACACATATGGCAGTCACAAAAATGGAGACCTTCTATCCTTGTTGTCATGGGATGTTTCAAATTAATTTATGTAATTAATAAGCTTGATAAAAGAGTCATTATTTGTAAAGAGTAGCATATGTACTGTAGTATAAAAAAATACAAGGAAACGGAATACAGGGTAGTATCAGCTAACAGTAATAACTAACAGAGAGCAGCAGAACTCCCATGGACCCAATTTACTGTTTGTGAAGCAAGAACAGCAGTATCATATGAATAACAACATTATAGATAGAATAGAGTTAAAATGACTCTTGCTTTCATTTCTAGAACCTTAATTAGAGCAGCAGAGTGAAATATTTTGCATAGAAAAGAGATTTAACGGTGTAATGAGAATAAGAAAATAGTTCATGACTTTCTGTATGAGAAATGTACTGTGATCTAAGGATGAACCCTTGCTAAATTTTGGACTGAAAGTTTGTTTACCATTACCTAGTTTGGTACAAAGGTATGATGTAACTAGTGTTTTCTTAGGTTGTTTTTGACCAAATCGAACACAAGAATAATCCTAATCATGTAACTATATGCCAGATGCTTTGGAAAATTATTTTTAGCTACATTGCATTTTCAGAGATAATTCTTTTTATAGCAAGTAGCCAGCATTACAGGAAAAACCTCAACATTGTGGGGATACCAGCTTCCTTCAAATCTTGTTGGGATGATGACTTTGTACAAATGTTTAGTGTTGCAGGTAGTTCCATAGAAATCAATGACAGTCAAAGTTGGACGAAGCAGGATAATGTGGATTTCTAAGAGGATATACTGAAGGTGTGTCCTCCATGTCTATGTGGCACCCTTCCCTGTTGTTTAATTGTATCTAACTGGATGCAGAATTTGACTTTTTGTTGTTACACAAGAGTATATATCAGAAAGTCAGAGATTTCCTCAGACTTCTCAACAGTAGAAATTAAGAACATGTGAGACCCCATGTGAAGCTTGCAAACAAAGCCCTAAATACAGTCAGCTGTGGTAGGAAGTTTGGTGACAGTGGACATGGTGGTTGCCAGTGTGGATGTGTAGTTCAGTGCAGGAGCCAGTGGACATGCACTCCAGGCCTGAGCCTTCCACCATGGACCACCTTGCAGATTCATTTCCTAGGTAAAGCTCAATGCCGGTGGCACGTGAAGTTATAATTAGAAGAGATTGTCACAGAGAGTTATCAAAAGGGCATGGCATTTTAAACTTCAGTGGTCTGAAGCTGTCTGAAAATAATACAGATAAATAAATAATATGTTTACTTCGAGGAATAGGAATAGAACACGACAGATGAGGTGAATTCAATTCATCAGCTTATATTTTGGCAGTGCATTTTTAGTCACGTTGAACTGTTTTGGCTGAGTTTGCACAACTATATGTTTGTTGGTTTTTTTGCTTTTGTTTGTTTGTTTTTTCCTTGAAGACAATTCAAGTAAAAGGCTACCTAAACTACAGTTTATCATTTTTAATTTGGAAATCTAAATTGTAGTACAAGTTTAGGCTTCTGAACAATATTTGTCTTTCACTAAATTTTTGTAATAATGAAGCATGTTTTTACCAGGAAAAGAGAGGAACCAATCTACTTTAATTTGAATATTTCTTGTCCATAACAATTAGAAAAAAATAATATTTCATTTAATGAAATAAATCAAATGATTGCTTAATTTCTTGTAAATGGTACTAATTCACTTCAGCTGTATTGAAGAGTCATTAGAAACAGATTACTTTGTGTGCACGTACTCATATAAACTAACACTATATTTACCTCAGTTGCACCTGACAAAGAGATTATTGCAGCACTGTATTGTTTCATTAAATTGTAGCAAAAATTGCATGTTTATAATGCTGTAATAAAAAGGACTTTTTCTCCTGCATTTTTTCTGCTACATAAAGATTGATGTTTGTTAATACCAAATTCTTGTTAAATATTCAAAGCAGATGCCATCAAGAATAAACAGATCTGTTTGTCAATTGGAGACTTTAAATGTCTTCATTTTGTTTAAGGAGGTTATTTTAATAATCACGTGAAATTATAAGTATGTATGTATAAAAAGCGATCCTCAGAAATACAAGGTGTTTCAGAGAATGAATGTGATACAGATGTGGTTCAGCTACTAGAGGAAAATGCTTGAGAGAATGTTGTCACTATAAAATACAATACTGTTTTAAATATTCCTATGCTTACTTTAAGCTTACCCCAAACAAACCTATATATCTACAGCGTGCAGTGCTGTGTGGGGAACATAATGAGTTGCTCCACCTAAACTAAGTGTTCTTGCCACTTATCAGAGCTAATTAGGTTGAGCAGGAAGAATGTGATATGTTTTTTCTGCTTCTAGTTGCCAATAAGCCTGTTTGGCAATTGCTCAGGGATTTCTGCACACTTCTACCTCACACATTGCAGACAATCTCTTAGGGACTCATGCCATTTTGTTTTTCCCCACATTTGAAACTTCTGTGCATTGCCTGATTTATATATTTATTAATGTATCCTTCTTTATTTTACAAGTACGTTACTCTTCAGAAAGCTAATGTGCATTTTCATATTACATTTCAAAGTTCTTTCGTTTTTCTGCCTAGTCCATGCTTTACCACTTGGTGATGTAATCTGTTGGGTCAGGTTTTCTTTAAGTTTTAGGCTGAAGATTAGAAACTGTGTTTACAGGAGAATTGTAGATACAGGCTTTAGAACTAAACTGCTTAGTGAGGTCTCATAAATCCTGCCTGTGACTGGCAGCATACATTATTTCCTGAAGAGGCTTCCTCCCTCTAGTGTCTGCTAAGGTTCATTTTTTTTTTCCTTCTTTTAGTCACCTAAGTTAGATTTTGAAAGTCAAAATTTTTACAACCTCTAGGTATATGTGGGTAACTAGAGTATAGTTCTCTTATCCCCAGTTCTCTTTTTCTAGTATTGCACAGTAAGTATTTACTTCTGTGAGTAATTACATTGATTTCAAGTTATTCCTAGTAATTTAACACATAGTATATGGAAAGAGAGCAGAAATTTATGTTTAATTAGGGATTAAAACATATTCACAAAGACAGACCAATTGATATGTGTAGGAAAGAGTTAAGCATGTAAAATCTAGAGCCTGAACTTGGAGCTACCCCTAGTTGTCACATTTCTTACATTAGCTATAAACTGGAGAAAGCAAACATAGCTTCCTTAACTAGGGACTGACATGTGTCACAGGATCTACAAGGTCTAACAATAGGCAGTTTACTTTTTCTGAGTAAATTTAAACCTTATTTCTGGATTTTGATCAGAAACTGTATAGCTGTTCAGGACGCTTTGAAAAAAAAATGTCATGCATGCTCTGATTGTTATTTTAATTGGTGTATTTCTTTACTGATATTCTTTTTTTTTTTTCTCATGAAATTAATATTTTTCAGGTTTCCAGTTCATTTGAATTAGTATCTTATGTACCTCTGTGTGGATTTCTAACTTTTGTTGATCTCTGACTCCTTCTGATGCCTTTGGACATAATATAAAGCATGAAAATATTCCACTATGACCATTTATTCTGAAGTTCGCTCCAATGATTACTTTTATTGTTCCTCTAGCGTTTCTGATAAGTTGTTGGCTTCCTGTTCAATCCCTGCCCGTCAGGCAATACTACTACTTTATGATACTGGATGTAGCCAGATTATTCAATCGCATGTACCACGTATCGACTTTAAGTTGTCCTGGATTTTCAAAAGTAAATTTGATAGCAGCTTTTGGCCCATAGTGGTCACACTGTTTCTAGAGTGAATTTCCAAGGGAACAGGATGGAAGCTGGTGTCTTGCACTGTGGTCTGAGGTAACTGGGCAATAAAGGAAGGCAGTCAAGAAGAACAAGCATTTCTTTCTTTGTACACCACATCAGGGAGCAATAAAGGTCCCATCAGAGGTTTCGCATAAACACAGTCCATTTTTTTTTTATTACCTAAACTGTAACTGCACTCCTGTTGGTAGGACTTGCTACCTTTCTAAACATTCTCTTCCAGTCATATATGGCAACTTTGGACAGCGACTTTAATGATGGAACTGTTAAGGGTAATTTATATGAGCAATAGGGTGTAGCTTGTCACGGATTTTTGGGAACATGTTCTGCTGTTAAAACAGCTTCTTCGTAATTCAGTCCCTAGAAAATAATGTCTTTTTATCTATAGATATCCCATTTATTTGGATGGACTACCAGAAGTAATGAGTTAGCAGCACAAGATGTACAGTTTCTTCTTGTAGAAACTTAATATTTTTATTTCTCTTTTAAATTGCAGGTGGACTTGAGATTATACTTCTCTCTTAAACTCTTGCCTTCCTTTGTACCCCTTCCAGGTTTCCATTTGCAATAAGCAATGGAACAAGCAATGCTTGGGTGTACACTTATGCTTTGTCATTCTAACAATCATGTTAGAATAAATGTGGCAGTCACCTTAACAGGCCTTATTGCAAAGCTCACATTATGCTTGGCTGTACTGAATGTAAAGCAAGGACAAAAAATTAACCTTTTTGCCTTTCTGCTTCCTGTTGACCCTTTTAGGGCTTTCAGAATCCACAAGCAGACACTCATGCACATACAATAGAATCCATTTCGGAAAAGAGAAGATGCTAAATTTAATGAAGGCTGAGGAAGCAGGTTTTTAATGTACTAACTTTGCTCTTTTCTAGTTCATTTTTCTTAAGCTGTTGAAGGCCTACTTTTTCCCTTCTGTTGTCTCATTACAGAAAAGGAATACCATAAAATAGTCTTCATCTTACTTCATCTACACAGAATAATGCTATTTTATGTGGAAGCAGTCATATTGTTTCATGATGTCAATGAATGGAACTTGTTCCTATCCTAAAGTCAATAATTGTTTTTGCCTATTACATAAAGACGCATTTCTACAAGTGCAATAAACAGTATGACTGTCATGTTTAAAATAGGGATTAGGACTTCAGTATTGCAGCAATGAAAACACTGACAATGTAATGATTTAAGATTAAAATATTCAGTGTTCTATTCAGAGTGTATGAGGTGAAAAGAGGATACTTACTGCATTCAATATAGTAAATTGTTAAATCAGTAATTTTTGGTGGGATCAAAACCCCACGAGAGTGGAAGTTTTAATGGCATTATTAGGTTTCACATGGCCATGCTGTATCTCAACTAGCAATGTACTTCAGTTTAAATTTCAAAGAAATTTGACGTTGTGGTTAGTTTGTAAACATGTGAATGCAACTATAAACAAATATCTGTGAGGCTGTACATCTTTACAAAAAAGAATACACTTCTCTACTCAGAACTGATTTTTGTATGCCAGGGTGCATTTTTGCCACTTCTGCATCATATAGCCTACTATCAGACTACATATTCCACCTGTTTTTTCCATTGTAAATCTGAAATAGGATGCCACAAACTTCATAAGCCAATGATTTCTTTTGTGGGTGACAAACTGCTGAAGTTTTCATTCTGTTAGACTCTACTTATTCCTCATTAGCAGAAGTCTGATTATTATAACTTAGCTTGTCAAGTCATGAATCCTTGCTGCTTGGCTGTAGGAAGGATGTAATACTTTTCACTGAGGTGGTAGAAGATTCCAGAGTAAATCATCCTACTAATTATAAGGAAATGTAAATGTTTTAGTGTAAGCCTTAGAACAAGATCATCCATAAACCCAAATTTTTCCTTTAAAGGCTTTACATAATGTACAATGGAAGACTTTTCAGCTTCCTTACTGCTTATGGGATTCTGACTTGATTCAGAGTTTAACATTTTTGTTTTAGAAAAGAATCAGTCTTTGCTGGAGTCAATGATATGAATAATTATTTATGGCTAGATTGTGCCTTTAGGCAAAGCCTTGAGTGAAAGCTGACAGGAGCTTTGGAAGTTGTAGTGCCATAGGGACAACCTTCAAGCTCTGGCCCCTTTTTATTCCCTTCTTGCTTCAGGGTTTCAGCTGAGTTAAAAATTGATTGCTGCTCAAACAGAGCACTGAAAGAGTCTACATGTAAACCTACTCATATTAATATAATTACTCTGCCTAAACCACCGTATTTACATTACTTTTTTTTTTCCTTTAGAATGGATCATTTAAGATGTAACACTGTACTCATATTCTGATTTCAGTAAAACTGACTCCAAAATTAACCTGATTTCAGAGGGGCTATATGCCTGATATACATATAGATTTTCCTGAAGTACCAGAATCAAGACCCAATTCCAGAAGTGTTTTTGTCTTTGTTTTGTGAACCTTAGTCACTTTGATTGTGTTGTGATTCAATTCCAGGCATTTCGTTAGCATTTTTTTAAGACAGGGATATTTGATTCAATTTATATATAACATGCCTTGTCATTAAATGAGAAGGACCAGGAAGAATATGAACAGAAATCAGATGAAATACTTCTTTTGCAACTTGGAGCCACATATTTTTTGAGAATCAGCTGTCCTGAATGTCCTGAGGCTTGTCATTCATTGGCATCTACTCTTTTATCAATTGTAGCTCCGGCTTCCTGATGACATAATACCACTCTGCTTCCATCTCCATTCTTAGAGATTGAATTAGTGTTTAACTTTCTCCAGCGAATTCTTAATCCTTTCTTCTCTGCTAATGACTTCTCACCTGCTTAAGTATTTCAGAGATACATCCCTTTCCTACTGCAGCTGTAACAGCAAACAAGTCACTACTTTTCATCCTCCAAGATAAAAATTCCTGCCTCTGCTAGTGAAGCTATTGAGATGATTGTCTCCTAACCCATTTCAGTCAGAGTATTTTAGCTTAATCAGTTTAAAGAGTTGTTCTTTGCTAACATGACACATTTTTGTCTGAGACAAGCTCTAGAGAAGTCACGTGTGCAGCTGAATTAGCTTCTAGCAAGAAGAAAATTATAAGCAGATGACAGAAGGAGCAGAAAGGGTAGTATTTAGTCACAAAATGGTAAATGCTTTCATGACTATAACTTCCAATGGAAGAGGATGCATATTCACATCTAAATTGAAGAGTAACCTAAAAAAATGTTCTGTTTACAATCAGTTCTTGAAGAGAAAGTGATATTATCTGTTTGTGTGTGAGTGTGCATTTGTGCAAGCTATGAACAAAGTGTGCAAGGTAGAAAGCAGAGCAGAAAATCAGCAAGACTCTATACACCTCTGTATATACTTCTTGCAAAGATAGGCAAACTGGGAGAAAAATTAACTGAACATAAACAAAAACAACAGTGAAAATTCAGTGTGTTCAGTAGGTTAGATACAATTTATGGTCAAATTAAGCAGCAGAAAAAGCAAGAACATACTGGCATATAATATCAGACTCTCCTTGGCAGTTTTTTTGCATCCTATGCTAATGGCCATTTCTCCATCTCAACCTGAGTATTAACGAGTATGGGATTAACGAAAAAGTTAATGGTTTTGTGAATATGTTGTTCATCTCTCCTGTGTTTAAACATTTAGAAAAAAGAGTGCTTCCCAAGGCATAGTATGGAAAAAAAAAGGGGGAAATAGCAAACTTACTGTGGTCTATGACAGGGAAAACCTACAACCATGCATTCAAATATCTATCACATTTTTGGATAGAAGCTGTCTAGAAAAATTACCCATAGCCAAATCCAAATGCTTCTGCTCAAGCACTAGGGACTGGCATCAAGGCTAGACTAAGAAAAGAAAAGAAGGGGCAAGGTGAGAAAAAGATTAGGCCTTTTTTGTGTTTAGTCTTATCAATTAGGCAAATTATTACTCTTGCTGTGCAATATTTGGCTCTACTCACAGTTGCTTCTGCTGCCCCAGCTATTTGAATACCCCACTGGACACCAGTTCCACCATCAAGCACAGTTTAGCTGCTACAGACTCCAGCATGTGCATTGTGGGCACCGGCAATGGGCCTGTTTTGATGCCTTCAGCAATCTGCTGCTGCATGGAAATAATTTCTTCACCTGGAGCTGAAGCCTGGTTTGGTAGTATAAGAGCATTACACTCATGACATACAGGAAGAGCTTACCGTAAAACTTAATCTTAAAGTCCATTTGGGTGGCTTTTCATATCACTGTCAGACCAATCCTATCTGCGTGTTCTGTACATTTGTTGTATATATTTAGAATATATTTTAGTTCTATTTGCCTTCCTTCTTTTTCTTAAAACAAGGAAATTTACGTTCATGAACAACCAGAAATGCCATAGAAATACAATAATTTTAATTAACAGAACCAAACCTCTCTTGGCCACGGTGATCATGTGGACCAGCTGAAAAAGGGCTGACTGAATGCGATGTGTGCATTGCATTGCGACGGGTTACATCACTAGTCGTAACATGATGTAACCCAACGCAGCATGATGTAAGCGTCGTGTTACAATGGAGATTTAAAGAAACATCAGCATTCCCTGTGTCCCTCTGCCCCTTTCCAGGAATGTGCTGTCATTCTTTGTCTAGTAATTAATTCATCCACACTGCAAGTTCGTGAATGCTCGTCTTATTCTTGTTCTTACTTTATACTTATAGTCTCCCTTCTAATTATGGGCAATGCAGCCTCAGTCCTTGAAACACAGATGTTAATTTTTTTTCTATGTACATGTAGGTACAGTTGCTGTCAGTTATCATAGATTTCTGATGTTTAAAATTTTTTCACAGATCTGAAGGATACACAATTAGAAAATTGGAATAAATATTTTGTATCTAAATCCAGAGTTGAAATACATTTGATTTGCATTTCCAGTTGCATGTAGAAAGGAGTGCCAGGCTCACAGTATTTCTTTTTTTTAATTACATTTTGATGCTTCTTTTATAACACCATCACAGCTCTGAATCAGTTCAGCCAGTCTTCTGCGTGAATGTTAGGGGTGATTTGCCCTGTGCTACCTATTGCCATTGCTTCTTTTAGGACAGATCTTTATGTATTCCTTTTATTGCTGTATTCATGCTGAAAGTAAGTTAGCAGGCACATACTTACATTGCAAATTTGAATTAACATTAGAAACTAAGATGCACTTCTTTTGTGTACTTGTGTACAAGTAGTTGCGTGCCTGCCTTTTATGTTTTGAGAAAGTCCATTTTAGGATAACTGCGAAGCACATGTAACTTTCTGAAGATGAATGCAGGCTCACATTCATCCCGTAACAAAAGAGTAATTCTTTTATGATGCTAAAGTTGGAAGAGAATATAGTCAGAATACGATAAGTTTTAAAGGCAGAATAAAACCAAAACAACAACAGCAAAAATCAGAAAACTTTATCATTCTGTGATTCCAAGTGAGGACTAGGGACAGTAACAAGTCCTGTCTCTGATCCTAATATCACTCTTGAGTTTTTGGTGTCAGTTATATGGTGTAACATGCTTAAAAATTAATACAAAATGCTAATTAATGTTTGGTATTTCTGTGCATTATGACTTAATTTTTTTAAAGTACCTACCATTGTTCTTGAGCTGTTGAAGATTAATAACTTTTAGACATATTCAGTTATTTAGAGGAATTCAACACTCCTTATATTCACAGGAAAGTTAGGTCTCACTTCATGCATGCTATAAATGAACAATACAATAATGGTATCCCTTATATTCTTCTGTTCTCTAAATGTAATTGAGGTTTCTAATTGAATCTCTTTTCATACAAAACCATTTTTTGTCTTCCAGAAATACAGAGTACTGATGGAAGACCTTCTATTTTTGCTATGTTCTGTATGAAAATGTATGTGAATCTATCATTCCTGATGAGACCTGCCAGACCTGGTTATTACACATTAATGTCCAAAATTACTGTATTTTCAGAATTACTTCATGTTATGCTTTGACATTCTGAGTGTTGTGTTTGGCTATTTTTTAAGATTCTCACTGCTATGACTGGAATAATGTCCAAGCCTTTGTCTTTGGAAGTTATAGCTAATTTGGAATCTAAAAATTGCATATATCTGGCTCAAGTTATTGATTCCCCTGTGTGTGACTATTACTTTTAAACATACTACTGTATAGGAACCTCTATCTCTGCGCTAAACTTATTTGTTATTCAGAGAGAAAAAAGAGAAAAAAGCACACCTTGTTTGCAATTCATCTTAACCTGGGGCAGACATTCTTCCTCTCCATTGACTGCAGAGTGAACGGGTCATATTTCACAGGCATTTAAATGTATGTTTGACTTCAGTTCAAAAATTAGCACCTTAAGTGTCATCCATCATTTATCTAGCTTTATAAATTCTCTTTGAAGGTATTCACATTCTCTCTGGCCTTGGCTTATGTAGTTTCCGTTACTGGAAAACCGTACACTATCATAATTCATTCCTTTTTCCAGATCGTTAACAGAATGTTAAATAACATCAGATTAATATAGAGAATATTTCACTACATCATTAATCTTTTGCTATGTTGAAAATTGACCCTTGGTTACAACTTAACATACTCTGTGTGGCTTGTTTTTAATCTATGATATTAATTAATCTCTTTCTCTGTGAATAATTTTCTCAACATCTTCCTGCAGAAAAGGGTTTATCAAAGACTTTTTGAAAACCCAAATAAATTTTATCGAGAAGCTTCTTTTCTCAAGTATTCTAGGGAGACACCTAAAGATTTCTAGCAGATCAAAGAGTGATGCTTTTTCTTTAAAAACAGCTGTGGGTTATTTTCCATCAATGTATCTAAATGCTTTATGATGCTTTTAATTACTCTTTCTGTTAGGCTATAGTAACATTATTTTTCTTGATTTTAATATGCACATTATCTATTCTTACTAATCTTCTATTATAGTAGCTTATTTTTAATTAGACACAAGTATTTCACTGGCAGATCAATAATTTTATCCTCAAATGCTTTTTGAGAATAAAATACTATTTTATCCTTAGTGCATCTAAGGGTATAGGCTCTAGTATTTACTCCTCTGACTCTTCAGTTTATCAAAATATGTCTTGTAACTCTCTTTTATGTATCTTTGATTCCTGGGTACTCTAAGAGAAATGCATATTATCCTGTTGCTTCTTGTAAAACTAGACACCCAGAGAAGAAAAAGAGAGCAAATGTAGAATAAAGTAAGATTTAAAACGTGAAATCAGAGAATCTGAAATAGCACTCAGTTATTATTGGATGCTGAAGATGGTCAATAACTGAAGGCAGTATGGGATTGAATTAATTTTGATAGTCTGGGGTGGTAGACTATGTATTATGGGTAGTTAAGCATGACCCTAGTGTAAAGTTAACTGAAAAAATAGAACATCACGAAATATAAAGTATGAGGGAAGAGAAGAATCGAAGTCTTGTAAGGAAGAAATTAGAGCATAATTTTAGAAGGCTGACCAGTATGAATAAAGCAATGGTGCTAGAGGATGCAATAACATGTAAAGGAATGAAGAGTTTGGAAAAAAAATCCGAATTAGTCAGATGATGTTATTTTCTTGGTCTGGAAATCTGTGAGCTACTCTTGAAAGAGGGAACATTAGCAATTATTTTAATGGTCTGTTTTGTACCAAACTGCTGATATTAATGGATTTGGAACCTGTTTTCAAAAGCAAGAGTCTGAATCACAAATTAAGGGTTGTTACTGGAATTGCTGCTTTTTACAACAGAAACTCATAATAAAGGGAAGGGGGAAGCTATATAGAGAGCTGCAAAATGAGATATTAAAATGAAATGTGGTAAAGTCAACGTTGGATAGAGAAGGGCAATGTACATTGATCACTAGGAAAATTATATCATCAGAGTTAAAATATGGGTAACAGCAATGGTTTATTTAAATGCTAAAATGTGGAAAGATGTTTGCACTGAACTCTAGATGCAAATTCTGCAGAATGGTCCATCATATTTTTGTTGCAGAGATTATTAATCATATGCCAAAACTAATGGATCATAGATTTTAGAAAATGTGCAAAAGAAAAACACAACCCTCAGTAATGCTTCCACACCTCTTTTTGTGCAGCCAAGGGTCTGATTTGCTTTCTTGGCTGCAAGGGCACATTGCTGGCTTATGTCCAGCTTTTCATCCACCAGTATGCCCAAGTCCTTCTCCGCAGGGCTGCTCTCAGTCGCTTCATCCCTCAGCCTGTATTGATACTGGGGATTGCCGCAGCCCAGGTGCAGGACCTTACACTTGCTCTTGTTGAACCTCATGAGTGTCACACGGTCCCACTCCTCAAGCCTGTCAAGGTCCCTCTGCATGGCATCCCTTCCCGTATCAACTGCACCACTCAACTTGGTGTCGTCTCCAAAGCTGCTGAGGTTACACTCAATTCCACTCTATAATTGATGAAGATATTAAATAGTACTGGACCCCTGAGGGACACCACTGGTTACTGGTTTTCACTTGGACATTGAGTCATTGACTGTAACCCTTTAGATAGTGGCCATGCAGCCAATTCCATATCCATCTAGTAGTTCATCCATCAAATGCCTGTCTCTCCAATTTAACAGCAAGAATGTTGCGTGGGGACTCATACCAAAGACCTTATAGAATTCTAAGTAGATGACATCCATAGCTTTTCCCTTGTCCAATGATGAAGTTACTCCATCACAGAAGGACACCGGATTAGCCAGACATGATTTTCCTCATTAGATATTCTTTCTTTTCATTCGTCCAATTTTATAGGCAATTTCATCAGGGTTTGCTAGTATGAAGTAGGAAATTACCTTCTGTGGTGCCTGAAAAGCAAAACACAATGCAATGGACCTTCTCAGCATTTTCCTATGTTGTTAAGAGGCCCAGGCATGCAATGGAGAACATGGCAAATGTCACAGAGACATGCATGCACAACCACAAATAGTGCCTTTTGACAGTTTCCCAGCAGAGCAGCAACTACTACAAAAACCATCTTTCAAATGATGCTTTCTTTCGTTTCAAATTTTGCCTTGGGTGAAAAGGAGTTGGCAGAAATTGGGTGTGCTTTACAGTGGAGGAGGGAGTTCAAGGGCACAAAGTAAGTTCATTCTGCTACACCAGGTAGTCTTTGTCAGAGGGCTTTAAGCCTGAACAGGAGGTTTTGCTGATGCCAGAAGAAAACAGAAGTAAAAACCTTGAAAGATATGATCACAGCAATATTTTTTTCTGTGTCTTTAAGTCTGATACCTTCTTATTGTTGCCGTTAGTGGTAGGTAGGTTGGCTGAGGTGCCAGTATTTTTGTTTTGTTCCTGTAAGTGTATTTCAGTACTGATATGACTGACAGGGTAACAGCAACATACAGGCAGGTATAATTTGAACTGATGCTGTGATAGTTTTACCTTCAGACACCCTCGCTAACTCACTTTGTCAGTGACCTTCAACACACTTAAACTTTGTGGCTTATTTTCATGAGCAAAACTGTCAATTATATTTAATTTCCTCAGATAGATGGTAGGTGTTTTAAATTGTAAATTGCACTGATTGAGACAAGGAAACATTTAGATCTCTTTTACAGCTGAATGCAAATGCAGTACCAAGTTATATTTATCTTTTTCCTGTAGGAAGCATAGTACATATACGATAATTTTACTTAAATAAACCCAAAGAAGAAAAGCTTGACCTGTTCCTTTCTACAAGAACTATTCATTTATATTTAGCCAAAGAAGCCTGAGATTTGATTTTTCAATAGTGATTGCATACACAAGCTACAGAATTTCAGATACAATTCTGAATAATTTCATATATGATTCCCTTTAAATGCAAAATTCAACTTTTCTTTAGGTGGAATAGTAAAATCATATTATACTATATTGATGTTATATCATTGTATAATATCATATGATACCAAACGGCATGTGCCATGTAGTAACTATATTATATAGGACTTTTATTATTTGCTTCTAATTATCTGCTTTTGTCACATAATGACAATTTACAAGCTACTGTGGTTACTTTCTAAATTTTAAGTGAATTGTGAAGCACTAACCCAAACATTAAAAATACTAAGCTTAAATTATCCTTGGAACATTGCAAAATGGAAAACCCAAACGAGACATAAATTCTCATTAACTTGGGTTGACAGAGAAAAGATTTTTCCAGCAGAACACATATATAATCCACAAACACAGTATGCATCAAAACCAACTAACTGATATTATCAAGTAAGGGAGAATAGATGCGTCAGACACTAGTGAGGTCAATGGTGTGGTGCTGAAGTTTGAAAGTTTAAATCATGATTGTGACCAGCTAGTTTGATGCTAGCTTAATATAATTAACAATTACAGAGTGTGTATGAATAAAAACAATCTTCATTTGGCTTTCACATTTGTGCATGAAATCTCTCAACTTCATAATGTGCTCAAAGCTTATACTTTGCAGAATGTAAATAATATGGAAAATATGGAATGATGCAATTTTGGTCTCTACTTTCTCCCTCCTCATCTCTCTTCTCTAACGCTTTTCTGTGAAAACATTCAAAAAATCTCACCAAGCTGAGGACAGAAAAGTATTGCCAGAAAAACTGTGTTTTCAAGCTCCAACTGATACAGACTGAATGTATTTTTTAAAGTTATTACTAGTACAGATTCATGAAAATCAAAATCCTATGATGATTTCATGCATGAAGTCCTACAACTGCTTTACCCTTATTAAAGCTTCATGTGGTAACTTTGCATGCTGCAAGCTGAAAACTCACAAACAGTAATATCAACATAAAAAAATTTCTGCTCTTTTTCTAGACTTTTTTTGTTTCAGTTTAGATCAGCTCCAGTTAATTTCCAGGATCTTAGTGAAAGTGGGAAGTGGTTTGCTTATGAACTCATTGCTTATTTCCCTCTAAATCAATCTTGTGACATTTGGATAGTGTTGCAACTTTTCTAAGTGGCCCAATCCTAATATTTTGTATTCTTCAACTGTCCTTCTGTGGAAATATTGAAAAAGTAGAATGCAAGATTTTCTTCTTTAAAAGTATGGTTTCTGTGTGTTTTATTTAGGAGTCCTGAGAGTCAGTATTTCCTGTGGTATTTTCTCACACCATAAGTTCTTTGGGACAAGGGCACTAAATTTTGTTTGGCAAAGTCATATATCACAGAATCACAGAATCACAGAATGTTAGGGATTGGAAGGGACCTCGAAAGATCATCTAGTCCAATCCTCCTGCCAGGGCAGGAACACCTAGGTGAGGTTACACAGGAAGGCGTCCAGGCGGGTTTTGAATGTCTCCAGAGAAGGAGAATCCACAACCTCCCTGGGCAGCCTGTTCCAGTGTTCCGTCACCCTCACTGAGAAGAAGTTTCTTCTCAAATTTAAGTGGAACCTTTTGTGTTCCAGCTTGAACCCATTACCCCTTGTCTTACTGTCGGTTGTCACCGAGAAGAGCCTGGCTCCATCCTCGTGACACCCGCCCTTTATATATTTATAAACATTGATGAGGTCACCCCTCAGTCTCCTCTTCTCCAAGCTAAAGAGCCCCAGCTCCCTCAGCCTTTCCTCATAAGGGAGATGCTCCACTCCCTTCATCATCTTTGTGGCCCTGCGCTGGACTCTCTCCAGCAGTTCCCTGTCCTTCTTGAACTGAGGGGCCCAGAACTGGACACAATATTCCAGATGACGTCTCACCAGGGCAGAGTAGAGGGGAAGGAGAACCTCTCTCGACCTACTAACCACCCCGCTTCTAATACACCCCAGGATGCCATTGGCCTTCTTGGCCACAAGGGCACAGTGCTGGCTCATGGTCATCCTGCTGTCCACCAGGACCCCCAGGTCCCTTTCCCCTACACTGCTCTCTAATAGGTCATTCCCCAACCTATACTGGAACCTGGGGTTGTTCCTGCCCAGATGCAAGACTCTGCATTTCCCCTTGTTATATTTCATTAAATTTTTCCCCGCCCAACTCTCTAGCCTGTCCAGATCTCGCTGGATGGCAGCACAGCCCTCTGGCGTGTCAGCCACTCCTCCCAGCTTGGTGTCATCAGCAAACTTGCTGATAGTACACTCAATTCCCTCATCCAAGTCATTGATGAATATATTGAATAGTATTGGTCCCAGAACTGACCCTTGAGGCACTCCACTAGATACAGGCCTCCAACCATACTCCGCCCCATTGACCACGACTCTCTGGCTTCTCTCCTTCAGTCAGTTTGCAGTCCACGTCACTACCCGATCATCCAGTCCACACTTCCTCAGTTTTGCTGTGAAGATGCTGTGGGAGATGGTGTCAAATGCTTTGCTGAAGTCAAGGTAGATCACATCCACTGCTCTGCCATCATCAATCCACCTTGTTACGTCTTCATAAAAGGCTATGAGGTTGGTCAAACACGACTTCCCCTTGGTGAAGCCATGTTGACTGTCCCTGATGACCCTCTTATCCTTGATATGTCTTAAGATGGCACCAAGGATAAGGTGTTCCATCACTTTCCCAGGGATGGAGGTGAGGCTGACCGGTCTATAGTTGCCCGGGTCCTCCTTCTTGCCCTTTTTGAAGACCAGAGTGACATTTGCTTTCCTCCAGTCCTCAGGCACCTCTCCCGTTTCCCAAGACTTGGCAAAGATGATGGAGAGCGGTCCAGCAATGACTTCAGCCAGCTCCCTCAGCACCCACGGGTGCATCCCATCTGGACCCATGGATTTATGGATGTCCAGATTGCTTAACTGGTCCCTAACCCTGCCCTCATCAACTGAGGCAAACTCCTCCATTGCCCTGCCTTCCTCTGGGGCCTCAGAGGTACGGGGCTCCTCAGGACAGCCGCCGGCAGAGTAGACAGAGACAAAGAAGGCATTCAGTAATTCTGCCTTCTCTGTATCTTCTGTCACCAGGGCACCCACCCCATTCATCGGTGGGCCTACATTGCCTCTGCTGTTAGTTTTATCTGCCATGTATTTGAAGAAGCTCTTCCTGTTGTCCTTGACCCCTCTCACCAGGTTTAACTCTAAGGAGGCCTTAGCTTTCCTAGTTGCCTCCCTACATCCTCTAACAACAGCCTTATATTCTTCCCAAGTGGCCAGCCCCTCCTTCCATGATCTGTAAACCCTCCTCTTCCACTTGAGTTTGCCCAGCAGTTCCCTGTTTAACCACACAGGTCTCCTGGCTCCCTTCCTTGACTTCCTGCTCGTCGGGATGCACTGATCTTGAGCTTGGTAGAAGCAGTCCCTGAATGTTAACCAACTATCTTGGGCCCCTTTACCTTCAAGCAGCCTTGCCCACGGGATTTCCTCCAGCAATTGTTTGAAAAGGCCAAAGTTGGCCCTGCTGAAGTCCAGGGTTGCAATTCTGCTCAGTATTCTGCTCCCACCACAGGAGATTCTGAACTCCACAATCTCATGGTCGCTGCAACCAAGGCAGCCCCCCACCTTTACTGCTTCAACCAGACCCTCCTTGTTAGCGAGGATGAGATCCAGCAGCGCACCTCTCCTAGTCAGCTCCTCCACCATTTGCATCAGAAAGTTATCGTCAATGCACTGGAGGAACCTCCTAGACTGAGGCTGGCTGGCTGAGCAGTCCTTCCAGCAAACATCAGGGTAGTTAAAATCTCCCCTAACCACCAGAGCCTGTGACTGTGAGGCCACGCTCAGCTGCCCGTAGAAGGCCTCATCAACTTCCTCACTCTGATCCGGTGGCCTGTAATAGACTCCCACAACAGTGTCACCCCTGCCAGCTGCCCCTTAATTCTCACCCACAGACTCTCAACTTGCTCCTCAACCGCACCTGGACAGTACTCTATACATTGTAGTTGCTTTCTCATGTAAAGAGCAACTCTACCACCACGCGTGGCTGGCCTGTCTTTCCTGAAAAGGGCATAGCCATCCATTACCACATTCCAGTCATGTGAGCTGTCCCACCATGTCTCTGTTAATGCCACCAGATCATAATCTCCTGACCGAATGCAGGTTTCTAACTCCTCCTGCTTATTCCCCATGCTGCGCGCATTGGTGTACAGGCATTTCAGGGAGCGAGCCGAGTACACCGATTTCACCCTAGGGGCCTGAGGGGCCTCCCGGTCTTTATGGATTCCAGCATGCTGCCCCACTGATGCAGGCCCAGCTACAACCCCATCCCCCTTCAAATCTAGTTTAAAGCCCTCCAAATGAGCCCTGCTAATTCCTGTCCCAGCATCCTTTTACCCCTGTGGGATAAACCTTTCCCACATATCACTGACCAGACTGGTGTCTTATAAAACCAGCCGTTATCAAAGAACCCAAAGCCCTGCCTGTAGCACCAGTCTCGAAGCCAATCATTTACGGACTTAATTTTTCTATTCCATCCCACATCATCACCCAAAAATGGAAAGAGGGAAGAGAAGATAACTTGAGCCCCAGACTCTTTCACCATTCGTCCCAAGGCCTTGAAGTCTTTCTTCATTTCCCTCAGACTATGGGATGCCGCTTCCTCCTCCCCTGTCTGGAAGATCAGCAGTGGGCAGTAGTCCTTTGGGTGCACCAGCTTGGGGAGCGCCCTGGCGATGGCCCTGATCTGAGCTCCAGGTAGGCTACAAACTTCCCGATGGTGAGGGTCAGCTCTGCATATCGGGCCCTCCGTCCCTCTCAGAAGGGAATTGCCTACTACAGTTACCCTTCTTTCTTTTTTATCAGAGGCAGTCTTGAGGTGTGGAGTTGATCGCTTCTTCCTATGTGACCTCGTAGGCGGCCCTTGCACCACATCCCCACCTACATCTTCTTCAATATCTAGGGCCTCAGACTTATTATGGAGGGGCACCTGGGGAAGCAAAGCAGGTAGGGAGGGGGGTTGCCCGTGATGCCTAACTGGAACTTGCTTCCAACCCTCCTCAGCTGTTTGGCCCCCTACTTCTGCCCGACAGCGACAGGGCAGGGGCTCTCTCAGATCTTCCCTCTCTGCCCGACAGGGCAGGGGGTCCATCACCTTTTGGGGGGTTCCCCCTTGGGGCCTTTCTGCCTGGCACGCCAGGGAGTTACTCCACCAGTCGATCTCCCTTTCACATTCCCTGATGGACCTCAGTGTCTCAATCTCCTCCTTAAGTTTTGCAACCATGACGAGCAGACTTTGTACCTGCTCACACCTCACACAGGCTGAATGCTGCCTCCCTCCCCCGGCAGCAGCAGGCTCTGGCACTCCCTGCAGCTGCACACCTGGACAGCCACGGTTCAGTAATGAGTAATAATGAATAAAATGTTTAAATGAACTTTCCTTTCCAGCTTCTATATTTTTTCCTAGGCATTTGCTATTCAGTCCTAGGGAAGATCTTTTTGTGCATGTACTATTTTTGGAAGTATTAGAATAATTAAATATTCATAGTTCAGATTATAAAGCTCTTCATCATATCCACTTTAGATCTGCTTTTCTCTGAAACAGCTATATTATGTTCTATCACTTTTAAAATTATTATTATTTTAAAATCCTTTTATTAACATTTTGTTTCATAGTCTAATTGTTTAGTCGGTTTCACATTTCTGATTCCAGTAGAAATTAATACTTTGTGTGTAGACGAAGATGTGATTGAACTCTATTAAAAAAAAATGAAAACACTGCATTATGTGCTAAAAACAAACAAACAAAAACTTCATGAAGTTTTGTGTGTATCTCCTTTGAACATCTTATGCAGACCTCCTATTTACCTGTAGCTAACACTTGCATGATTCCCAAATAAAATCTAAGACGCTAGAGATCCAGTAAACCTCAAAGAGAAAACTGAATATGCTGCCAAACTATTTTATTATCTATTACAATTGAATAAAATTGCATTCTCACAGGATCCACTGAAATAACAAACACCACTATTTCCTGCATTCTCCAAAGGCATCTGCAAATTGAGCTTGTGTTCAAAATGAACAACCAAAATAAATGCATCAAATAATTAGAGGTATTCTTAAGAGTTGCTTATTCAGGTCACAGCTTCCAGTGGTGCCTACAAATGCCCAAAGGCATTTGCACAAACAACTTCTCCAGCAATTATTAAATGCAGAGTATGTGCTTGTGTTGTTCAGCTGTCTGCAGAAATGGGGTGACAGTCATCTACAGTTATTAAAACTGGCTGTTAATTCTTTTTTTTTTTTTTTAACACATCCACTCACATTTATTTTAAATGAAACATAGGTACTTATCTCTCTTAACTTTATTTGAAAGTACTTAAATAGTCATAGGTAGTGTTAGGTCAACATTACTCAACTCTCATACTGGTATTCTGTTTGGAGTCAACAGGACTGCCCCTATGCTTAAAACCATGCATGTGCCTAAAAGCTTTGTCAGCACAGACGAAGCATGTGTAACACAAAGGGAAAGAGTGTATTTTTAAACATCTCAGTATATTAAACTCATTGTTAGATTTTGGATGTTGTAATTCAATAAAGTAGCATGTAGCTATCTGTTCTAATTTCAAAATGGCTTCACTGATGAGGAAGGTGAGATGGGTTAAAGCACATGCAGTGCTGCTACACAGGCGTATTGTGCACTCAGACATGTTAGCATTTTTGCATTCACACCTCATCAAGTGCACCATTTTAGCAGAGAAATGTAAGCTATTTGAGGTCACTGCCACACTTTCATACTGACAGCATTCCTCCTGGTGCTTGTACAGAAAAAAATGTGCTTCTGTCTGAATGAATTTAAGTAACTATATGGTAGATTTATGCTTTTTAATGAGTGTTTCATTACTCAGTCAGTAAGCATTGCAGGCTCAGTCTAATCCTCCATCAAATAGAACAGATTCAGCTACACTGGAAGTGCAAGAAACACTCCTCTTATCTGTTGGAGGTCACTGAAAGGGTAGGCTGTACAATGCCTCCTTTCTTTCGAGCCACTATACACAGTTTTGTCAAAGCAATGTGCTGCATTTAGAAGACTTTAAGGTCTGGATCTGAAGTAACTTGCATAACAAATCCTTATTAAAAATATTACTGAATTTATGTAGCTACCTAATTTCTGTATTAGTTATTAATCTTCTAAAATAGTAGTGATTTCTATGTTTATAATTATCAATAAAAGCAATCTGTAAAACTTTAATAGTTTTTAAAATTATTATTTTCAGTAATTTTTATTCAAAGCAATTTTTCTTGGTTAAGAATGTACCAAAATGGATTAACACAGGATGAAAGATAAAACATATTATTTTTATATTTTTTTACAGATGAGTAAATGTAATCTAAATAAGTATAAACATTTTCAGAATAACAAAGAGCTTTGAGATGTGTTTCTTTTAGTAACTATGCCAAGTATCCAGTGTAAATGCCAGTGTTTATGTTCATCATATACCTATATTTAACAATCTTCTTAAAACGAGTGACTCCCTTTCCTAAAATGAAATATATAGAAAGTTTTGAGACTTTGACAGAAGAGAAGGGATGCCCCATTTCCCCAAAGTTATGGAAGTTAAGGTTTCATCTTTTGAGTCTTACTTAGAATAAGAGTCAATATGAATTAGCCACTGAATACAGGCCAAAACTTCAGGCAACAACATAGTTCCTAGATGATAAAAGTTATCACTATTTTTTGTAAGCTCTTTTTGGTCCCAACCAGTGATCAGGATGACATATCATCTCCACAGTTAGGCTGAAGATTTCCCCTACCCTGGCATCTGTGTGAGTATTATATTTTCTTCAATGAGATGAATCCATATCAACATACTGGTGTGGAATAAACCTGTCAGAAAAAGAATTCCCATATCAATCATAGAACTAATATTATTAAAAAGTAGTAAATAATTATTTCCACAACATTCCTGCTTTCAAAAAGTACTTGCATCTTTCTGTGGAACTATATGGGACAACACAATCACTTTGTGTGACAATTGCTTTGTATTAACTCGTTGGAAGATATAACCTCATTTAAAGCATGTGAAACTGAGTGACAAACTGATTTAATGTACTTATTGTTGTCCAGGGAAACAGCTTGTTGAATGCACATAAATCAAGGCACAAAGCAGTCATTATTTCTGTCTTTATTTGGGAGGAACAGTATACAGAGTATTGCACCTGTAAAATCTTAAGTATTTCATCCAACTTTCATTCTCTGTAAGTGAAATAGTTAATGCATGGGGAGATGCAACCAATTTTTCTGAAAACAAAGGTATATGTAATCAGGTAATTAAATGTAGACAACGTAAAGAGCTGAGGTAATATTAGAATTTGGTTTTTTATGCAACCCTTTTTCAACCTTAGAATTTCTCTTTTTCAATAGAAGTGTCTACGTAGATTTTTAATGGATTTCTAAAACTATTTGAAAGAAGCTTGTGAAACAGCATTTTTGTTTGTTTTAATCCTCACTAATGCATGGAACACAAAACTGTAGGGATTTTTGCTGCATTTTCTCTCAGTCCATCCAATTTCAAATATGACACAAAATTGCCATTTAATTCCCTTTTCTTGAAGTATTTCCTGGCTACATAGCAGCACCTACACGTTTGCTGACGTCTGGAATTCTAGAGATTTTGTGTGTGTGTGTGTGTATGCACATTGCAGCTGGAGTCATTAAGAACACAAATTCAATTATGTTACATGTTCTTTATTTAAATGGTGCTGCTATACAGAGCTAGCAGTTGCAACTCGAATGGTTTTGTTGATGTTGTTGTTAATGGTATCAGAATAATGGCCACTGTAATCTTGTGTCTTCTACTATTCAGTGGTAATATATCCATTAAAACAAAGCCAAAAAAATCTAATTCAGACAAATTTAAGTAACATTCTGATATTTCTTTGGCTTCCACATGAAAAACTATGTAGAATAGTAGGCATTTTAAGTCTTCATATTATTTAGGAAAAGGATAGAAGGCATCTAATTTATGGCTAAGGACTGCTTTGAAATTATTGAGTGTGGCTGCTTGTTGGAGTTCTGCATACTGTTGACAGATTGTAATTTCATTTGAACACCATTACAGGGAGTGCTAGAGAACAAACCTGTGTTCTTTCTGGAAGATTATTAACCACATAGAGCATTTTCATGTGTAAATATATGTACATATTTGCACACATATACACCCACACAATTACACACACGTTGCCAGTATTCAGTAAATAATTTAAAAAATAATGGTTGTTCAAATCTAGATAATATGCACCTATTTCTTCAATTAAAATCAACAAGCTTTTAAAAATACATGTAGATAGATGTGTTGCCTTTCTTTAAGATGTCTCCTGATGTAGGTGATCTGCCATCGGCTTCTAAGACACTTTGAAATGCCATAATTCCCAATAGTATTTTTCCTCCACTTTTATTCGAAATGCCTACATGCCTCTTCTTTGGCTGCCAGATAAGAACTTCTTTGTACAGCTATAAAGGTAGCTGGAGAGCCTTGGCCATAGCCGTTAGTCAAGGACAGTGTTATGACAGCCAAACTCCCCCACTGCCTGATGCCTCTTTTTGGACATGAAATGACTTCAGGCTTGGGCACTAAGTGAGACTCAAAGTAAAGTTATAACCCACCAGTCTTGGGAGAAATGCAGAAAGAAAGGTGCAGTTCTGTTTTCCTATTGATCCCTTGAGACTGTAATGAACTGTTGACTTGAGCTGATTGTAAAATTGTAATAGTTCTCATGGGATGGGAAACCGAGGGCTTTAGAGATCTGTTGAAATGGCTGTATAAATAAGACATATCACTGAGAGAATGACTATTACATCCTGTATTAATCTGGTTTGGGCTGGAAGTTTCCAGAAGGCTGAGCATGCTCTATGGGAAACTGGGAGGTCACACAACTAATAATGTGCTGTGTGATTTCTGAAAACTGAGCGCTTTCCCAAAATTAAATGGGGTCAAAAGGTATACTGTGTGACAGATGGAGCAATTAAATATAAAATGCAAAGAAATGGCATCAGCTTAAGCACTAGTTAAGAATTTTTTGCTGCTATTAGAGGCTTCAGAATGGATATCTAAACTGCAGGCACTGGTAAACTGCATGCATGGGACCTGACTACATTATGTATATATGATACATATTATCTAATTGGAGGAAGATATAGCATAAATTGCAAATACATCTGGGAAGACTTGCAATCTGTTTCTGAATGAGATTTTTATTCATTATTGAAGCAAATGCGAGCCAGAAGGTGGGCTTACAGTGGAGTGACTTCTTCATTTGTGATAGATGAATGCATGACATTGAGAATGAATCTGGGAATACAAGGGGAATTTAAACAAGTATTTTTAAAAGTTAATTAGCAGATGCATCAGTGTTTTGGGCTGGAGAACTTTTAAAGAGGGGTTCTTACTGAATTATAGTTTACAACTTCACATAAAGCTTCTTAGGGAGGAAAAAAAGTAGCCCACATGAAACTCTGCTTTATGATGAATATGTTGACTGGCACTAGTTTAGAACTGGCTTATATATGCCTAAATTATTCTGCATTTGTACTATCACATCTTATGGCAAGCAATTACACTATGCCTTTTCCCCTCAGTAATGAATGGAATTGTAGGACAAATGAAAAGAGGTCACCTGGCATTTAATAAAAATGTTATGAAAGCACATGTTTTTCTAGTTGTCATTAACAGTAAGGCCTCTTAGAACTTTCTAAAACATGAACTTTTATGCAAATATAATCTTCAGTAGACCTACAATATCTACAGCATATTTAATATATGTAATTCAATAGTTCCTGGCCTTGAAAATTAGTAAAATAATTTCTCATCCTATAAACCTTTTGAAATATTTTTCTTTGGTACTTTTCATCAGCATGAAAGGTGAAACACAAAGCTTGCAAACCAACAACTCCAGTCAAACCTTAGGTTGGTCAACAGAGATACTTCTGGAATTCAGTCTTTATTGCACTAGATCACCACTGCTATCTGCACTGCTCTCTGTTCGACTTTTGGTTCCAGGATTGCTGTCAAGATTTACCATCTATAGATCCATCTATGGATGGATGAGAAAACATTTCTTAGCCTGCAGAAGGCCCAATCCTATAACACAGAGATAATGTTCTCTTGGTGTACGGGAGTCCAAGGCTAAAATTGGTGTTCCTGTGATTTTCATGTATATGGAGAAGAAAAATGCTCCAACCCTGAACACCCCTAAAAGAAGCCTCAAAGTGGAGGGAAGTGTTGGTATGTGGGACAGGCAGCTGGTGCAGACAGAGAGTTCTCATGAGCCATAGGAGGTTTTAGTCACATTCCTATTCTGTCTTCTAGAATAATAACTTGAGGTGCAACTTCAAACCAATCTTAGAGGGATTAGAGTATTTTTTTTTTCTTCTTATGACAGGGAATACCATATTCTTGTAGAAGTTTCAGGAAAAAACGAAGAATATTTTTAACAATAAAGAGACAATGTGATTGGAAAATTCCATTTTTTCCTCTCTGCATGAGATAATATGTTTCTAGAAGATTATATTTTCAAAAGATCAGTATAATTTTTCTGAAAAATGCTTCTGAGTCTCTTATGTGGTTTTGGCAGTACTGAAATAATTCCAACAATAACAATTCTGTTCTCCCCAAACAATTCTGTACCATCAATATTACTTACACGGCTTGTATCAGAAATCATGGCCAGCAGGACTAGAGAAGTAATCCTCCCCCTGTACTCAGAACTAGTGAGGTCACACCTCGAATCCTGTGTTCAGTTTTGGGCCTCTCACTACAAGAAAGACATTGAGGTGCTGGAGAGAGTTCTGAGAAGGGCAACAAAGCTGGCGAAGTGTCTGGACCACAAGTCTGATGAGACTGAGGGAAGTGGGGCTGTTTAGCCTGGAGAAAAGGAGGCTGAGGGGAGACTTTATCACTCTCTACAACTACCTGAAAGGAGGTTGTAGCATGGAGGATGTTGGTCTCTTCTCCCAAGTAGTAAGTGATAGGACAAGAGGAAACAGCCTCAAGTTGTGCCAGGGGAGGTTTATATTGGATATTAGGAAAAAATTCTTCATGGAAAGGGTTGTCAGGCATTGGAACAGGCTGCCCAGAGAAGTGGTTGAGTCACCATCCCTGGAGGCATTTAAAAGATGTGTGGATGTGGTGCTTAGGGATATGGTTTAGTGATGGACTTGGCAGTGTTAGGTTCGAATCAATGACCTTAATTGTCTTTTCCAACCTAAATGATTCCATGATTCTATTCTATGATTCTATGACTAGTATGCACAGTACGAAAGCAATCCAATGTGGCAGGAACACAGAAAACGAGTTTGAGAACTCATTGATGTAATCCATTTTATCAGATCTCAAAATTCATTTAAAAACCTCTCAAACCCAAAAAACTTATTTATAAAAATATATTTCAGTTACCAACAGACAAATGAAAGATTGTTCCACAACAGGTTGGAGAAACATCATTCCCACTCACATTGAAATTAAATACATTTTAGAATTATATTAAGTTGTTCTGAAAATTGGTTACTCCAGGATTTCTTCAAACTGTGAAGAATGAAAAACACAAATTAAGAAAGTTTTAAATATTGCAGATAACCTTATGTCACCTGTGTTATGTGATATTTGTGTCTCATCACATTTAGTGGAATGGTGTGTTGACATTTTAAATTCTCATTACATTTGTGTTGTTCTTTCTGAAATACACTGAACCAGAGTCACTTCAGGAAGTACATTAGACAGAAAATCCTTGCAACGTGTTACTGGTATATTGATTTTTGGGGGGATAGTAGCTAAACTAAAACATGTTGGGACACATCTGCTTCTTTCACTCGAAGTACTTTAAATATGGATTACAGTCTAAATAACTTCACATACAGATTTTTTTCTACAGGCACTATATATATAGGGTCATGTCGATTTTGTTATTTTTTAATTCATAGGAATGATATGTGGTAGTTGATTTTATATTTGGCATATGATGATCACATATTTTTTAATCAAACTATCTGGAGGCTACCTCACTGGGGGAAATGAGATAAAAATTTCTTCTGTTACTTTCAAACAGTCGCTTTCAAACTTGTATATAGGTGGATTTATTCTCTATGAATAAGTATTTCTCATTATTTTTTTACATGGATCAAAAACAGTTTAAGGGCACTTTATGCGTTGGGTACTAGATTTATCTACATACGAAATTGATTTTATTTGGGTAGCTCTTAGGAAAGCATTCAACATTCATTGGGCTAGAATTAATTTGGAAAGTATTAAAAAAAAAGGCAAAACTTGGATGGTGACTGAGATTAGAGCCTGTATCTGACATTTCTCAAAGAATCTGGTAGAGAACATCTATATTTCCTTGACAATTGTATTTTACCTAGTTAATTATGTACTGAGTACATATAATGGAATGCACTTGCATAATACACACACAATAACTGAAGTATAACTGCATTGAAGATAAGGATTAGTGTGGAGTCTCAGTCACTGCTTTTCACAGTTTGACTCACTAATCACCGTCACTACGTACACAACAGCAGTGTTTCCGGAAGATTTATGTAGAAAAATCTGTATTCCGTTTCTGTCAAGAAGATTCAAGCAAACCCATGCACAGAACCCAAAACTGTATATATTAACAAAAATTGAGAACATTCTGTCTTGCTTACTTATAATCATGGACTTAGATTTACACAAAACCTTGAATTTTGAGGGATATAGGGACAGTTTAAATAACAGAATAAAAAGTAGCAAAATTATTTTAGTTAAATATGATATCTCTGTGACATAGACAGACTTCATACACAAAATCATACATAAAGAAGTTAATAAAGTATACTGCTCTTTTGAAACACACATCCAAATAAAGAATATTCGGGGAAAAAAAAAGGTTAGAGTGATGACTTAGACCATTTTATTTGTTTAGTAGGCATATTTCATCTCTGAACTAAATTAGAAATTAAGTTTCACTCCTTATCAAGTAACCTGTTACAATGGGCTACCTACTACAGCAGTAAGCACAGTACAATGAAACGTTGGGTGCAAAGATAGCTTTTTAGTCAAAAGCAGAAGTATTGCCCAAGGAGGGGTGGGAGTGGGAAACTATGTTAATTTACTCTTGCTCCAATAAACACATACTATGGCATGTATGGATGTGTGTGTATGTCACTGCGTGTGTATGTATACACCTCAAAAGTATCTTGAGAAAGCATATTGAATAGAAATAAAAATATGTTATTTATTAAATCTTTAATAGATCAGTGCAAGTTCTTTATCATGGTAAGTAACTGTTTTCATTTAATTTCTAGGTTTTTCTAAAGAGCATGAAATGTGGTATAATATGAACCAAGGCTACTTTTGGACAAATTCCATGTCTGGGATTGACTCAACTCTGTTTCACCTTTGTTTACAATCTGTTGTTTTAAATATATTTTTGTTCATATGGGGAGCAAGAATAAATTCTAAGGAGGCCTATGTGGTTTGTCTTGGTCCATCCAAGTTGTTTTAAGACTCAATGATAATTTTATTTGCATTGATTTCATCTAAGATTCAGCTTGTGGATAATTCTTAATAAATCTTAATGAGGATGAATAAAACGTTATTGAAGATGGTGACTGAAGGCATTATTTCTTCAAAATTACAGAACAAAATTAAATAAATTGCATTTCTTATGTAGAAACCATAATTTGATAATTTTTAATATACTTTTTTGTTTTATATTATTCTTTTTAATAGCACATTAATTTTGTTTTTGATGAAATCACTTTTAACTGAAGTAACTGCATTGTCACAGAATATGATACATTTTTTTCAAATCTTTTCAATTTGTTCTTGACATTTTATGTTTATGTGCAATTTGCATCCTTTTTGTTTTTCTATTTCAAATGTAACAGTTTTTGACATTTTTGTTACATTTTTCTTTTTTTTGGTACTAGTTTTTTTTTTATTATTTTTGAGAACCTGCTGTTTTTGAATTCTCTTTTTTCCCTTTATTCTCCTCCTCACTATGATCCCAGGAGCCAACACAAAGAAAAGCGCAGATGATATAACCAGTAATGATCGTGGTGAAGATGAAGGTATTTTTTGTTTTTTCAAAGCTCAACCCTGATGCATGAACATAAACTTTTAAATTTTTATTATAATTATTATTATTGTTGTTGTTATTGGTGTTATTTCAACATGATTTTTAGTCCCTTATTTGAAGAAGCATACTTCAATGTGCTTCTTTATTTTCTTTAGAAATTATTTCCATTGTTTTTCTTTTTAAAATCAAATTAGCATATGGATGACTGCAATTCCCCTGTGACATAGGTGTAAAGTTGATTCCTAAATATGTGTGAAGTGAGTAACATAAATATTATTTGAAACCATATACATTTCCCTCCCAATTCTTTCTTAGGTTGAGAAAATTGAATCTAAAAACATGCATGCACTCTTTTCCCTCCTACACATTTTGTAAATTCACCTGTTTGAAATTCATGAAAGAACACACATATATCCTTCCTCTCACTTCCACTGTTTCCCCAGTGCACATGCCGTACATTTGTGCAGTTGAGTTTTGCTTTTTCTTTGCTATTTTTATTTACTTATATATTTTTTTTCTCACAGGACATGGTTTATTTCAGGATACAAAAATGAAGGAAGCTGTTGATGTTGCTTTATTGTTTCTTCCTGTAATCAGCTAGCCTCTGAGATACATTCATTCTGACTCTGACCACATTCCCACTGAAATCAATGACAATCTTTTTCATTGACTTCTTTCAGAGTTGGATTGAATTCCCTGAAAGGAAATGTTAAAGTTCACACTGAAGTATCCCAAAAAAGTTGTACAAGGAAATACTTTATTCTTGCCTTGGCACAACAAAGCTATTTAAGATGCACTGAAATAGAAAAAAAGTCATTAAACCTTCCTCTATTCTCACCCTTCCTTTTCATTAAAGTTACAGTGACATTTTATTTTATTTTATGTATTTACCAAATAGGTAAATTCAAACTAATTGAGATGATAACAGCCTTGGGTAGATTATTGTTTTGATGTTGTAGCAATGTGTTTCTTAATCCTCTCATGCTTGACCAATCTGAATTGTGATTCCATATAGTTTTTCCTGGGGTTTTTTTGGTTTTGCTTTATATCTAACGTCAGTTGAAATAATTTCGAAACATTTGTCCTCTCTGTTCCCCTTAGTATCATGCATACTGCATTGAGGACACTACCTCCCCTTTTGCTGGGAGTTCAGCTCAGTTGTAGCTACTCTATCCATACATAAAATACCATAATAAAAATCTCTGGTCTTTGATTGCCATCTACTGTACCGCCTTCATTGCCGAATTACACTATTCTTATAGCACAAAAGTGCTGTGCAGAATACTCTAAAATTACTGTTATTTTCTGAATATCACCTTATTTCTGTGCAACAGGTTTTTAAAAATTATGGTATCATCGTTTGCTATACCAATTTCTGTAGTTAATTTAAAAGCAAAAGATAAGTAACAAGCAAAACTGAAATTTCTTTAAAAACTTTAGATATTTGATTATGAATACATTATTATTCAGACTTCTTAAAAAAACATTAGAGTTTCATGATTAACAAGAGGATCCACTTTAGATCTAAGCACATAAAGCATGGAGCCCATTTCCTTCATGTTGAAGCTAATCATGTTCCCATTGAAGGGGAAGAGGAAATCTCCCATTGACTTCAGGAGTGAAAGATTCAAAGCCGAGGTAGAACTATGTAATAAAGAAAGATTAAGTACAACAAATCATGCCATGAGACTTCAGAGAAAGAAGGGAAAGGTAATTCAGCAACACAAAAACTTGTGTTAAATAATTGTTGCTTTCATTTTTTGAGGGCTTAGCTGAGCCTTCACAGAAGAAATGCTTTCATGTACTTTGCTGAAAATGCTGAGAATAAAAAAAAAATACATGCACTAGAATGTACCTTATTGCTTCATACGATCTGTTTAAGGTCTATATTACTTTTACAGCCTCAATGTTTAAAAAGATCTTATCACAAAATGTTTTGTTCTGCTGCTCAGGTACGACACATAAAATATAATATGCAAAGTATGCATCCTTTCATGTAAAGAAAGGAGATTCTATGAGAAGCCTTAAACTCTGACAACTAGACACATGTATATGGGAGCCCGAACACCTGTTCCTTGCAATCAGCTGACAATTTTTGATATTTATTATAGTGTATGCACATAGGTAAAGTGGGCCATAGGAATATGACTAGGCATAACTTACCTTTAAATATGCTCAAATTAGTTGCAAATATACAAAATATTATATATATATGGTGCCTCATTGCTAATCACATTTTGGTATGTTAGAGTTTTTCCTAAGAAATCTGAGGAGAGGGAAGAATTTTGGAAGGATTTTGAACCCAGGTCCCATACCTCTAGGTATTTAGCTCAGCTTTTTCCTCCTCCGCTTCCCTTTTCCACTGTCCAATATATGCCTACCCTACCCAAAAGATAACACAGACTATTATTATTATTATTATTATTATTATTATTATTATTATTATTATTATTATTATTATTATTATTATTTACCTGACTGTATAGCCAGACACTCTGCTTTACCTTGTATGTTGTACTATGTGATGGAAAAGTGCTGCTATTCCACATGCAGATACACCGAATTATTTATAAAAGGTGTATACATCTAACCACAGCTCAATGAATTAACCTTCTGCTTTTTAAACAAGCTCAGCCCCTGTTCTCCCTATTTCTGTAAAGAACATAAGTTCCTAATTTAGGTAGTCTGAACCATTCCTGAGGTCAGGAGCCTAACTTTTTGTTATTAGAGGAAGAGATATTAATCCAGTCCTAAATATACTCCAAATCATTGATTAGTGCATCTTTACAACTCATTCTGAAGTATGAAAATATTGCTCTCCATTTCATTTAACTTTCTCATAAAAATAAAGACCCAGCTGTTTACCTGTTTGAAACTACTCAAGAGCTTTTCTGCATATACAAAAGACCAGCCATAGCATTAAGGAACATTAATTCAAGGCTGTTCTTTAAGGATTAGCTACCATGACAAGGAAAAGTACAACACAAAAGACATCATTTGCTTTAAATACAAAAAAATCTGTGCCATGAATTCACATAAATTCTCTCTGTTAAATTCTAGGCTATTTGAAAGAAGGAACAGTTTTCTATATTTATTTCCATCAGAAAAATTTTTGTGATATTATGACTTACTGAACTATTGGAAATATAATTTAAATAATTGTGTCTCAGTGAAGAATGGGAAAGTATGGATCATTATTTTAATTTTATCATTAAATGTACAGATATTTCTAAATTGGCATATACTTGAATCAGAATATCCTAAAAAAAAAATTAGATTAGTGCATAATTTGATTTTTCTCCTTAGGCTTTTAGATGTTTTTATTCAAATTAAATTCCTTGTAATAGTGAAGGCATTGCAAGTGTTCTGAGAACATTTCAGATGAAATAACATTTGAAGTAACCAAGAGAGATATATAAATTATAAAAATTAGGCTTGTAGGATGATCCTGAACTGTGTAAGCCAGCTGACTAAAGTAGTGGTGATGATATTGAAAACATAGGAAACAATTAAGAATTTTTGTAGCACTGGTATGAATTGGTAATGCTGTATTTCTTGATTTTTTATTACTTTATTATGTTTTCCTTACTTGAATCTTTTCAGACATTCATGATCAGAACAGCAAGAAACCAGTTATGGTCTACATCCACGGTGGATCTTACATGGAGGGTACTGGCAATATGATTGATGGCAGCATTCTTGCAAGTTATGGAAATGTCATTGTCATCACTCTCAATTACAGGCTGGGGGTTTTAGGTAAGTGACTATTCTTCATCATCAACTGCATAGAAATATTTTATTGATTAATTTATCTACTGATCAATCACAGATCCTTGAGCCAGTTTGTTTTTTAAAACAGACTATAGTTGCTAGTGGATAGTTTTTATTATATTCATTTTGAATTCTGTTCAATATTTTATAGAAATTGGGCTAGGCTACATGTCACCTTATTTTTGACAGCTGCCTTCCTTTAGACAAAAATGACTGGATATTTATAATGATGTTAGTGTTGGTTTGTGTTATATTTGTCATTATACTGTATTTCCTTCTGACTCAGTGATTCAACAAGTTTTAAGAACTTGTATCTTTTTCTTATTAAAATCTTCTTGATTCAATGTTTTAAAAAAAAAAAAGAAAAACAACAACAAAACCAACAATCGAAAACGAGGACTCTTCAGTTTCAAAATGGTCGGTAATGGCAGCAAGAGGGAAAATGTTACTCTTTATCTGGTTTTATTATTTTTGTGTGCAAATTGTTTTTTTAAGGCAGAAGGTGTAGAGGTAATACAGACAAAACAGGCTATATACACTGATGGAATTGATGATGTGGGTAATATGAAGTCAAGGGGTTTCAAAGAGCTATGTAAAATTATCTTCCGAAATATAAGTGAAGTCCATAATCATGAATTATATTATTGAGAGAAATTTATTCTTCTGTCTTCCAAGCAGAACAAGAGCTGCATTTTCTTGACATTATAAATATCCTTCTGACAGCATTAGATTTAATAACAAAATAACCTTAGATCCATGACAACAGACTAAAAATCTTTTCTGTCTTTTCTGTGATTCTAATTTCTGGATGTTTGCACATACCAGGTTTTTCTCCAAATGAAGGTTTATTTATTGCAGTTCTACTTTTCCATAGAAAATTAAGTTTAAAATTTGCTTATAATAGCAGGCATTGGAAATATTTTGTATCCTAATGAAAAAGTATACAATCTGCATAGAATAGTATATAGACTGCTAGAATGATCATATTTCCAGCATTTTAGGTACACAAGGTAAAGTACAGTAATTTTTGGTGTGGTTATTTTTGTTTGTTTGGGGTTTGTTTGTTTGTTTGTTTGTTTTATTTAGAGTGGCTTTTACGAAGATTTTAGATCTTGTTTTTCTTGATAGAAAACCTGACCTGTATTCTTGGCATATACTATTTTGGAACGCAGGAAACTTATTTTGCTGAGTTATCTATAAATGTGGTTAATGTGTTTCAACAATGCTCTTGCTCATCAGAGTACTGAGAATCTTTTTCTTGTTAGGGATTTTGACTCTTGTTTAAATACAAAAACCCCACATTCTTTCTATATTAGAGTCAGATTCAAACATAAAGACAAAATATAAAAATAAATTTCAGTGTATTTTGCATGCAGTCTTGGTACTTAGAAACAATTGCCCCCCCCTCAAAAAAAAGGAAAGTAAAAAGACTCTTAAAATAAAAGAGAGAAAGATTGTTGTTGTTTTCAAATAAAGTCTATACCCAGGAACTTGGTAATAGTTATTTATCTGTAAAAAGGATTATATAATGGATCTCTTAAAGGGTTTTTTCTTGGTTTCTTAAAATGAAGATTGTTGAAAGATACAGATGATTATAAGTAGTTTAAAATGTTGCATTGTCCAGCTGCCTTGCATTAATCTAAAGGAAAAAATGCAATATTTGCACTGATGAACTATTTAATGTATTTACATTGAAAACAAACAAAAAAACCAGAATGCTATACTTTTATATTGTGGCATTTAGGAAACAAGGCACAATACAGAGGCATCCATATAAAAACTGAAAAGTAATAACTGACAATTTAAAGTGGATTAGGAAAAATACAGTGTTATACTTGGCATTAAATACTTCTCAACAGTGGCAAATGTAACTTTTGAGACACAATGGAATTTATTATTTGTTATAGAAAGTTTGTGTTTGAATTAGAAAACCAGAAGATATTCAGAATGTGCATTTAGCACTGAAAATATCAGAGGAATTCTTCTTTATGAGGATATTTCTGGTTTTTTCTTCCTGGGTGAAACATATAAAATAATAAAAGTGATCCTTGAGAATGCATTAAGTTCTGCTTAGACACTGGAAGATATTAGGAGAATTTCACTTATTTTTGACTTGCTTAATAAGTAAAAAAATGAAAGAGAGAACACAAATTTCTTCAGGTAAACAAGCATATGGAAAACAAACGTGATTATTCATGAAAGTTTAAAAAGTGACATAATCATTATGACATAAATTTAAAATTGTCAATATTCATAGCCATTTTTTCTAGTCTGAATTATCTTCTTTTTGAAAGATATACTTATTTCTGTAAATCTGATCTGTTTCAGTTGCCTTTGATTTGTAAGTTTGTACAAAAGATGAAACATAAACCTGATTTTAATAACAGAATTGTGTATTTCTATCACTATTATCACATCCTGTGATGGAGGAATATGCATTGAATTGATCTCAATAATGAGTTACTGAAGACCCTTTATACATTTTTTTTTTCCTTCCTCTTGAAAATTATCACTTGAATGGACCTGAATACTGGACGTTATTTTACTAACCATAAATGTTAGTTCTTTTATTTTCCTTTCGGTCTATATTGTGTCATTAACTGCAGCAGATGGGAAATATATTAGGACTATATCGATAATCACTGGTTGATAATAGACAGACAAATCATAGAATCATAGAATGGTTTGGGTTTGAAGGTACTTCCCAAGATAATCCGATCCAACTCACCTGCCATGGGCAGGGACATCTTTCACTAGATCAGGTTGCTCAAAGCTTCATCCAACCTTACCTTGGACACTTCCAATGATGGGGCATCCACAACTACTCTGGGCAACCTGTTCCAGTGTCTCACCACTCTCATCATAAACAATGTCTTCGTTCTATCCAACCTAAATCTTTCAGTTTAAAACCGCCTCCCCTTGTCTTGTCACTGCAGGCCTTGGCAAAAAGTCTCTCTCCATCTCTTTTATATGCCCCCTTTGTATATTGGAAGGCCTCAATAAGGTCTCCCAGGAGCTTTCTCTTCTCCAGGCTGAACAACCCCTATTCAGCCTTTCTTCATAATAAAGGTTTTCCAGCATTCTGATCATTTTTGTGGCCATCCTCTGGACCTCCCCAAACAAGTCCCTGTCTTTCTTATACTGAGGGCCCCAGAACTGGATGCAGTAGTTCAGGTGGGGTCTCATGAGGGTGGAGTAGAAGGGGAGAATTATCTCTCTCAACTTGCTGGACATGCTTCTTTTGATGCAGCCCAGTGTGTGACTGACTTTCTGGGCTGCAAGTACACACTGCCGGTTCATATCCAACTCTTTCATCTAGCACTATTTCCCATTCCTTGTCTGTAGGGCTGCTATCATTCCTTTCATCCCTCAGTCTATATTGATACTGGAGATTACTCTGACTCAAAGAGAGAAAAGTGAAATAAGGCAGAAAGGGCCAGAGGCCTCTGCAAAATGGCAGGATGGCAAAAAGGCTGAATTAAACATCCCAAACAGAACTCCTCCAGCTCTGACAAAAAGAGCAAAGAAAACAATGAAGCGAGAGAGAGTGACCGGAAGATTCCGATTCTCCTCAAATATGAAGCATGATGCTAATGACACTTGAGGGACACCACTTGTTACAGGTTTGTACTCGGACATTGAGCCATTGACTGTAACTCTTCAGGATGTGGCCATCTAGCCAGTTCCTTATCTGTCTAACAGTCCATCCATCAAAACCCTGTCTCCCTAATTTAGCAGCAAAAATGTTGTGGGGCATGACATACCAAGGGCCTTACAGAATTCCAGGTAGATGTCATCAGTTGCTCTTCCCTTGTCCATTGATACAGCCACTTCATTGCAGAAGGCTACTAGATTAGTCAGGCATGATTTGCCCTTGGTGAAGCCATGTTGGCTGTCCCTAATCCCCTTCCTGTCTTCCGTATGTTTTGACATGCCTTCCAGGAGGATCTGTTCCATGATATTACTGCACATGGAGGTGAGGCTGGCTGGTCAGTAGTTCCCAGAGTCCTTCTTATTACTCTTTTTAAAAATGAGTGTGATATTCCCTTTTCTTCAGTCACTGGAGACTTCCTTTGACTGACATGACTTTTCATATATGATGGAAAGTGGCTTAGTGACTACATCTGCCAATTCCTTCAGGACCTTGTCATGCATCTTGTTGGGTCCCATAGATTTGTGTATGTTCAGGTTCCTCATGTTGTCTCAAACCTGATCTTCTCTTACAATGGGAGGGACTTCATTCCTTCAGTCTCTGCCTTGGTGTTCAGGGACTTGACAGATGTGTGAAGAGTGATTACCAGTGAAAACCAAGGGGAAAAAAACATTGAGATCCTCAGCCTTCTCCATGCCAGTTTTCATTAGTTCTCCAGTTTTATTTAGCGGGGGCGGGGGGGGGGGGGGTACATCTTCCTTTTCTTAGCAACGTACCTGTAGAAGCTCATCTTATCTTTCTTCCCATTCCTTGCCAAATTCAGCTCCAACTATGTGTTAGCTTTCCTTATCCCATGCCTATACCCCCAGGTAGCATCCCTATGCTCTTCCCAGGATACATGTCCCTGGTTCCATTGCCTGTGCCTTTTCTTCTTACACTTTAGTTTGACCAGGAGATCCCTACTGAGACAAACTGGTCTCCTAGCTTCTTTGCTCAATTTCTTATACATGGGAATTGAGAGCTGTTGTGCTCTGAAACAAATGAAGCTTAACAGGCTGTCAGCTCTGTTCTGCTCCTTTATCCTTGAGGGCAGTTTCTCAGGAAGTCTCATCTACTAATTCCTTAAATAACTGAAAGTTTGCTCTCCTAAAATTCAGGGTCCTGACCCTACTCTTCACTTGGCCCATATCCCTCAAAATTATGAATTCTACCAGGGTATGGGCACTGCAGCCCAGGCTGGCACCCGTCTTGACCTCTTTTATTTAGTTTATCTGTGTTGATAAGCAACAACTCCAGTGATGCTTCTGCTCTGGTTGGGCTGTCTGTCACTTGGATTAAGAAATTATCCTTGATGAACCTCACAAGTCTCCTGAACTGCTTACAGCTTGCTGTGCTGCTCTCCCAGCAGATGTCAGGGTGATTGAAGCTCCCCAGCAGGATCAGAGCCTGGGAACATGATGCTTCCTGCAGCTGAAGAACACTCCATTGACATCCTCCCTTTGGTTAGGCAGCTTGTCTTAAACACCAACCACAAGGCTTCCTTTGTTGGTTTGGCCTCTAATTTTCGCCCATAAGCTCTCACCAAGTTCATCACTGTTTTTCAAAGACAGCTTTATATAGTCCATCAATTTTTTTATATAGAGGGTAACCTCTCTACCCCACCAGTTTATAGCCATAGATTGCAGTACTTCAGTTGTGTGATTCATCCCACCACGTTTCAGTGACGGCAAGTAGATCATAGCTTTCTAGCTGCACAGTAGCTTCCAGCTCCTTTTGTTACCATGCTGCATGCATTGGTATAAAGACATTTCAGTTGGGCTATCGACTGTGTCACCTTTTTAGAGGAAAATGCCCTAATTCCTCTGGGGCATTTCATAGGTCTTTCCCTGTTAGTTCTTAACATATTAGCAGACTCTGGCTATTCTCTGTTACCCCAAACTCCATCCCTTTCCCCTGTTAAATCTAGTTTAAAGCTTTCCTTGTAAGTCTGGTCAGCTTGTTTGTGAAGAGGGTCTTGCCTCACTTGCTCACATGAATCCCATCAGCTCCCAAGAGACCTGGCTTCTCAAAGGTGGATCCATGATCATAGAAGCCAAAACTTTGAGTATGGCACCAGCTAAACTGCCAGGCAAATACCTGTTCAGTTTGCCTCTCCTTTCCTGAAGATGGCCATTCCTGTGACTGGGAGGACAGAAGGGAACACCACCTGTCCTCCTGGTCTTTTTAATATTGCTCTGAGGGGTATATAGGCTAAGTTGCCTTGTTGCAATATCAATAGACCCTTCATGGAACAGTAGAAATACATAGTACTCTGCAGGGTTCATCAGGCTTGGAAGCCTTTCAGAGGTGTCACTAATGCAAGCTCCTGGTAGGCAGCAAACATATATAGAAATATTATCTGGATGGCAAATGGATGTTTTGGCTCTCAGTAGCAAATCTTGAGTTCCTAATACCTTACGTGCTTTGCTGGTGGCAGTGGTTCTAATGCAGGTGGGTGGTTGGGTTGAATTTACATGGGTGGCTTTTCCTGGATCCTGTCTGTTACTCACATACTCTTCATTCTACAACCACAAAACATCATGTATATTATGAAGGAGCACTTAAGGGGTTGGGAAATATTCTTCTTCCATTCTCAGCGAAGACAAGGGTGCAGTCTTCTTCAGGTCTGAGTTACTTGTGTCAGACAGCTCGAGGTTGGATTCAGGCTTATCTTCCCCTTGCACAGCCTCAAGGCAGGGCTGTTGCTCAGGCTTGGACAGTGCAAAAAATACCATGTATCCATCTTCTGCTCACGTTCCTGGATACTGTGTTGCCTGTTGAGTTCCTTGGTAATAGCTAGTTGTCTGACATGTACCACTGCTTTCAGCTGCTAGGGGGATTTCCAGATACTGGAACTCCATGAAGCCTCAGGTGTTGACAACTCTTTCAGTCCTTGGGAGGTCTGTTTGGGTGGGGATGTCAGCACAGGTAGGCTGTAGTGCTTCCATTCAGGTCTCAGCCACAGTCTTGCAGATGTGGTGGGTTGACACCCCTTTCAGCAGGTCACAGTCTCCTTATAGTTCTCAGAAAAAACAGCTCACTTAAAAAATTGTAATTGTTTTGACAGACAATGTTCCTCTAATTCCCTGGAGACATCATGCTCCTGGGTAGGCTTGCACAGCCATCAGCTAGCTGGGGCTGCAGCCTAAGCCTGTGGGTGAGCCAGGCAGGCAGCAGCCTGATCACTGGGAGAGTTGGAAGCTCTTCGTGTGTGCCCGGCCACATGAACTGCCACACAGACTGGTGACACCGTTCCCAAATGACTCTGTCCCTGTTTGTGCAGCCTGTTAGCAGTGCTCCCTGTGGCTCGTGTTCCCCAGGGGCTGATTATATGCGGCTTCCCGTGGTTTGAACTGGTCACAGGGACAGTCGGAACCATCCCACTCTTGCCCATCCTTCTCATAAGATCTATCTCCTGCTGGCTGGTATCTCCACCACCAGCAGCCTGAGAGTGCTGGGGGCCCAGAAACTCCCTTAGACACCCCCCGGGGACCTTGCAAGCCTTGCACTGCTCTCAGCAGGAGGCAACTGCTGCTGCTGTTAGCATCAGCTCCCTGAGGTTTAAACTGCAGGAACAAATCCCTTTTTGAGATCCTGGGAACAAACTGACAACAATTATTACATATGTTTAAGAAGGCCTGGATTTTGGAAATACATCTTCATAGATGAGGGAAAATGAAAATTTTTAGGGACCACTTAATTTACCTGACTATCCTTCACTGAGTTTAATGCCAAGAAACATCTATACAGCCATGGAATATTTGTCAAGGTAATAGAATACAGACTAAATGGGTTTCTTTTACTACCTTCTGATATAATATAAATTTAATTACATTTAATGGAATTTGTGATCATCCTATAACTTAGTAAAAGTCTTATGATTTGAAAAGACCTGGTTTTAACACACAACACTGTACCCTTTGAATTTTAAAACCAGGTTTTAACAGTTGCTATAAAGACAAGGTTTCTCCATCTTTTATAGAAGGAAGTCTAGCTGCCTGTTGGCTATAATGGAGATACTGAAACTTCTAGATTCAAGTTAACCAGAAAGCAGGCATCCTGGACAGAAAAAAGGCTTTACTTATGGCAGATGTAACATGATGACCTTCAGGGCCATAAAAGAGTTTATCTGAATGATAAAATCAAACGTCTTCATCTCTATCTTTTTGTCTTGCATTTAGCTAAAATATAAGCCTTTAGATTGTGCACTAAACAATATTTATCTATTTTTCCCTTTCTATCCTTCGAATAAAAATACTTCTGGAAATATTTTTCCTAAGATTGCTAGACTCTCAAGTGTACATGCAGCAATAATAGGGGTTGTTGATGTTGTTTAGAAGGCCGTATTTTGTCTTTGAGTATAAGTTTACATTTA
Organism: Caloenas nicobarica; assembly: GCF_036013445.1. Lineage (NCBI taxonomy): Eukaryota > Metazoa > Chordata > Aves > Columbiformes > Columbidae > Caloenas > Caloenas nicobarica. Next base: position 101,101,382 of record NC_088245.1, on the reverse strand, counting down.
TCAAAGTATATTACCTGGACAGGATCTTTTTGAGACAATAAAATAGAAAGAATTAGCTTTTCCTTTTACATATTGTAGTGGGCCCTATTCAATGTGGAGTGCTGCGGTGCTGTGTTTAATTTCTTGTGCACTTTAGGGCTTGGGAGGATCCTGCCTCTGCCCAGCTCAGCAGTTTAGATACTTACCCATATCTCACCACAGTGATGACTGAAGACACTGCCGGAGCTGGAGGAAATTGCTAACTTGTCCCAGTGCAAGGCAGTGCTCCTGTATCTTCATAAATTCAATGCTGTAACACACAGAAGTACTAAATCCCGCTGTCTCCCACCTCCACCCCATGCTTTGTCACTGTGTAGGATGATAAGTTTGAATTATTCAACAGTTGAGTTGAATGTTCAAAATTCCCAAACTAGTTAGTGAATTATTTAACTGAAATAATGGAAATTTAGCTGAGTGCGGGAGTAGGCAAAATAGATATCCTAATTCAAAGAATGTTCTATTATTATAGAAAATAGGATGGTATGAACAACCTGACTTACTCCATCTAGATACTACTCAATTCCTCTTCATTATCTACATTCTTAGTCTTCGTGGATATGCTTTAAGAACTAACATCTATAAACACTATTTTAGTGCCTTTTTCAAGTTTATACTGGCAGGAAAAAAAACAGAAGAGGAATTTATGATTATGATTTTTTTTCAGTGACATGACCTGAATTGGTGAGACTTCAATATGCTGAATCCCTCTTTAGCTTGTTTAACAGTAAAAATTAAATCTGAAAATTCACCCCCTGCAAAAACACCAAACTAAACCAAACCAAGCCAAAATCAACACCACAAAACAAACAAACAAACAAACAAACCCCAAAACAAAACAAAAAAACACAACACAAAAAAAATACAAAAGCCAAAAGCACAATTTTTTAATGTGATTAAATGCAGTCATGGTGTTACACAATTTGAAGAAAAAAAAATCTTAACCAATTCTTAAAAAAGTTTTTATATTCAAATCTGAACTTGATATTCTTCTGTGAGGCATTAAAGGCAAAACCCAATGAATTCTAGAAATATAAATCAGGTATTTTGGAAGCCAGAATTAAATGAAACATCTACTACAGTAAATGAGATGCACTCAGAGTTCAAAATTGACTTAATGTTTCCAAGACCACTTGCAATTTAACATTTTCTTCCTCTTAGAATTCCAAATCACGCAGATAAGGGTAGTCTATCTCCTATCTATCTCCCTTTTTGTCAATAAGCATCCATTTTAAGTACTCTATCTGAAAAGGTAGGACTTCGTTTTATTAGAAATTATATCCACATGCAATTACAGCTCTCTATAAGCTATCATATTAGGCAGTGTAATATAAATCAGAGTTGAGTTTACAAGGAGGCTCAGTACTTCTGCAAGTTATTGAGAACCTTAGTTTACTTCACTGAGTGCTTGGTTTGGAAGTTAAAACATCAATGCAGTGAAACAGTGTATCCAGTGAATTGAACTGCTTAGGATTTGACTGACCACTTTAGATCCCTTCCAACTGAGCTGTGTTCTCTCCTCTCCTATCCTGCAGTAATCAAAGCAAGTAAGTAGTATATGAATTCATGAGACAGATTCTTTCATATTGGCAGTGTGCAATAGTGCATCAAATTTTATCTTCACTGGTGTAATTGTTGTATAGAATGACTATTTTAAATTCAGACTTGGAGATATCTGTTCCCTTTGCGTCTCCAGTGCGTGTGATTCCACTAGTACAGATGATCTCCTGGTAGAAAAGGCCAGAGGTAGATTAGTAACATGGGAATGACCCAGAAGCTAGAGTGCTCTAAGTGAATCACAGTTTCATGCTCACCCAAGAAAGAAGGTTTATTTAAGCTCAATTTAGCTCATAGTGACTGTTCGCATTGCTGGAGCAAATACGAACTTCAGTACATTGCCTTGCCTACCTCTCTAAGCTTCTGCTTCAGTGGAACTCCTGAATTGCCAGCAAAGATACATAAGTATTATTTCCATTGCTATCAACACATTTTTGTAGACATGAGGTTTATGATCTTTGTTAATGATTTTTTTGTAAATCTTATCTTTTTCACTTAATTTAGATATGTTAAGTCACAGAAACTGTATTTGTGCAAGTGCAACTGATAAAGTCCATCCGTATCCCATTGTTTTTGAACTGTCATATCACCACAACTTCTGTTTCAAATATGAGAAGCAACAAGTATATAAGTTACAGTGTCATCAGAAGCTATGTGTACATTCTTAGCATTTTAAACATTAGACATGTTCCTTTCATAGAGTACACAATACCACTGTGACTGTGTCTTACAATCACAAACGCCCTTAACAGTTTGTTCTGCTCTCATATGGCTTACTTCTATAGCATCTGAACTCCTAACAACCTTAGATAACTTCTGTAGTCAGGGCCAAGTATGGACATTCCAAAAACTAGAATTTAGCAAGAACCTTTTGATAGAGACTTCCTCTTACCTGAATGCAACAAAATCAGTTTCCTCCTGGATTGATGGATTGACCCAGCTGACTAAGCTAGTAAAGCATGCTCTCAGAAAATAGTTTTTATCATAGCCTATATAATTGAACAGAACAAAAAGCTACAAGACAGTGTAAGAGAAGTGAAAAAGATATGATTTTTAGATAATTCACTGAGTTTTCATAATTCACTGAGCAATCTGATGCTTGTTCATCATTCTGAGCATACGTACTTTCTTTAAGAACATTTCCTATTAACGAAGATTTATGTTATAATATATTATTTTAAGAAGTTTGTCCCTACTGTATGTTAAAGAATTAGAGGTTTGTTTTTTGAAATTATGTACTTATCCTGGTATTTGGGAAGTGCAAGAAGAGTGACCTGACCTGAAAAACATCTTCGGAAATTATGAGGAATGTTTAAGTATTCTGCTTCTTTTTGAGACCAATTTTTGTATTGATGTACAAATATGGATAGAGTACCCGAAATTAGGATGGACAACAGTGAGGACTTCTATATCTTTATAGTAAATATGTGAAGGAAACACAATCAAATGTTGAGACTTTAAAAAAACAGCCCAATCTCACGCATTAGCTACTTTCAAAGGAAGAATGAAATGCACAAAATGTTGCATGTATTGATAAAAGCATGTTTTAAGTTTTCAAAATGAGATAAAGTCATGTAGAGTCTTACCAACTACAAAGCTCTATTTAAAACATTCTATGAAGTTGCCTGTGCGAGTAAACTACAGTGAAAATATTAAATATGCTTGTACAGTAAATATAAATTTTTCAAATCTCTGTAATTACTTTGAAACTAACAAACATTTAGGCACATTTTTGTGAGGTATATTTTTATGTAATTGAAAGCTTATTGATGAGATTTCTGAACAGGATAAAATAGATATATATCAGTGAAATTTTGTCATGTTGACTGATGGTCAAGATTCTGTTTTCATGAATTATTTTAGTATTAAGGTATAATCCATATAAATTTTAAGGATATTCCATAGTTAATCAGTTTATACAAAAGACTTGTTTTTGTAAAATGTAAAGGGACACTTTTTCTGAATCTTACATAAAGAAATGTTGAATCTGTATTGCCTATTTTTTCCTTTGATATTTTGAATTCCTAACATCATTATTGATACTCTAAAATATTTATATTAATCAGTGACCTACTGGCACTAAATGTTAACATGCTATGAGGTTCTAGTCTACTTAGTTTACATTTTCTAGTATTGCATACATGTGGAACCACCACGATCATCACTTGAACATTTCTGGCAACATCAATGTAAGTGCGACTCTATCTAGATTAATTTAAAACAGTATTATGAATTGAAATGTGACTACGAAAATAGGACAATTTTTTCACAGTCTATATTAATTTAGTTATTAATTCAGTATTTCCTTTTTTTTTCTCTGTAATAACAATGACAAGTAAGAATTTCCTGAAGTGTCATTTATTTTTTTATATGCTTTTAGATGATTCATCTGTATTTTGCTATGAATTCCTAATTCCTTGAAATGGAGTGGTTCTATCTTTATCTAGGTAGTAGTCATTCATACTAGTAATATACCACTTAAAAAGATTTGAAGAAAAAACCCTGGAATCAGTATTTCAGAATATGCAAACAGGCAATAGTGAAAATTTGTACTTTAAAAGTAGCAAGTCTTGACCATATTAGTATTTTTTTTTTTTAATCAGACTGGAACTGTATTTAAGTGTAATTTTGATTCACTAGTACTAAGTGAAGAAAGTCGGGGTCAAATTCCATCCTCACATATACATATAAAGCGGGCTGAGTGAATTAAAAGCTTGAAGTATAGTCTGGCATCTATTGTTCATTTTTTGCATTTAACTTGTGGATTTTATAGTATTATTACAAATTTCAGAAATTAACTCAATGACAGTGGTAACCTGGAATGAACCTGGAAGTATTGCTTTACTGTCTTTTCTTTATTGGTGATAAAAGAAGTGTAACAAGCTCTACTGAAATAACCTGAAATTAAGCAACTGCCACTGTAAAATGATAGTCGGCCAAAAAAAAAAAGAAGAAAAAAAAGGCGATTTTAAAGTTCAAGTGGAGTTCAAATTTCTTTCAACAAGTGATATAGTATGTACTGATTCAGGAAAAAAACCCCACAACTCTTTCTATAAAAGCTTACATTTGATCTTTGTTATTGGCAAATCTATTTAAACCTGGAGCTACAGTTGTTCTTCTCACAACTACAGAATTTCAGTATAAATTCTAAGGAAAGAAAATGAAAGTTATTAGTTGCGCATGCTTCCAAGGATGTGCTGGCCTGCTCTGCAGTTTCTCTCAAAAATTAATCTTGAAGAAATTACTGATCAAATAAATTATCCAGTTGGTTTTTTTTTCTTTTTCACCTATCTAAGCTCATAATGGCCAGTCGGCAGTTGTGCAGGATAATTTCTGGCAAGGGCTTAGAATTTACTGACCACACTGTTCTTTTTCATCCCTATGCAGCTAATATTCCTTTTCGCAGGAGTTAATCTAATTAAAGTTTGCAGTTTTGGGAACTCTAAAAGAGGTTGGAAGCCACAACACAGCACAGGTTGGAGTGCGTATCATGAGGCGTGTAGAGCTGAGCTTGTATTTGGAAGCGACAAGTTGCTCATAGCAACTTGCATGAAATCACATTTCCAGCTACATTTTGTAAAGGCTTACTGGCAGCTGTCAAGTTTCTTCATAAGGCTTTTATAGAAATCAGGTACTGCTTAGGTTTTCTTGGTATTTTCACTTGCTTATATCTTGTGAACAGTGATAAAAGCTCTTGACTTCTTATTTTATAAGAAGCCACCAATATGATAGTCTTTTTTTAACAGAGTTTTGTATAGTTCCCTCAAAAGCATTGATGCATGCTACTACAAAGATTCTCACCAGCTAAAAGAAATACATGTTAAATCTTTAATTTTGTATTAAATCCTCCATAATTGCAGGAAGTTGCAATATTTTATGCAAAAATTAGAAGAAAAAAATATGAAGTGTAACTCTGTCTAACCATCCCTTGGAAATGAGCCTGATAACAAAAGCAGAATGGCAGAAGTGTGTGTGATGTAGCTGGTAACATCAATATGCTGCTCGTGAGGATGTAGGGGAGCACTGTGCAATGGTTTGTAGAGTTAAAGTTGTGTGATTGCACCAAAAAATTAGATGTACTCTTGGAAGGATAGCACAAAACAAATGCATTTTTTCCTTAATTATTTCAGACCTCCATGTCATTCCTTGCAGTCACAGACTGACTGCCAATGAAGGATCATAGTACGTTTACTGCTTTACGACAGCCTGTACCAAGTCTTAGCTCTGTTGTACTAGCTGCTATATGATTAAACAGTATATAGAGCTAAAAATATACTCCCTGTGTGATCTTGGGGCTTCCATTTCAGAACAGACAATGAATTTTTTTCTTTAATAACTCCAAAAGCCTGTGTAAGGTTTCTGAGAATACTGAATGAATAAAGCTTTTCCTGGTGATGGATGTTAAGTGCGTTCTTCAATAGATATGTGCAGGTAAAGGTTAGCAGCTGAGACAGGCCATCAATTTTCATCTTTTCATTTCTGCTTTCTAATTGAAAATTATGACTTCCATTTAGGGAATCAAAATAATGTGTTCTTTTGGCATTCATAACTGCCAGGTCTCTTGCAATAGCACTGCTTCGTTTAGAGTTTATTTCGATTAAGAGAATGTATAGCAATGCAAGACATAACAAAATTACTGTTGGAAAAGTGGGAAAGCTTATAACAGGAAAAAAATGGTTTCAAAATTTTCCATTTTTATTTTTTTCTCCATGTCCCACACCATCTGTGGATTGTATTCTGTATTTTGCCTAAAACTAAGTACCCTCTTTGGCATCTGGGAAAGGGTATAATAAATGCTTATACTTTAGCAGAATTTATGAGAAGAGAATAAAACCAGAAGGAACATAGGTTTCTTCACTGATATAATGTTAATTTGCATAAAATCAGATCTTAGACATCTAAAGAAAATCAAAATGAATTTCTCTAAGTATGCTGCATAGTTCTGTGTTTTCACTTCTGCTAGAAATGTTAAACCAATGTTTAGCATTTATTCAAGTGTGTGACTGTTTTTGAGACAATATCATAAGTATGATTTTTCATATTTCATTCATGTTCCATGTCTAACAAATATTGTCTGATTGTAAATGTTTGTGCTCTGTGAAAATATTTTTACATTTGAATAGCAAGTAGCTGCCTAACTCCCTCATGTCTCTGTTGTAATCTCATCCATAACTGAGTTTCTATCAAAATGTATTTCGAACCAGTAGAAAGGTACCAAATAATACATTGATTTACACAGAAGATTGTCAAGACCACAACCAGTACCAAATTGAGACTAATTAATCATGACAAAATTTCATGCCCATATGATTGCAATGGGAATGTGTTTGTCCTGGAAACAAATAATCAGTGAAACTTTTGTTCTGTTGAGAATCTTTTAGGGAGAAATATAATCACTAAAGCTTTATGCCTTTGTTATAGATGGTGTAGTTACTGTAAACTTTTATGAGATTTGATGATGAAATTTCTAATCTTCTGTATGATTTTCCTTTTACCAAAGAAATACCACCAGAATTACTGTTTCTTGGACAGAGAAGAAAGAAAAACCCAAACCAACCAAACAACCAAAAACCCCCGCACTCTCTACTTATTTTTATTTTACTGTGAGAAATAGAAAAAATCAAACACATATTCTGCCATAGACCCTCAATTGTTTTTCCTCAGGGACTTGGATTAGTCCTTGATAAAAATACAAGGAATTCAGTTCTGAATATCCTTGAATACATGGTAGCTTACAGATGTTATGTTCCCAAAATAGAAGAGAGAACAAGCTATGACTCATAATGTCCTAATTTCATATCTGCTTTTCCCTTGCTCTTGGGATGAATTACATTGCTTCATTTGATGACTTCTCAAATAAGCAAAAGATTTCTCTTTTCTTGTAACCTGGATTACAGGTTGATAAGCGGGGCAAACCTGTTCGTTAGCAGTAGTAGAGTGATGGGAGGATAATTGCTTTTCTCCATAAAACCATAACCGGGATCTGTGAGTGTGATTATCCAATTTACATCATGAAGTCTCTGAGGAAGGAACCATCTTTCTGATGGCGGGTTTATTCAACACAACAACTGTTCTTTCTGTGACTGCAGCTCCCAACTGTTAAAGACACAGAAATTATTAAAGTACAAAGAAAAAAGGACTTCCGTTGTGTTGTGTATGAGACTAAGAGCTATCAGAGCATCATCAGTCAGATTTGTACCGTCAGATCCAGGGACTTCTGAATGGTGCGGCTCTTGCACCTCATAGTGAAGGTACAATATGGCTTCCAGCTTGCCATCTACCTGCTCAGAGATCATGACTGCATCTTGTGTAGATGTACATGGTCTCTATGATGCCAGGCTCACCATTTTTTTCTTTCAGAGATGGTCTTATCTTCATTTGCAAAAGCTACAAAGGGAAAACATTTTCATCACACATGGAAGTTTCTGCTGCTTGTCAGAAGTGCAGAGTTTAAATTCCTTGATTATCCTATCAGGAAAGAAAAACTGGACCTTTGGGAATAATCTATGGACTCTCATTTGAGAATAGAATAGCATAATAGAATAATAGAATAGAATACTGGAAGAATATTGGAAGGGACCTACAATGATCATCCAGTCCAACTGCCTGACCAATTTGAGGCTGACCAAAGGTTAAAACATGTTGTTAAGGGCATTGTCTAAATACCTCTTAAACACAGGCTTGGGGCATTGACCACCTCTCAATAAGTAAATGCTTCCTAGAAGCTCCCTTGGTGCAGCTTTGAGCCATTCCCACATGTTATACCACTGGATCCCAGGGAGAAGAGCTCAGCACCTCCCTCTCCCCTTCCCCTCCTCAGGAAGCTGCAGAGCCATGAGGTCACCCCTCAGCCTCCTTTTCTCCAAACGAGACAAGTCCAAAGTTCTCAGCTGCTCCTCATAAGACATTCCTTCCGGCCCTTTCACCAGCTTTATTATCCTCCCCTGAATGCATTCAAGGACTTTCACATCCTTCTAAAATGGTGGGGCCCAGAACTGCACGCAGTGCTCAAGGTGAGGCTGCACCAATGCTAAAAACAGCGGGATAATCGTCTCTTTTGAGCAGCTGGTTATGTTGTGTTTGATGCACCCCAGGACAAAATTTGTCCTCCTGGCTGCCAGGGCGCACTGCTGACTCCCACTGAGCTACTGTCAACCAGCACTCCCAGATCCACTCCTCTCCCAGTTTATCATTGTGATTTTTCCTGTGATTTTAGTCCAGGTTTAGTTGAAATGCAAGCTAATTTTACTGAAGCCAGCTAGCCATGCCTGTGCCTGATGAGAATCAAACATAGCTAGCCTTCTACTTTTCTATGAGTGTTGCTGATTTCTTTTATGTCTTAGTCCTCTTTAGGAAGTTATTTGATAAAAACCTATCTTCATAAGGAATACTCTTATTAAAACACAATAGTTTCTCACCCCTTATGACCTTCATAGGGGTACGTACACGGACAACATTTATGAGAAAATATTCTAGAGATTTACTTTAAATATAGTCTTCTGAAAGAGAGCATTTATAGAGAAGAAAAAAATCCATTGGACATGCCTACTAAAATAATACAGAGCTTGAATTAATATTTCTTTTCCATAACTGCATTCAATATATTCAGTAACCTGTGGGACAAATTTTTCTCACATTCATGATAAAATCCTCCTGCTGTTTATATCAATAGGACCTTTCATTTAAGGTATCCAGTTTTCACCTTCAGATTGCTTTTGTAAAGGCAACATCTTCTCTTGCTTTAGAGAAAGTCTTTCTTTCATTTTTAAGAACATAACTGTCATTTGCAAAAATAATAAGAAGCAAATTGCTCAGACAAAGAAGTATCTCAGTCTAATAATCAGTTACCTATATATTAATAGCTGGCTCATCAAGGGCAAATGGCCTGCATCTTGGTATCTGTCAAAAGATTGTACCTAAAATAATATATTAAAATTCCCGTATCTGGAAATATTTTCTATTTTATCCCTATGAGTAAAATTTACATTTAGAAATATAAAAACACAAGTTACCACAGAAGTTCTAAACTGGTGATGTTTCACCCTTTCCACCTTTCTTCCTTTTTTTTTTTTTTCCTTAAGGCAGTACTCAGTGTGCATGACTTTGATATACCCTGCCTAAGGGAAATTAAATTGATGTCTTAGGGGAATAATATATATAGAGATAGTGCTTTAGAAATTCTAATGAATCATCTATGCAATTTTTTGCTTATAAGAGGAAGTGAGTAGAAGACAGGATCAGAAAAATAATAACGTTGGATAGATATTAGCATAGTTAATATGTATACAATATAATATATTTTACTTAGGAAACAACTGAGCATCTTCCCCTTATTGGTAAAATGAAACACACTGTTGTTTACAGAGAAAGCAAGACTACATAAAAAATTTCTGAGCAGGGTCTTTGGTCAGTCTCACTGATCACTACCACATGGCATTGGTTAATGAAGTAATTGAAGCAGGCTGGTCTAGCAGAAAGTTCCTCTACTCAAGAGTATGATAACAGAAGTTAGACTCTATTTAGCTTGCTGGTAAGCAGATATGATTTCCTGACTTTCTTTTGTTTAATTTGTAAGGACAACTGCAGGATCAGCTTGAACTATACAGTTATTCGAAGAACTATATCCAATTGAGTGTGCTCTAAGTTTCTACTCTAAATGTTTTCCATGTTTCATGTTTTATTTTTCCTTGATGCTTCCCAGAAATGGAATAATGAATCAAAAGTAGTTGACAGTGATGACATCTTACAAGTGGCAAGGCTGACCTGAAGATGTTAAACAAATTTGATTAAGTTGCCCGTAGGCAACTGCTTGTAATTTAGCAACTGGAACATTTTAAAAAATCTTACAAAATATTCAAAACTATATTGGCTTAAGGCAGACTTTTTGTATGTGTAACTTGAATTCCTTCATGTCTAGACATGCAAGACAATAGTCTAGAATATTTGCAAAATATATAGGAGATGTACTAGAAGGGCTATCAGAACTTCGTCTTGAAGAAAAAAATATCAGGGAAGCAGCGCTTGCAGATAAAAATTACTCTTTAGTTTTCTTGAACGCCTTATGAGCTACCCTTTAGGGGGTGACCAAGAATTCTGAACATTAGGTGCTCCAGAAGTTATCAGATATTTACTTCTATTGCTTTACAATGATTGTGAGGTGGGAATTTATTAAATAGCTTCCAATAGAATTTACTCCTCAAGTTCAAAAAAAAATCATTTAAACAAGTTCGTTTAAGCCAAACTGTGAACTTTGTGCAGCAGTCAGGACATTAGGAATCAGGGCACATCATCTTAGACAAAAGCATTCTTTCACTGAGCTTCCTCACAGAAAAGTATATACAGAAAAATATATATATATCTGCTGGAAGTAAGCAGAAGTAGTGAGAACATAGCAAAAGGCAGTAACTTCATAGGGATATTCAGAGGATCAGTGGTGAATTCAAGAATACAAGTCCAGTTCTTTGAATCCTAGGCTAGTATGTTCTGTGATAAGCAATTACTATTTTGAAATGGCTGCCATAGAAACCTTCAATATGGTCAACACATCAGGTATGGACAGAGTTAATTCCATGAAAAAAAAAAGGTATTTCAGTATGTTTATTTTGCTTTTACTAAAAGGATGCCTAGGTGACCTTTCTGCTGTATGGGAATATTTAATTCAACAGGAAACTAGTTCAAGAGGATTTTATTTTTTGTTAAGAAAAGAAAATAAACTTTTTATCTGCCTTCCTTCCTGTTCAGTCATTGAACAGAAAATGAAGTATTTGCTTGAACCTACCCAGTTTATTTTTCAAAGTGTTTACAAAATTAGTAAAAACTATGTAATTATTGCCATACTTTGAAATAATAAGTCTTAATGACTTTAAACAATCATATATTTTTAAGTTAAGAAAATCCACAGTTTTGGAAAAAATGCAGGTGTGACCGTTATATAATTTCTTAATAAGTATCCTCTAATATAGAAAGAGAACATTGCTTCTGGAAAATATGGACTGCTTAGAAAACCCCAGCATTTGTCGTATCTCTTCTGGGCCCAAGTTGTAACATCTTTTACAATTTTACCTGGCAGAATAGGATAATGTTGCCAAGTGGAATGCATCGTTTGCAGATACAGTGATTATTAAAATATGACGATGTTAATAGCCAGGCTAACAAAGTAGTGAAGAACCTATTGACTGGAATGTTAGTTTCTTCCTATACTTCTTTTACACATTTTTTTCTCCCCAGTTTTGCATAGTTCCCTAATTTTGGCTACAGTCAAAATAAGGTCCAACATTTCTAATAGTAGCTGTTACAAGAAATTTCTTCTTACATGGACATTTCCCTCAGGCACTGACTCTTTCTGTGTCCTATAAAATAGATTTTCTTATTAAAGTAATAATTAAAATATTGAAGCATCTGGCGCTAGTGCTGAAGATAATAATTTGTTATATTGTAGTGCCAAGAAAATACTGAATGCCAACAAGTAGTCCCTATTTGGAATCAACCAAAAATATGAGTACTCAAGGAACATTTTTAACACTATTTACTGTTCAGCTTAGGGAAAACAAACAAACAAAACCTGGTTCCCCCACCCTGAAGTGTAAGAGTGAGATCTCGAGTAAAGTCATAACTCCTGATTATTGATTCTTCCAACATACAGTAATTGCTCTGTTATTTTGTATTTTATTTTTTATTATATTCAGCTTTAATTAAAATGTGTAGCTTGGTCATGGTTTTCTCTGAGAATTTCAGACCATATGAAGTGTTTGCTGATTTTGAAACCCGTGTAACAGCCTTTGAACACTGTATTTTTCCTGCTTCCATTTCTCTTTTAATGATTTAATTTGCTTCTAACTGTATAAATGAGTAAATCAGAGGCAAAGTTCCTTCCTTTAACCTGTTTTAGCAAAAATGCCACCGTGAGCTGAGAGAAAATATTTCGCAGATCTGATTTAAAACATTTCCGCAAATGGTAGTTGTAGATTTGAGGAAACTCATCCATTCTACCTATGGTCACATAAGCATTAGATCTGGAATAAGCAAGAGAACAGGAATATGAACTGGTGTATTGCAGCCTGAAGTTTAAAACAATCATGAAAGTAATCAATCAGATTTCCATTCTCAGATGTTTTCAATACCATAAATATACATTCACAATATCTCTAAAAATAATGATAACTATATCAGAAACTGCTACCCACATTTGTGAAATGGTAGCCCTTTGATACAGAACTGGGCTGAAATGTCTTCATCAGACTCTTTTATCACCTGCTTTTCTATCTTTTTCTGAAAGATACTGCTTTAACTTTATCAGACTCCTTATAAGGCTCCCTGTCTTCTCATGGTGATAAGTAGGTTGTACATAACATCTCTGAAAAGATGATTACTCAAATGCAATCAAAGTGATTATGAATGTAAAGCCTGTAAAAAATGAAAAGTCTGTAGACATGACCGTGCTTTGGTCTATCTCGTTACATATTTTTTGTTCTGTGTAACGTTTTCTGAGTAGTACTCAGACCATATATTGTAAAATGATGGATATACCAGTTGCAATGAAAAAAAAGTAAATAAAATTTACGAAGCCTTTCTGGTTCAGACCACTGATATTTTTATTCTTTAACTCTACTCCGTGTATTCTAATGCAGTAATCTTTGACCCATTGATGCAGGGACATAAAACATCATATTTCCTTAAGCTGATTGCTTTTATGTGTTCCTCCTATTTATACTGTGTACCTTTGTTCATCCTGGTAACCTAGGAATCACATTTAAATCCTCTTACAGCTGACTCTTTTTCATATATGTGAGCATCAGACATTTCTTGAACACTGCCTAAGGATGATAGGGCTGAAGGTTACCTTTGACATGATTTCAAAGTCTGATTGCACATTGTGCCATGATAGTTTTCTGAAGCATGCTGTGCATTTTGCACATGGACTGCCTGGACAGTTATGTTCAAGGGGATGACTGGCTTCTAAAAAAAGAAAAATTAAAAATCAAAAGGGAAAGAGCAAAACTGAATGCCAAGAGCAGAGAAAAATACTCAGATGCCAGGTAAAAGAAAAGGCAGATACAATCAAATTAGAACTAGATAATTATCCTGTTGAATTCAGGCTAGATTTGGTGATGAGGCTTAAGACAAAAGGGCCTCCAGTTGTTAGAGTAGTTATTAAGTATTTATGTATTTTTAAACTCATTGTTTTAATATCATACCCTTTTAGTTACTGTGCAGATTGCCTCCCACTGCATTTTTTTTAACTAATTGTCTAGAGCTTCAATGTTTTTATATGACAGAGTGAATGCTATAAGTGTACACGGAAGGGAAGGCTTGTCATCTGTGGCTATCACCAAGCTGGATGTGAACTTGCCTAGCAAAAGCCCTGGTGGCATGATTCTTTGTTAAGTGAAGACATAAATACATAACAACACATTATGCGTGCATATATTTTCATCTGTATTAATTTTCTAAAGTCATGCCTGTACAAGTGCTCAATTATGTTAAAGAACTTTGCTTATTTTTCATATTCTAATTACAACGTGTTATAAATGTGTGGATAGTGTAAGCGAGTTCTAGACTTTGCATGAATGTTGGAAATTGAACAGGTGTAGTATTTTTATGTATACTTCTCAGCAGTAATATTTTGTTTTCTCAAGTGATTCTAATTCTTATCTACCCAATATTGGGCTGAAATTTCATTTATCTCTCTGCCAGTCTTCCACAAAGAGGCAGGTATGTAACTTTTTTTTTAATAGGAATTAAAAGAATCCATTAAAAAAAAAAAAAAAAAAAGAATATCATGACCCTTTCAATCAGAAGGAATTAAAAAGCAGTTGAAATTGTATCAACTGACTTTTAAGAAGAATAAAGTTTTTACAGAAACTTATTAAGAAATTGATAATTACAGCAGATAAATCTGGTTATATTGAGAGCAGTCAGAAAGTCTATTAAAATTAAAAAAGAAAGAGAATATTTTTCATGTGCTAATTGGAAAACAAAAATAGTTACAAGCTTGCAAGCTACAGCTGTTGAGAGTAAAAAATCCCATTTTCGGTACTGTCACTTTCAAGTAAAGGCAACCAACAATTTGACTCAGCTTTCAAGTAATGGTAACAACTATTTGCACTATGAAAAACCTTACTCTGTAGGACTCCAAAAGATCTGAAACGTTTAGGGGATCACAATCTGTGTGTAATGGAACTCAAAACTCCAGTTTGTGACTGGAGATGATACCTCTTTTCAATTTCTTCATATGAGGTAACCAGTAAGAAAAGGGTAAGAACTGCACATGATTCAGAATCACCTGTTAAGGCAAGGATTCTGAAAAAAAAAAGTTTCTTGGGGTTACAGGAAGAAGGTGCTATTTCTTAAACTATTTCCTGCACTATTAAAACAGTATTTCAGGCTGAAGTTATCTGTTGTTTGGGGTTTTTAGGCATCCTCTTTGTTTTGGTTGTGGCTTTTTCCCCCTAACAGTCATGTTTTGCTAGATTTTAGAATATGAAAACTTTGACAAAAAAAATATAGTTTGCCTCATGGAATATTTGTTTTGTCTATGATGTGAACTGAACCATGTCACTACTTGACACTGCAGTGTATGTACAGGCATCTTTTCTTCTGTTAGATATTTGTTATGAAGTAATATTTTAACTCAGAGAATACCTTTTGCATTCTTTATACTATATGGTTATTTTCTAAGTGGAACTGTTTAGAGACTTGCTTGAATAAGAAACCCATAGGTGTAGTCTTCTTAACTTTTACAGCTCTGTAAAGAAGGATTTGGTTTGATCTCGTTAATCAGATAACTACTCAACAACAAAGGTAGAATCAAAACTTACATTTACTTCTGACGCATTTGGAGGCAGTCTCTGGAATGAGTTGTTGTTCATTATCATAGTAAATAAGTTTTGTTCCTGGGAAATAATTTGTCATTTTCAATTAGAAAACAAACCAAACCAGCAAAATATGCAAACATGTTACACTTTGTAAGTTGTTTTTTTTGTTTTGGTTTGTTTTGGTTTGTTTTTTGAATTTATCTTTCCTATGCTTAGCAGTCTAGTAAGCACTAATTAAATGAGATTCCCAAGAATGTGGAATTTCATTATACGAGTTATGCAATATTGTTAGCCAGCCTTCTCAACTTTGTATTCTTCCCTGAGTTGGTTGAAGGAAAAGTGTTAACAAGATGTGTAAACTTTGGAGAAAAATTTACATTATATGTGTGAAACACGAAATACAAGTGCCATAGTGACACACACACTGGTGTCACTTACAATGCAAGACATGTTGGATGAAAGGAATCCTGACACCATTCCCAGAGAGGACAATGTACACAATATGTAATGGGAACACTGCACCTCAACTTAGAAACATGGGGAAGACCTGGCTGTACTAACAGCTTTGACAGCAGAAGGTGTAGCTCCAGTGTATGGCATCTGGCCTTTAAGAAAAAATCTGTCTCCCTAGCTATTAAATGCTAAGAATAAAAAGGATTTGTCAGAATGAGGTGACTGAGTCACCGTTTCCTTCAGCATGACTAAATTCAGGACAGAACAGGACACAAATATGTGCATATACTGGGTTTTCATTTTTTTCTTTCCAAAGTTGGTGATTTCCAATATTACATGCCAAATAAACATTACACCGGAGGAACAGAATATTGAAAAATATTGTAAAATTT